>NC_142874.1:85488733-85795203 GCF_051225735.1 Oryctolagus cuniculus
CATTAGCCATGTACAGAAAGACAAATGCCTCATGATCTCACTTATATGTGGAATCCAAAAGTGTCGATCTCAGAAAATCAGATAGCAGAATGGTGCATACCAGGGTCTGTTCAGTGAGGCAGGTGATTGGAAGAATCAGCTTATTACTTCTTGGTCAAAGGATACAAAATTTCCTCAGGAGGAATATGTTCAAGAGATCTATTTTACAATGTCATGACAAAAGTTAATATTGTGTTGTACAGTTGAAAATTGGTAAGAGTAGATTTTAAGCATTAACAAAAAAGTTTGTGATTAAGGTGTATGTGAATATCTCAATCTAGTCATTCCATTATATATAATTACTATATATTTAAGAGAAATCTATATAATTACATATTATCTTATATAGTATATAATTTTATATAATCTATATCACATATTTCAAAGAATCATTTTGTATACCATAAATATTTACGTTTCATTTATCAAATAAAATATAAATTTAGAACAGTACTACAATAATATCATCCAGACATCTAGCAATTGATCGATACTTTTAGAAGATATTTCTGGGACTGGCACTGTAGTGTAGTGGGTTAAGCCACAATCTGCTATGCCAACAACCCATGTGGGTACCAGTTTGACTCCTGGCTGCTCCAGTTCTGATAATGCACCTGAGAAATCAGGGGAAGATGGTGCAAGTGCTTGTGCCCTTGAACCCATGTGGGAGACCCGGTTGAAGTTTCTGTCTTCATTCTGGCCCACCCCTGACCATTGCGACCATTTGGGGAAGGAACCAGTGGATAGAACATCCATAAATCTCTCTCTCTCTCTCTCTCTCTCTCTCTCACTCACTCAAACTCTGCCTTTGAAATAAAATAAGTAAATATCTTTTAAAAAATATTTCCAAAGATTCAGAGCACTGAGCACTTTTATTTTATTTGAAAGGCAGAGACAGAGGGAATAAAGAGAGGGAGAGATTTTGCATCCACTAGTTCACTCCCCAAATGTCAGAGCTAGGCCAGACTGAATCCAGGAGTCTGGCACCCAATCTGTGCTTCCTATATGGTTTGCAGGGACCCAAGTATTTGATCACCTTTAACGGTGTACATTAGCAGGAAGCTGGCATTGGAAGTAGAACTGGAACTCAAACCCAGATACTTCAACGGGGGGGGTGGTGGTGGTGAGTATTTCAATTGAAATTTAACTCTGTCCAAATACCCACCCTACAGAGAAATGTTTTTAATGTGGATAATAATATAATCTAATAGTTTTATATAGAAAATAATTGTATGTGCATTTAAAATGAGCATTTGATGTTTCACTGAAATTTTTAATTTCTACATCAAATCATTTGAAGCCAAAAATTTTATGGATAGGTCTGTAGTCAGTGAAGTTCCTGAAATTGAACCTAAAATGATGTATATGTACATTTTCAAGGAGAAGGTCCATCTATTTTTTGTTTTCTCTAAGGGGTCCTGTTTCCTACCCTATCTCCAAACACATACAGAATTCAAGAACCAGAAGATTCCTTTGAAGTAGAATGGACTGGTAGAAATTTGGTGTACTATAGAAAAGCTTAAGAATTTATGTTCAAGAGTGCTTGTGATTAAATGACACTGACATTCAGTGAGGAAGAACTTTCTAATGGACAAAGCTCACCATGCTCCACGCAGACCTTCTCAAAAACCTCCATGGAAACTTGCATTGCACGGATGATGTATGTTATTGGTAGGAATGATGTCACTATGTATTCCATCTTTCCTTCAGAAAAAAAAGCATCTTGGGACAGGCATTGTGACACAGCAGGTTAAGCCACAGCTTGCAACACCCACATCCCATATCGGAGTGCTGATTCAAGCCCCAGCTGCTCCACTTCCAGTGTAGCCTCCTGCTAATGGTTTTGGGAAGGCAGCAGATGCTGATGGCCCAACTCTTGAGATCCTTGCTGCCCATGTGGGAGACCCAGATGGAGTTCCTGTTTCCTGGCTTTGGTCTGGCTCAGTCCTGGCTATTGCAGCCATATGAGGAATAAACCAACTCTGTTGGTCGGTTGGTCGGTCTGTCTGTCTCTCTCTTGCTTTGCCTTTCAGATAAAATTTTAAAAATGTATCTATAAAATGATACAAATGTATCAAAAACACTTTAGTAACATTTTGCAAATATGAAAATATTAGACTAATTTTCACCAAAATCTAACCTGCAAAAATTTCTTTCATTTCTAAAATTGCAGTCCTTTATGATATTATTTCAGTGGAATCTTAAACTTCTTAAATGTCAATTTGAAGCTTATTTTACAAACTTCTTGCTGGAAACCTTCTAAATATGAAGGATTTAAAAAATATATAAAACTTCAAAGCCCTGTATATAATTATCACTGTCACCATCACTATCACCACCTGTCGCTCCCCGTCTTCGTGGAGGAACGACACAGGACCCTGCGCTGTTCTTTTGTCTGCTCGGCCATTCCCGGGTTTGCTGCTGGTTCTTCCCGGGTTGGCTACCGTCCCATCCACCTCCGTGGAAGGGCGGTTCCCCCTGCCACTTTCCCCACTTCTGCGGGGGAGCGGCACACCGCCGGCCGGCTCTCTCGGGGGCTGCTCAGGTGTTCCTTCAGATAGATGTTCCTCGTGCATGTTGTCTCTCTCCTCCTTTATAGTCCTCTTCCGCCAATCCCAACTCTGCTACCCACATGCCGAGTACGCTGCTCTCCTCCAATCAGGAGCAGGATCAGCTCCTGCAGGTCATCACTCAAGTTGGCGAGAGGCAGCTGCGTAGAAGTTGTTACTCCCTTCTCAGAGCCATATTGTGGGAGAGCAGATGCATAGAATAAGTCTTAATTCCAGTGACAGTCTAGTCCGAGTTGCTCCCCACAGATCCCCCTTTCTTTTTATTTTTTGGCGTTGATATGCGCCTGTCTTCGGTGCCCCGCAGCACACACTCTGCTCTGCTTGCTGGAGTTGCCCACAGGCGCTTACAAGCCCTACCAATCAGGCAAACCAAATCCGGGTCCTCTCTTCGCCATGTTGTGAGGCGGTTTTTAGGAGCTGATGCGTGCCTGTGTTCGGTGCCCTGTAGCGCATGCTCTGCTCTGCTAGAACTGCCTGCAGGTGCTTACAAGCCCTATCAATCAGGCAAACCGAATCCGAGCCTTCTCATTGCCGTATTGTGGGGAGACTTATTGATGTTGATAACGTGCCTGTCTTCGGTGACCTGCAGCCGCCCACAGGTGCTTATCGTCTTACTAATCAGGCAGACCGAATCCAAGCTCTCTCATTGCCATGTTGTGGGGAGGCCTTATTTTTCTGTTTCTCTATCTCCGGGCATTCCTATTTCTCCTATTTTACTTCTATCTGCCAGCATTCCTATTTCTCTCATTTTACTTCTAAATTTCTGTTTCTCTTATCCTTGCGGCTTCCCGGCGCCCGCCCCGAGGCTGCTTCTCGGTGCCTCGCCCCGAGGCTGCTTCCCCGCTCTGTGCGGCTTCCTGGCTTCGCGCGCTCCACAGTCTCCGTGCCCTTTGCGCCCGCACCACGGCCTTCGCGCTAGCCCCGCGTTCCCTACTCACGCCCCGTGCGCTCTCCCCATTTGTGCCCCACGCGCTCTCTCTGCGCGCAGAGGCTTCCGCGAATCACACAGCCTAGCTCACGTTTCCACCACTGGTATTCAGTCTAAGTTCCCCGGGCTAACCTGGCGAATTCAACCTAGCTCACGTCTCTGCTTCGGTTTGGCTTCCCGTCTTTTGCTCCCCGGGCTAATCTGACGGATTCCAACCTGGCTTACGTCTCTGCTTCTGGTTTTTTAGATTTTCGCCTTTTGTTCCCCGGGCTGACTTGACGAATCCCAAGCTAGCTTACGTCTCCGCCTCAGCCTGCCCCCACGGCTTCATTTTCCCTAACATTTTTCTCTACCCGGTATGTTTCCTAACTTTTCTTCCAACAATATTCCCCTCTCATTTCTCCTGGCTTCTCCCCACAGTCCGTATCCAAGTCTAAGTTTCTTCTAGGTTTCACTTTCGCTTTCAACCCTAACGTCCAATCCTAACTTCTTTCCCACAGTCCGTATCCGAGTCTATGCCTAGGCTTTCGATAGCTTCTTCCGGCACCTTTTCCGTCCGGCTTTTCCCTAGGCTCTTCTAGTCTCTCTCTCCGGTATTTTCCCGCTTCTTCCCGTTTCTTCCCTCCTAGGTTTCCTATCCGAGTCACGGCACCAATATGTCACTCCCCCTCTTCGTGGAGGAACGACACAGGACCCTGCGCTGTTCTTTTGTCTGCTCGGCCATTCCCGGGTTTGCTGCTGGTTCTTCCCGGGTTGGCTACCGACCCCTCCACCTCCGTGGAAGGGCGGTTCCCCCTGCCACTTTCCCCACTTCCGCAGGGGTGCGGCACACCGCCAGCCGGCTCTCTCGGGGGCTGCACAAGTGTTCCTTCAGATAGATGTTCCTGGTGCATGTTGTCTCTCTCCTCCTTTATAGTCCTCTTCCACCAATCCCAACTCTGCTACCCACACACCGAGTACGCTGCTCTCCTCTTATCAGGAGCAGGTCCTGCTGCTTATTGGTTGAACTGGAGGCAGCTGTGTAGAAGCTGTTTGCTCCTCTCCCAGCGCCATATTGTGGGAGAGCAGATGCATAGAATAAGTCTTAATTCGAGTAATAGTCTAGTCCGAGTTGCTCCCCACAACCACCCATGTTGGGCACTATTCTAAGTCCTTTTCAGACACTAAGTCAATTATTACTACAATGCTACCTAGTAGTAGGTACTATTCGCTCCATTTTACAGATTAGAAAAACAAAAAGAAGTTAAGGAACTTGTCCAATGTACTCTTTCTGTATTATTTCAGTGTGTAAATAAATGAGTGATTAAGCTTCACTCTTCTTTTGGTTTTTCTTTATACAGTTTATAAACATTAGAGCCACAGAATTTAAACCCTGAATACCTATGTGTTTGCTTTTCATCTGGGCTTCAGGGCTGTAATTATTTTACTAATCATTTTTGTATTTTGAGGCCACTTTGGCAGTGTTGCCAGAGATTTTGTATTATGGCCATTGTGTCTGTTTACTAATTCACCTTTATTAGCAGTTTGCATTTTAAAATTCCTGAATTTTTGGTTCTCCAAATTCTGAAAGCAGGGTAATCAACACATGCACTAAAATGAAGGCCTTAGTCTAATACGACATATTCCAATCTTAACATATTTATGTTTCTAACAATAATATACACCTAGAGTAGAAAGCCAACATTTTACCCAAACCACATGGTGCCTACTGTGCTGTGGCATCTATTGGACAAAAGCCTTAGAGCTCAATAATTTAAAAATGCAGATTTCTACATAATAGGCTGTCTTTGCTCATGGAAAATTCCTGTTGATGTCAGCTGTGAAACATTTTTGTCACTGAGTTTGTTTTTTTTTTTTTTTTTTTTGGACAGGCAGGGTGGACAGTGAGAGAGAGAGAGAGAGAGAGAGAGAGAGACAGAGAGAAAGGTCTTCCTTTTGCCATTGGTTCACCTCCAATGGCCGCCGCGGCCGGCGCACCGCGCTGATCCGCAGGCAGGAGCCAGGTGCTTTTCCTGGTCTCCCATGGAGTGCAGGGCCCAAGCACTTGGGCCATCCTCCACTGCATTCCCGGGCCACAGCAGAGAGCTGGCCTGGAAGAGGGGCAACCGGGACAGAATCCGGCGCCCCAACTGGGACTAGAACCCGGTGTGCTGGCCCCACAAGGCAGAGGATTAGCCTACTGAGCCACGGCGCTGGCCGTCACTGAGTTTTAATTGTTGATTGAGTAATAAGAAACATACACAGAACTTTCTAAACCTCTACTTACAAATAATGCAACATCTTGATAAACTTTTCTGGTACATTTCCAAATCTACAAACTCTACAACCATCTACTTTAACAAAAATACAGCTTCAAGAAGTCCATATTTGGTTTTAAGGAATATCTGAATATATGTGTATATATATATATATACACATATAGGTAGGTAGGTTGGTTTATGGCACAGAAAATAATCCATATGACAGGCAGTTAAGTGCTTCTGTAACTAGCTATTTTTAATAATGAGATTTATAAGACAAATTGAAATAAATGATCATGCATTGACATGGAAACTACCTTTCTCTACCCTAACATGGAAGATTTCTAACAGGGAGTTTGGTTTCTGCAATCTAAAGACATTGAATGAGGAGCAAGTGTTTAGGATCACGAATGCATCTCAGGAGTCTCAGATAACCCTGGTGTAACAGGATGGGATACACATGCATAGCTGAATGGTACAGGGCTTTGAAATCAGCAGCTCTGGTGGGAGCTGCCCCAACAGTTGTTGTGTCAGGTGCAGAGGGGGGAGGCGAGGACAGTTAAGGCAGGTTGCAAGAAAGGCTGGCTGGGTGACTCAATAGAGGATGTGCTTCTCTTGCCAGTTGGGAGGAATCTCAGAGATGTTGATTTAATAGAGTAGGACACAAGTGGTGACTGTCACCTTGAAGATCCCCCTGTCATTGACAGCAGGTGATTTGCTGTGCCTTCAGACTAGGAAGTGAGGATAAGATTTCCTGAATTCTTTTCCCTGGTGGCAGATGAAACTTAGAAAACAATTTTAGGGCAATCTTTTTCTCTTTAAATAATGAAAGTCTAACATTTTATTTCGGTGAATATATGAATATTTTTTAATGTGACCTGTTTTCATGATTACTGTCCTATGGTTTTATTGAGACCTTAAATCACAAAGCACTCATATACAATATTAACTTAATTTGAATCTCAAAATTCAAGGAAGGCAGTTTGTCTAGGTCTTAGGAAATCCAGTGTTGTAAATGAAGACACTGGGTCTTGGAGAGATCATATAGTGTGTCCTCAGCCACCTCATAGCCAATAAATGCAGGATCTAATGTAAATTTTAAATTTGTTCCACATTTAGTTCAGTGCTCTTTCTATACAAAGCTCCTTCTACGTAGAGTTCTGGTTATTGCTGTTTTTCTCTCAACTCTCCAATGTTCAGGCCAAAGGATCATGTTTTTAAAAATAACCTCCGGGCCTATACTTCATCAACACTTACGTAACACAGTTGAAAAATTTTTGAGTTTTGATTCCTTAGGAGAAATGTTCTTGGCAATTCCTTCTTTTAAGGAATGTTTCAGATGTTTGAATTTGTTGTACCTCATTTGAATAATTGGCATGAGGATGTATATGGGAGGGGACATCAACTGCCAGAATGGTAAAAAGAGATTTATTTAAATAACTCAATTAGAGCAAGAAATTGGTCAATTCCCCAGACCTATAAGTATCAATCTGTAATCCAGCCTACTCTCATGGATACAAATAGATATTTTACTTATGTTAAATTCACTTACTCATTAAGAAGTATTGGATATTTGGAGCACCACTCAATTCTTTATATAGTTGCAGTTGATGATGGCTTAGGCCAATTTTACCCTCACTGTCTTCCCTCACAAGATTAACATGTCTCTGCTCCTCTGCATTATTTATATAGTTAATTTTGATAGCATGCGGTTTGCATTCACTGCTGTTTGCTGTGGTGTCACTCCCACCGGATCACAACTCTACAGTGAACCACCTTACCTGGCAAATCATGCTTTCTCATTTTAAATTATTTAAAAATGTTTTTGTTGGGAGCTATGGCACATCCTAATTAGCATGGAGCTGGTCAGCCAGGCTGAATCAATCATGCAGGGAGAATTCTTGTCCTGCCAGGCTTGTCACCTCCTGTTAACTCACAAGATAAACTTGGCCTGGAACTCATCTTGGCTGGGAAGAGTGCAGGCTGTATTGATAGCAGATGGTGCCCACTTCATTTTGCCTGTGAGATCCACATCCAAATGGAGAAGTGGGATCTGGGGACAGGGGAGGTGCAAGGAGGAAACCTGTTCAGAGTGTTGTAGCTCTCTTTGGTCCCTGGAATTATGTGAGATCTTCCCTTTGTATGTTTTTGAGTGGAGCTTTGTACCAGCAATGTCCAAATGCAGTGATGGGTGGGTGATTCTGTAGGCTGTTGTTCAAGTTTTATTTACATCATAATTTTTTTAAATTTAACTTAGAAACAAACAGAAAGAGCTCCAAATGGCTGATTCGCTCTTCCATGTGCCTGCAATGACCAAGGCTGTTGGGTCAGGCCAAAGCTGGAGCTGGAAACTCAATCCAGGCCTCTCATGTGAATGCAGGGACGTAATTACTTGAGCCATCATCTGCTGCTGCCTAGTCTGTATTAGCAGAAATCTGGAATTGGGTGTTGAGCCATGGTCCTGACTCAGGTACTCTGATGTGACATGTGGATGTCTTAGCTGGCATCTTAACTGCTAGACCAAACATCGTGCCTACATTGTGTCTTTTTTTTTTTTTTAAGATTTATTCATTTATTTGAAACAGTTAGAGAGGCAGAGAGAGGTCTTACATTCACTGATTCACTCCCCAAATGGCCGCAACAGTCGGAACTGGCCTGAACCAAAGCCAGGAACCAGGAGCTTCTTCCAAGTCTCCCTCATGGGTGTAGGGGCCCATTTACTTGGGCCAGCATGTACTGCTTTCCCAGGCCATAGCAGGGAGCTGAATTGGAAGTGGAGAAGCTGGGACTCGAACCGACGCCTTTATGGGATGCCAGCACTGCAGGCGGCAGCTTTACCTGCTCTGCCACAGTGCTGGGCCCCTACATTGCATATTTTTCTCCTTAGTCCTGCTTTATGAATAATGAAATTGAGGCTCTGAGAGGAATGTGTCCAAATAACACAGCCAGTTAGTGACAGATGGGACTTATGATCCAGGCCAATAGATTCCAATACATTACATCTCTTGTCTTCACAGAAGAGAATACTGCGTTCCAGTTTAGAAATTGGAATCTGTGTATTTGTTCCTAGACCAGGACATTCATTTACAGATACTCTACCGACATGACTTTCATAGGTAACAAATTACCACAAACTGGGTAACTCAAAACAACGTAAATTTATGCTTTCCAAGTTCACAAGACCAGCAGTCCAAAATCCAAGTATCAGCAGAGCCACGCTCCCCCTGAACTCTGGGGAGACTCTTGGCCTGCCTTTTCTAGCTTTTTTTTTTTTTTTAAAGATTTATTTATTTGAAAGTCAGAGTTACACAGAGAGAGGAGAGGTAGAAAGAGAGAGGTCTTCTTTCCATTGGTTCACTCCCCAAATGGCTGCAATGGTCAGAGCTGTGCCATTCTGAAGCCAGGAGCCAGGAGCTTCTTCAGGGTCTCCCCTGCGGGTGCAGGGGCCCAAGGACTTGGGCCATCTTCTGCTTTCCCAGGCCATAGCAGAGAGCTGGATTGGGAGAGGGGCAGCTGGGACTAGAACCAGCACCCCATGGGATGCCAGTGCTTCAGGCCAGGGCGTTAACCTGGTGTGCCACAGCGCCGGCCCCCTTTTCCAGTTTCTTGTAACCACAGGCACCTCTTGGCTTCAGGTAACAAAACTGTAGTCTTTCCATCCTCTTCACATAGCCTTCCCCACTTTGGTTCTCCTATTCTTTCAGAGTCGTTCCCTCTTAGCATAAGGAAATTTGTCATTGGCTTTAGGGCCTGCCTGGTTAATCCTGGATGATTTCACCTTGAGATCCTTCATTCAGTTACATCTGCAAAGATCCTTTTGTATTTTTTAATTTATTTTTAAAGACAGAGAGGGAGGGAGAAAGGGAGGGGGGGAGGAAGGGAGGGAGGGAGGGAGAGAGAGAGAGAGAGAGAGAGAGAGAAAGAATGAATGAATGGTCTTCCATCCACTAGTTCACTCCCCAGATGGCCACAATGGCTGGAGCTGAGCCTATCTGAAACCAGGAGCCACAAGCTACTTCCAAGTCTCCCATGTGGCTGTAGGGGCCCAAGGACTTGAGCCATCCTCCGCTGCTTTCCCAGTCCATTAGCAGAGAGCTGGATCAGAAGTGGAGCAGCCAGGACTCGAACCAGCACCCATATGGGATGCTAGCACTGCAGGTCAGGGCTTTAACCCACTGTGCCACAGTGCTGGCCCCAAGATCCTTTTTTCAAATGAGGTTATAGTCGTAGATACTGGGGGCTTCAGACTTAGATGTATGTTTTGGGGGACCTTGATCCAACACATCACCCCTAGGCTATCTTAGTTCACTTAGTATTCTACTGTCTTTCCAGGAACTTTATCATTTTTATGTTTTTTTTTTTTTCACCCCAACCTGTATTTATCAACCCTTTATAGTCTGTGGGAGAAGCATGCCTCATCAGTGTTTTCCCTGGATCCCCGGCTCCTCAACTCAAACCACTTTAGATTCTGTGTGTCCCTTGAGGACAAAGACTGTGGATCTCATTTTGGGGCATCAGTAGGTAGCCCTTCTAGGTGTCCAATAGGTGTGTAAGACACTTATAACTTTTTGGACATTTATGGTTTATTATACCATCCTTTAATGCAATTACATTAAGTGACATCTTCATTATAAAGTTTACTTGCTAGAAGAGACATTTGGTAGCTCATGAAATATACATTAAAAATAATTTTAGGGGCTGATATTGTAATACAGCAACTTAAGCCACTGCCTGCAACGCTGGCATCCAATATTGGAATGTCAGTTTAAATTCTGGCTGATCTGATTCCAACATTGCTTCCTGCTAATGTGGCTGAGAAAGCAGCAGAAGATGGCCCAAGTACTTGGGCCCCTGCCACCTGCATGGGAGACCTGCCTGGAGTTCCTGGCTTTAGCCTGGCCCAGTCCCAGCCGTTATGGCCATTTGGGGAGTGAACCAGCTGATGGAAGATATCTTTCTCTGTCCCTCTCCCTCTGTCACTCCACTTTTCAAATAAATGAATCCTAAAATAAATAAATAAATAATTTTTCTCTTTTTTTGACAGAGTTAATTTTAAATGAGTTAGCAAATACAGATACCATGTGTTTTGTAAAAATGTAAGAAAAAAATGTAAGAAAACACTTATTAGATTCAAGCAGACATCTGTAAGTCTTCATTAGCCAGGACTTGAAACGTATTTTCAGTTTCAATGTGGCAGTCTATGTGATCCTAGACATACCTATTGAATGGCTAGAAGTGCACTAGATATTGAAGCATTATTTTATTCTCAGAAAATTGATACTAATTATTTCTGTTTTTATAAGGATTTATTTATTTATTTGGATGTCAAAAAGAAATCTTCCATCTGCTGATTCACCCTGCCCCCCAAATGGCTGCAATAGCTGGGGGTGGGCTAGGCAGAAACCAGAAGTTTCTTCTGGGTCTCCCACATTGGTACAGGGACTCAAGGACTTGGGCCATCTCACTCTGCTTTCCCAGGCACATTAGTAGGGTGCTGAATAGGAAGTGGAACATCTAGGCCACAAATTGGTGCCTGCAAGGGATGCCAGCACTACAAGCAGTGGCTTTACCTGCTATACCACAATGCCAGCCACAATACTAATTATTTCTAAAAATTAAACCTTTGAGAGAAAGGTTCTATTGATATTAATACAAATTTTTAAAAAATAGAAAAATAACATGTTTGTAAAATACAACCACAATTGTGTGTGTGTGTTTTTTTTTTTTTTTTTTTGAGATTTATTTATTTATTTGAAAGTCAGAGTTACACAGAGAAGGAGAGGCAGAGAGAGGTCTTCCATCTGCTGGTTCACTTCCCAATTTGCCACAACAGTCAGAGCTGCACCAATCCAAAGCCAGGAGTCAGGAGTTCCTTCCAGGTTTCCCACATGGGTGCAGGGGCCCAAGCACTTGGGCCATCTTCTACTGCTTTCTCAGGCCATAGCAGAGAGCTGGATTGGAAGTGGAGCAGCCAGGACTGCTGCCATTTATTTTTCATAAACGTGACCATGAGTAGAAATTCCTACAAGCTTTCATATCTTTTTCTGGCAATAGAGCTAATCATTCAACTGAAATGATGGTCCATAAGAATGAAAGGCAAGTCTGGTTTTGCTTTGAACAGCCCATGAAATGTGGTGTTCTCATTACCTTTTGTTTGTTCCATTGGTGAAGGAAAAATTCTTGCTCTAGAGTTATAGGAACACCAAAACACAGACACAGCTCTGCATAGATGTGATTGACAACAGGTTCCTAGCCACCTATTCTAATATTAGGAGTAGAAGGATAACCCCATGCCTTGCAGAGCCACAGAGGGCTCGGGTTAAGGAGGAAAGTAAACAAACAAAGGCTATGAGAGGTGGTCTTCACAGTACTAAGAGGGCTGTGTCTGTAGGAGCCTGTGATTGGCTTTGAAAAGTTCTGTGGCTTGTCGGGGAACTGAAACTCACTACTCAGAGAGAAGCAAGAGTTCTGCGACATTTGGCTAGGGAGCATCTGCTGGAGGCGAGGAGGGGCCAGAATTAGCAGTTAGGCTGCTCAGATGCCCTGATCTCAGCCAGTGTCAGGGCAACGTACAATATACAGCAATAATTTTAGTTCTTACAGCATGGTTGCTACTTGCGATACACATGTTAGTATTTTAGGTGCATTTAGCTGAATTCATTTTTCATAAACAGAGACTCCAAACGTGATAAGTGTTTAGAATTCAGAAAACAGCCAAAAGTTTGTTTTCTGTATTCTAGCACTGCTCTTAGCATTTAGAAATTCAAAGTGCTCTTAGCATTTTGAAATTTAAAAATATAGAAATACTGAATATCTAAGAATTTTATCTGATAATGATTTTTTAGTTTGTAAATCATTTATTTTAAACCAAACATTTAAAGATAAATATTGGATCAGCGTTGTGGCACAGCAAGTTAAGCCACCATTTATTAAGTCTGCATCCCATATGGGAGTGCCAGTTTGAGTCCCAAGTGCTCCACCTCTGATCCAGCTTCCAGCTAATGCCCTTGGGAAGGCAGTGGAAAATGGCCCAAGTACTGGGGGTTCCTGCCACCCAATGGGTGACCAGGATGGAGTTCCTGGTTCCTGGCTTTGGCCTCGTCCAGATCTGCCTGTTAAAGCCATTAAGGGAATAAACCAGCAGATAGAAGATTTCTCTGGTATGTGTCACTCTGCCTTTCAAATAAATAAAAAAACATTAAGAAATAGCTAAATATAATTATTGACAAGTTTGATAATAAACTGAGGTCTTACTCTGTGAAAATTTTCAACTGGATTTCTTTTACATTGGAATTTTTTCAGTTTATGTTTGCCATTTGGTAGTTCATGGAGAAGCAACCACTTTAAATGTCTTAGTAAAAGAGTGATTTTGCATATTCTTATATACAGAAACACTATGTATTTCCCATTAATACAGTCAAGATAATATTTCCCATAATATGTCACTTAGATAAGAATCTAAGTGAAGAACATTTAATTTTTAAAAAAATACCTCCTATCTCACTTGCATAGTTTTTGCTATGTCCAATTTTAGAAAGTATTCTGTCAGCTCTAATGGTACCTTTCTAAGGTTCAAGACTTTTTACAGTGAAAGCTTCTAGATAGAATCAATGTTCATCAATCCTAAGATATTTTAAATACTTAAGTATGACATTTTAAGTATTTGCATAACATCATGTATTTGTTGATTGTTGAGCAGTCAATTCTGATTAGGTACGCGATAATGAACTTTCCATGATGTAGATTTGTTTTCCCATTCAACTTTGATTCTGTGAATGCTTGACAGAGGGAGGGGCAATGGGTTTAAAAATACATAGAACCTGTATTTATATTCTCAATCTTAAGGTATCGTCAAATGCTGTTTATTCAGCAGAATTGTATTAAAGAAACTTTCAATTTTTGGCCTCAGAGAGAGACTTTGGGTTTTTAGCATTCTAATAGGACAAAAAGGGAGTCCAGTCATTAGTTGGAGAATTGAAATGGTTTGTGGCAAAGTGGTATAATCAAGATGGATTATAATCAAGATGGATTATGGTCCTGCAGGCAGGACACTTAGAACCACAGGAGGCAAGAAGGATCAGATTGTGGTCAGGATATGGATTTCAAGAAAGACCTAAAGCAATTAGATTCGTCTTCACATCCCAGTGTAAGCGTTATTGTCCTAAGGATGCTTTTCCTGCCCCCCACTGTTACCTCTTGGGCTGGTATCCTTGCCAAGGCCTTATTCTTCTTATTATATTTTATCATGTTTCATTGTATTTGCTTAAATACCTGTTTCCCCTGTTACTCTAAGAGGACAAAGACTGGAAGTCTGATCTTTATTGTTTAGCACAGTGCCCGGTACAATAGATATTTGCTGGTCAGTGGGTGGAAAGAAAAGCAAAAGGAGACTTAAGTTTTTCAGTGATGCTAGTGAGCACATTGCTCCTTGGTGGTCTCAATGTTTTAGAGCTGACAGATCAGGTGACCCAGTGGGACATGGGTGGGCTTTAGAATTCCTGGAACTATTATATCAGGTAGTCCTACTCTCTTGAGGAGAAATAGTCTACTAAACCTTCCCATTAGGCCACATTCTGTGAGATGTGTGTGGCCCTGCAGAAATGTGGAGCTCCATATCTTCTGTAGAGACTGGTCTTTAAACAAAGGGCTTGTAGATTCCTCATCACTGTTACCTTGTGGATCACAGTCAAGGCAGTAGAGGATTCTGAGAGGCTGTGTCCTGGATATTCATCATCTGCAGAAAATAGATTTCTTAATTGTGTATATCTGTAATATGTGTGGCCATCAATTATTTCATAAACATATTGAACACCAATTATGTGTCAGGTATTACGTCAGATACTGGCTGTTCAAAGATGAACACAGTGTTTACCTTGGCAAAGCCCAGGGAAAATCAAATGTCTATGCAAATAGCTGATACAGGAATTTTCATTGTTTCCTATTTTATTTTCACTTTGTATTTCACAATTACTTTATATGTATGAGGGAGCTTCAGAAAGTTTATAGGAAAATGGAATTTGGAAGATTATGTAAATTTTCCACGGGCATGTTGAAGCCTCCTCATATTTTGATGAGAGAAAATAGAAGTAGCCTGTGTCTTTGTTAGTTCAGCTTGCCATAACAAAATATCTACTAGTGGTGTAAGCAACAAATATTTTATTTTTTCTGAGTTCTGGAGATTCAGAATCTGAAGTCAGAGTCTCAGCAGGTTCAGGTTCTTGATGAGGGTCCTCTTCCTAGTTCACAGATAGTTTAGATAGTTTTCTTCGAATGTGTCCTCATGTGGAGGAAAGAGAGTTAGCTGGTTCTCTTGATTCTTATTGTAAGGACAGTAATTTTGTTCATGAGACTATCCTCATGACCTAATCCCCTCCGAGAGAGTCCAGCTTCAAATACTGTCACACAGGGATTAGAGTTTCCACATATGGATTTGGGAGGTGGGGCACAAACTTTCAGTCCATTGCGTTGTCTGTTACATTCAATCTTTATCAATCAACTGAGACAAGAAGTGAGAACTTCTGGCTGGAGCTTCTAGGGATCTCCTTCTGGTCCTGCTCAATTATCCAGTTCTGCCCAGATGAGAGCTTGCAGTGGAAAGAAGCCCTAGGAATGTAGTGAACAATGAGTCTTGGTGGGAGGGCTCACATTCATTCACTTGATTGATGTTAACTTACTGGGTACTGAGAAGGGCACCCTAGATCAATGAGGAACATAAACAGTCATTTCCTGCATGGAGCTCACATCCTGGGGGAAATGCCTGCACATATTTATAGTCGATGGAGGAGCTGAAGAGCAGAGACACATACAGTGTCCAAGTAACCATGACCATGTGAGATGATGATAAAAGAATGTGTCAGTTAGGTCGTCAGGAGCTAGAACAAGGCACACCTGGATAACAGGATTGAGAATGAATAAATTCTTACTCATGGTTTAAACATGTTGTTATTATCTAGGTTATTTCTGCATAGGAATGTTTATGAGTAAGTATACCATGATAAGTCATGTTAAAGGATCTTGCCTAGTTCAAGTAAAAATGAGTTGACTTGTCCTTCCATTCCTTCCTTTCCAACCAACCACTCATCCCATGATTTCCTTACCCACCATGTGTGGAGGTGTGTTCCATTGACATGTGTACTCTGAATTGAGGCAGACTTGAGTTCAAATCTGTTCTGCTACTCAGAACACAGAGTGGTTTTTGTTGTTTTTTAAAGTCAGAAGGTCATTTACACATGCACAAGCAGCAGAAGTTTTCATTGGATGTTGATGTTCAAATCCCAAAAAAGATATGTGAATTGTGCGGCTTGCATTGAACTATAGAAAATTCAGTTCTTTATGTGGGCTAAAAAGAGTTTGTGAAAGCTGCTTATCACAGAACTTTATAGAAGGACCTATTTTGGATTTCCTGTTTCAAGCACTATACTGTTTAGCATATAAATAAAATTTTATCTGTGATTATCATCTTTTCTGTTTAGCAATTGCCTGTTCTTCAAAATAAAAAACCAGGAAAATATATATGAAATGCTGTTTAGCTTCTTCCTTCTTTATTTCCTGTGGAAAACAAAGTGTTGATTCAGCTAACTTTATGGAATATATCCTCAGTCCAGATTGGTTCTATTTGTTTTCTTGTAAGCTACTATTCATAGATAAAACAACAATTCCCTTAATATTTATTTTATTCACTTTATGAATAATATTTGGCTTAATCTATTACATATAATGAATCCTTAAAATAACATAATTTTCAAATAACTCATGACATTTTAGATATTATATAATTCTTGTGGCTAATTAAACAGTACCTGTATAGTGGTATGTTGCAAAGAGATATATGTAAGAAAGTAAGATATAAAAGATAATTGAAAATGAATCTTGATGTGAATGGGATGGGAGAGGGAGTGGGAGATGGGATGGTTGCAGGTGGGAGGGAGGTTATGGGGAGAAAAAGCTGCTATAATGCAAATGTTGTACTTTGGAAATTTATATTTATTAAATAAAAGTTTAAAAAAGTAAGATATAAGTAAGAAAATTTAAAATATATCTTTTGTTCTTGTCCCCTTTGGAAGGAAACATTCATATGACTTTAGGTAAACTTTTATTTATTTATTTTATTATTTATTTATTTATTTTATTTTTTTGACAGGCAGAGTGGACAGTGAGAGAGAGACAGAGAGAAAGGTCTTCCTTTGCCGTTGGTTCACCCTCCAATGGCCGCCGCGGCTGGCGCGCTGCGGCCGGCGCGCTGCGGCCGGCGCACTGCGCTGATCCGATGGCAGGAGCCAGGAGCCAGGTGCTTTTCCTGGTCTCCCATGGGGTGCAGGGCCCAAGCACCTGGGCCATCCTCCACTGCACTCCCTGGCCACAGCAGAGGGCTGGCCTGGAAGAGGGGCAACCGGGACAGAATCCGGCGCCCCGACCGGGACTAGAACCCGGTGTGCCGGCGCCGCTAGGCGGAGGATTAGCCTAGTGAGCCGCGGCGCCGGCCTGACTTTAGGTAAACTTTTAAATATAAATCAAATAAATTAGTTAATGGTGTAAGTCATCATGTTTTGATGGAAATGTTATATAGATTCATTTGGATGTTCAGTCTAAAGCCTCTGAGGCTGTGGTAGAGTCTGATCAACTTCCCAACATGGCTCAACTCAGTCTGAAAATATATTTATGCAGTTCATTTCTTCACCTGTCAT
This sequence comes from Oryctolagus cuniculus, assembly GCF_051225735.1. Taxonomy (NCBI): domain Eukaryota; kingdom Metazoa; phylum Chordata; class Mammalia; order Lagomorpha; family Leporidae; genus Oryctolagus; species Oryctolagus cuniculus. The sequence goes on from NC_142874.1 coordinate 85,506,195, forward strand.
TGAGTATGCACTAGGTAGTTGACTGATCACCCTATTAATTGATATAAGTACAGTTTTATATATAAATATATGTATATGTATATGTTTAAATACATACACAAAGATAACCAAGACACAGTCTTCACCCTCAAAGATTATACAGGGTACAGCAGCAGTGGAGGAAGGGAGTACAAACAAGAATGAATTATAACATATTAACATGAATCATAGCATATGACCCACAAGTAAGTATCATAACAGTGATGCATAAATTACTATGATAATTTTTCCTAATTAGAGAATATTGGGTTAGGAAGTTTATCAGAGAGTGGAGGGGAAGGGAATTATAAGCCAAATAAATGGTATGCCAGGGACAGAGCAGCATTCACTAAGGAGCTCATAAATGGGAGAGGTGAGGTGCTGCATGTGCCAGGGCATGCTGAGAAAATAAATGGGACAATAAATGAGGCTGGAGAGGTAGTTTGGGAATGAATTTGTATAAGGACATTTATATCAAGTTAAAATTAAAATGCTTCCTATAGAAAGAGGGCAATGTGTGTATGCTGTTATACATGAGGACATTTTCATATTTTTAGCAAATAATATTTAGAACAGTATAAAAGTGGGAGAGGTTGTGGAGAATAGCCCACAGACACATAAACAAGTACAGGTAACAGGTGCCTAGCATGATATTTAGCCACTTGGTTGTCTTACAAATTACATGAGGATGAAGAGGGATAGATATGGACATACTGATGAATTCACATTAAGAGATTATGAAATGATTCCAAGACATTATTTTTTTTAAATATCTTATTCTCTTTAGGTTAAATTTCAAGATTTATAACTTTGGGATACTTTGAGTCAAATTTTGGAGTAGTTTATATCACAGCTCGATTTAGCTTCATCTGGTTCCAGACTAAACTTTGGTGTAGCCTTGAAATAGCATCTCCTGCAAAGAAACTTTAATAGGGTATTTAGTCACTAATGTGGGTCATATATGTCAAAGGAATTGGAACTTCAGAGGTATATTGTGAATTTAGCAAAGGATATACTAGAGATAATAATACAAATTAGGGAATCTTTTATGACTAAGTACCCTAGATATTGTTTATGTGAATGTGTATAAAATGCATCTAATTAAATTAGTTGGCATTATTAATAATTCTTATTTTTAAATCAAAGAACTATTGCTGGTAGAGAAACTATAAAGCAAGAGAAATATGTTGTATTTCCAAAGTAAACTAGCAAATACTCCCATTCTCTTGCGGGTACTTGCCTTTTATCTCTTATGTTTATTTGGTGGTATTTCTTCAGTCCATGGTGATGAGTATGCTATAGTAAATTCACTTAGAGACTTTGGCTCATTAGAGCCAGAATAGAAAGCAAGAATGTAGAGTTGCAGTGGAGGAAGGGTTCAGACTTAAAAACAGTCTTAGCCGGGAGACTGGCACAATCCATTTAATTTCCTATCATGATGCAAAACCTCCTTCAAAAGAGATGATGAGCCTTCATGGGTGGGCTGAATTCTGGAGTCTTAATTTATCCTTCTTTCTTATGGTTCTCAGGCATGGCAACCTCAAACCCCACTAGTTACTGATATCCATGTCCTCTGCACAAACCTTCTGGATTCAAGAATTAAGGTTATATAAGAGGCAAAGATGAATAATTTTGACTAAATTGCTTTTCTAATTCTATGATATTCATCAGCCAACCTCACCCTTCATCTGACATTATTGATAAATTATCTCCTCCTGTTATTTGCCTCCATAGCTTTTGTTGTTTCTTTCATTTTTCAACAGTTGTCCTTTTTTACTAAACTTTTTTTTTTTATTTTTGACAGGCAGAGTGGACACTGAGAGAGAGAAACAGAGAGAAAGGTCTTCCTTTGCCATTAATTCACCCTCCAATGGCCGCCGCGGCCAGCGTGCTGCAGTGCGCTGCAGCCAGCGCACTGCGCTGATCCAAAGGCAAGAGCCAGGTGCTTATCCTGGTCTCCCATGGGGTGCAGGGCCCAAGCACTTGGGCCATCCTCCACTGCACTCCCTGGCCACAGCAGAGAGCTGGCCTGGAAGAGGGGCAACCGGGACAGAATCCGGTGCCCTGACTGGGACGAGAACCTGGTGTGTCGGCGCCGCAAGGCGGAGGATTAGCCTATTGGGGTGCGGCACCCGCCCTTTTTTACTAACTTTTAAGAGACCAGATCTAGGTTGTCTGTGGGTACATCCAGAGTTTACCATAGTGTTCCTCCCCAAGCTAACACACAACCAAAATAACTCAAAGGCAGGGGATAGAGAGGTAAGAGGGTGAGGAGAAGCTGGGTTTTAGAGAACAGAGTAAAATCTTAACACTTTCATTGCAATTGTAACTATACATTACAAATGTAATATATACAATTATAACTATACATTACAAATGTAGCTATACTGACATTATTCTAAAAAATGCTAAATGATACATTTTGAGAACAATGACTGTCATAGTGTGTGTTTTACTTGGTTTTTCTCAAACTTGTTCTTCACCCTTCAAGAAGCCATAGAGAAAAGTACTTTTATTTCTTCATGTTGTGTTGTATAGCTGGAATTAGTGACTGAAAACACAGAGGAGTTATGGAGCATAACTCAGAAAGAGCTTGGCTTAACTCTTAATGTGTCCCTTGCCTCACTTTGCAGCCATATATGGCCTAGGATTTGCACACATTTATCCTGCATGGGACTCTTGAGAGATAAAGATGAGTTTTATAAAATGTACCTCTGGTTGAATTTCAAGGATTATTTAAACCTACTTAAGATGTTATAGAAATTCCTATAGGGTTTTTTTTCTTCCTCCCTTATACTCTTGTCTAACAGGGCAAAGTTCTCATTTTCCTTCCAGCTTTGTAAAATTCAAGAAGAGAATATTTATCTAAAAATTATTTTTAAAGATTATTTATTTGAAAAGCAGAGTGACACGACGGGGAAGAGACCAAGAGAGAGAAGGGGAGAGGGAGGGAAGGAGAGAGGGAGGGGACAAGGGAGGGAGGGATATCTTCCATCCTCTGGTTCACTCCTCAGATGGCTACAACAGCTAAAGTCTGAGCCTAGCCAAAGCTAGAAGCAGGAACTCCATCTGGGTTTCCCACATGGGTGCCAGGGTCCCAACTATCTGGGCCACTTTCTGCTGCTTTCCCAGGCACATTAGAAGGGAACTGAATCAGAAATGGAGCAAGTAGTACTCTAACTGGGTCTCTGATATGCTGCACCACAACATTGGTCCCCTAAAAAATTATTGATAAAGATCTCATGGAAAAATATTAATTTCCTACAAACTTGATTAATTTAGCTTTCTAATTTCAGAGGCAAATTAGTTCCATAGTACTTTACTGGTACCTATACATGGAGTCAACCATCCATGTCCAGGGAAATCACATCTGTGGATTCAACCTACTGAATACCAAAAATATTAAAACAAATTACATCTGTACTGAACGTGTACAACATGACAAGGCTTTTTCTTGTCATTATTCTCTAATGAATACAATATGACAACTATTTACATAGCACTCATGTTCAATATCACAACTAATCTAGAGATGGTTTGAAGTCTCTAGGAGTATTGCTTAAGTTATATGTGAATATTATGCCAGTTAAGGTAAGGGATTTGAACATCTACAAATTGTGGTATCTATGAGGGAGTCCTGGAACCAATCCTCCATAGACATCAACAGACAACTGTGTTTTCTTTTTTGTGAATTCTCAATCACCATCTAGAATGAAAGAAACTGTCCTAAAAATATCAAATTCAGTAGAAATATCTATTATCACTCAGCAATAAAGAGTCTCACACCTCTTAAAAAACATTAGTCACAAGTTATAACTTGTTTATTTGACTCAAATTCAATGAACCCATTATTTGGCACTATTTTTTAGACACAAAAATAATAGCAAAGTGCAGCACTCAGAACCTTAGTAAGACGTGTGTTCTCAGCCCCAGGAAACCTTTTCTTTGTCAATATGCTCTGCTGTAATTAGGACTTGACACAGATCAGCAAAGTGCAAAGCCCATTTCACAAATATTTTGATGTTTAGGCCATAGGAAGAAATGACACCTGTTCCAGCTCCAACTGCAGAACCCAAATAAACAGCAGAGTTACAGCAGCACCAGAAGATGGCTTGTTTTTATTTGTGAGCCAGAAGTAACACGGAAGATGGGAATTCTATGCAGCAGATTTGTTGGAAAGCTGATTCAGTTGAATTCCCAGCCAAAATAAAAACAGAAAAATGACACTTATTTGGTTAAGGACATAAAGGGAAAGAAGGAAAAGTGACAGAGTGATCGTTAGACCTTCAAAAAAGAGCTAATGAGTCCCAGCTGTATTTAAAAGCAAAGTTTTAAGATTTTTAAAATATAAGCAGTGATGGAGGGAAGGCAATTGAGACAATGGATCTAACAGACATGCCGAATGAAATATATTTGTTATTCAATGGGAAATCTGGAATATGCCACTGACTAACTTTCTCTCATCTTTTAAGTTGTAACTAAAAATATGCTTTCCTACACTCATATACAACACACACTGATTTTAGAGTGTGCTGACTTGAAATTCAGGCACCATGTGTATGACTCAAATAGAAAATTTGAACTAATTTTATTCTTTGGGCAAGTTTTCTTTTTTAAAGAGTAGAACTGGAAATCCAAACTAAGAAGGTTTTTTTTGTTAAAAGCAAGAGCTTAAAAATGAGAATTTTTGTGTTGATATTCCAGATTCTTTGAGACAACAAAGATGGTTCAGCTCAAGAAACTATTTACAGAACAGTCTTTAGGCATAGTGGTGAACACATTGCTCTGGATGCGTGCAGCCCATGTCAGGGTGCCTGGTGTGAGTTCCAGCTAGGTTTCTGATCCAGGTTCATGCTAATGTGTATTCTGGGAGGCAGCAAGTAATGGCTCAAGTACTTGGATCCCTGCCACCCATGTAGGAGATCTGGATTAAGTTTGTGGCTCCTGGCCTCAGCCTGGCCTACCTGTGGCCACCACAGGCTTTTCAAAGAGTGAACTAGTGGAAGGAACACCTCTTTTTCTATTTCTCTGCCTGTCTCTCTTCCTTTCAAATAAAATAAGTGAATAAACTTTAAAAAAAAATTTACATTCAACACCTCTTTGTGTGTAGCTAGAAACTGTGTATATTCATATAATATATTGTATTTAATTTTCTTAAAAATTCTTCCTAATATGGAGAGAATACAATGTAAGTTACTATTTTTCTCACTAGTTTACACTATCATGTTTAAAGTTCCCTTTAAATATCCTTAAATGTGTATGCATTTTTACTTTCTCTTCCTGTTCTTCTAGGTTTTTTTTCTGTTTCAGATTAATGATTGAAGTTGTTTTAGAGATGATTGATTTTATGAACAGCTGTTAGAGTTGAGATTTTTTTCTTACTCAGCCTAATGCATAGGGTTTGTAGCCACTCTAAATACTCTTCTTGAGAATTATAAAACTTTAAAAATTCTTTAAAATCACTCTAATGATTAACAATTAAAGTAAAATATACATTTGAATCAATGTATGCACTTGATTTCTTATTTTTGATAACTCAGAGAATAGTCTAGTCTTATGTGCAGATGATGTTACTTGAACATCATCATGTGGTACTTTTCGCTTTGAATAAAATGGTTTTTTGCTGCAAGAATTTGGAAATGTAATTGGGGTACGGAACCTAAAACTGCAACACAAAGTGGAGCTAAATGGCTCAAGGATTGTGTTTCTCTGAGGCATCAAACCAGACTTAGTAATAAGTTAATTATTAAAAAATAGGAATGTGATGTTATATCAAAGCAAGGATAATTGTGATTATTCAAGTAGATTGAGATTGAGTTTTGAAACTTTCATTTTGCTAATTAAGATCCTAAACCAAATTGTGAGCATGCATAAAATATTCAAGAGAATATGCAGAAGGCCTTGGGTACAGTGGTTGGGATGCTGCTTATTAGGACAACTGCGTCCTATGCTCGAATGCCTGGTTGAGGTCTTGAATCTGCTTCCATCCCAGCTCCCTGTTGATGCATACCCTAAGAGAAAGCAGGTGACTGCTCCAGTAACTGGATCCCTGCCATCCATGAAGATTGAATTTCTGGCTCCTGGCTTTAGCCTGGCACAGCTCCAACCATTGTGGGAATTAGGGGAGTGAACCAGTAGATGGAAGATTTATTTCTATCTCTCTGCCTTTCAAAAAATGACAAATAAATAAGTATTTTAAAAGTTTTAAAGAGAACAAAAACCATCCTCATACAACAGAGAAAATCCATTTAGAAAAATGAATCTGTACAACTCTTATTGTTTTTATCCATTCATTGAATCATACTTCCCAGAGACCTTTTGAATAGTATAAACAAATAAGATAAATAATCTTCATTAAGTAAATTAGTAAGTGAATGTTAATCTATTTTAAATTAAGAGTCTCAAATCCTATTTTACTAGTCAAGGCAGACTCAGTGTTATGACCAATGATTCCCCCAAACCCAAGTTGTTTTTTTTTGTTTTTGTTTTTAGGATTTTTATTTATTAATGTGAAAGGAAAAGAGAGTTCCAATCTACTGTTTCACTCCCCATATGGCAGCAACAGCCAGGGCTGGGTCAGGTCAAAGCCAGGAACCCCATCTGGTTTTCCTCATGGGTGGCAGGAAAATATGGGGTAGGCATTTGGTGCAGTGGTTTGGATGCTGCTTAAGACAACTGCAGATTTGGGTCATCACCTGCTGACATCCAGAGTGTTCATTAGCAGGAGGCTAGAATCAGGAAGGGATCCAGAACGGAACCCAGGAATCCCAATGTGGGCTGCAAGTGTCCAAGTGGCGGCTTCTTTCTTATATATATGTGTGTGTGTATATATATATATCTATGCACACACATATATAAATCATATATACTTATATATTTACATAATCTATATAATTATATAAATATTTATAAATCATATATATAAATCATATATATGATTTATTCAAAAGGTAGGGTTACAGAAGGGGTGTGGTGGAGAGAGAGGGACAAGGAGAGAGGTCTTCCATCTACTAATTGACTCCCCAAATGGCTCCAATAGCTGGGCTGGGCCAGGAAGAAGCCAGGAACCTGGAATTCCAACTGGGTCTCTGATGTGGGTGTCAAGGGCCCAAGCACTTGGGCCATCCTCCGCTGCTTTGCAGGAAGTGACTTAACTCACTGTTCCCCATGTCACCTCTCCAACCTGACACCGCAAAGTGGTTTCTTAAAGGCTGTGTCAAATGTCTGCCCCAAATCCAGTTTCATAACATTAAAAAAATGCATTTGTTGCTTAGATGACACTCCAAATGTGGCTGATGGAATGGAGCCGCTGAATCTGCGCAGTGTATTTGAGATCCAGGTCCTTTCCTGTTTGTGCTAATTTCTCTTCAGTCCTTGTTTTTCTCTCATCAGGCAGTGACTAGCAAGAGGAAAAAAATCATGGAGATTTGCCTAGTGAGTTTCCTGTACATACCGGGCTTAATTCTGCCCACACTCCAATGTGTGCTCAAGAGAAAAAGAAGCAGAGTTTGGTGCATACATAGCATTCTCTTTCACAAGAATTTCTTATGAAAACTTTTTGTAATTCATAATTTTCACTAATTAAACCTGAGCCATACCACTCGTTAATCCCTATTACGCAGGTTTTATGACTTGGATTAGGTAATTACTTAGCAGAAGTGTTGAAGCAATTTGGAATTCTGTGATCATCAACATAGGCCAGTTTCTCATTGGCTCTAAGCTGAAAGGTCAGGAAATCCCCATGAATTATTTATTTTACTTCCATAATTAGAAATGACTCTTTAGTGCAGTGCAACATATCAGAGCCAGAGACCAGCAGGATTTGATGAGCAGAGACACAGGTGGCTTCTCATAATGAACCCGATATGAGGAATTTGGAGCAGTTATAGAGCGGACTGACTTCCAGGTGTTTTTGTTCCCAAAGTCAGACTTTAGTTACCTGCCAAAGAAGTAAAGCCTCATTCATCAGAAAACACCTTTAGCCATTTATGCTGGTTAGGCTTCCAAAGGCTGCTGTGCAGCGTTTGCAGCAGGATTTCCTGCAAGGGGGAAACGGTTGGTATTCAATTAGTCTCCTTCGATTTCCCAGCTGCTTCCCTTCGGTGTGATGTGGGCCCACCTTTCTAGCCCTCAGTCCCAGCATTTCCCATCTTGCATATTCTCTAATCATAAGCAACAAAAAGCTGGGGAACAGATTGCTGCATGGATGCAGCAAAGGCCATAGTATTTGGTGGAAACAATTTTGAGCCGATAAATTGGCAATGTGAAGCCTGTGTCACCCACTCACCATTGTACCCACCTCTAAACCTTGTTGGACTTGAGCAGATAGATTGCCAGTCAGTGCACTAAGTACTTGGGTTGAGTTTCATTTGCCAGGTAGGATAACTTTCTTCTTAGCTTGTAGTACCCAGAAATCAGGGCCCTAGTAAGAAGTTCACATCCTAACACTTTGCTGGGAATGTGAGGCAGGAAGTGGGGGGAGGGTGGTGAGTAGATACAGAACGGTGCTCTTTACCAGACCACAGAGCACTGCAGGCTCCCCCAAAGATTGCTCAATGTCATAGGACACTCGGGGAGTAGTAAAAATTAAGGCCTTGGACAGAAGCATAGAAGAATTAACCAGCTGGCTACCTTCTATTAAAATTAGGTAAAATTTCCATCAGTTAAAAATCCATTGCCCTGCACAGGGCAGCTCTACCCTCACTAACTTTTGGGTTGTGACTCATATCTCCAGGTTACTGCCAGAATGCTAGTTCCCTATGAGTCCAGTGCAGCCATTCTCTGTCATGCAATGCCTGGTGGGACCCAGTATCCACAGTGAGTGCATCAGCTGTCGCATGGCCTGACTGCAAGGCTGCAGGAACTGCTGTTGCTGGGCCCTGGTCAGAAAGCAAGGCTCATATGCAGATCTGGGGACACATATTACTAATACAGTGAACAATGATCCTTTCCACCTAATTTGCATTTGCAGTGCCCTTTCTGATTTCTAATGCTTCCCTACTAATCCATCTCAATTTCCAATGGTCCCATTCTTTCCTCATTACAAGTTCTCAGTGCATTGATCTTAACATTGTAGTTAGGTTGACCAACAGAAGTCAGGTAAACAAAAAACATGATAAGTTTAGGGAGCTATTGCTATGTAGGGAGCAAACCAGGGTGATGGATAGTCATTTCAGGTGGTCTGAGCATCCATACATCTCAACACTTAGCCTACTAATCTCAACAGATTAATTTTTGATAACCCTAATTTCTGATAACTCTAATATGGTCTCTCTCCTGAAGTAACTTAAAACTATTTTCAATTCTCTGAATTTGATTTGCTATTTTATATTTTTGGGCCTTTACATGTATGATTTTTTGAACTAAAAATGCCCTTCACCTCTTCCTAGCCTATCATTCTCCTCTTCTTTCTCTAAAATATCACCTTCTACAGGAGGCCATTCCTGATGTATTTCTTTCCCATTATATCTTCAACTGCACTAGCTTAAACCAACTTGAATTGAATTCTGTATGATCCTAAAATTGTTCTCAAATCCCTTTCAATGTTATTTATTCAACATTAGTTTCATAGCTTCATGTGCAGAGCATTGGACATAATGTTGGGATGACTGGCGGAGACCACACAGAAAATGTCAAGAAAGATTCACTAAATGTTACCTGTTCCCTAAGATTTGGAATGAACTACTTCTCCATACCTTACACTGGTTAATACAAGATCCGTTGTTAAATCACTAACGGATCTGTTATCCCATGTACTTTCCATCTTAATTTTCTCATCTGTAAATTAAAGTTTTGTAAATGAACTCTAATGTCTTTTCTATCTTGAGCATAATTTCAGAATATTAACAGTGACTGGAATATCATATCTGCTTTTGTTTTTCTGAATTGTTTTTAAATGCACAATGTAAAATCAACAGTTTAAGTGTGGAAAAAATGCTTTATTGTGTAAAATAAGACATTTTGGCTTTCAAAATGGAGAGTACAGGAGAAGCAATTGGATGCTGGTTACAAATGCAAATTCCCTTATCCCTTCTCAGAAAATTCAGAATCATTGTCAGGGGTTCAGGAAGCTTATAATTAAGCAGCCAATCCAAATAATTCTATCATAGTTGTAATATAAAACTACTTGTTGTAGAATCACGGGGTAAAGGAATAAAGAACTGGTTTACTATATTGTAAAGGCAGCTAGAACATCCTGGTGCTATTGATTGTCAAATATCCCCTCAGGAAAATATTGCCCTTGGTTGAGGAACACTGAGTTAGAATATGTTCTAGGTAAACAACTATCTAAAAAGTTTTGAAGTATATAAATTATTATAACTATTTCATTTATTGTCTAAAATTCTAAAGTATAGCAAGATTCAAATTTGTAAAATAACATGCTTTATTATTAATGAAAAGAAATAGACCAATTTATAGTAGTTTTGCCTCAGTATTTGGGAGATTGATTCCAGGACCTGCTTGGATATGAAAATCTGCAGATGCAGAAGTCTCTGATATAAAATGAAGCAGTACAAATATTTGCATGTAATCTACACATCTCTAGGTTACTTTAATACTTAATACTGTAAATACTTCTTATACTGTACATTTTAGAGAATGACAAGAAAAAGTCTGCACATGGTTAGTAAAAAAACTATTTTGTCTTCTGCTATTTTTCCATCTGAAGTTGGTAGAAAATGTGGATGTGAAATCTGAGGATATGGAGGACCAACTGTGGTAGTTTGGTCAAAAGATTTTAGGAAATGCTTATTTGTTACTGTATTCTTAAAAAAAAAAAAACAATGAATCTTAATGTGAAATTTCAGTTCTTTCTTGACTTACAGGTCAGGTCAGCAGGTCACTGGCCATCCCTGGGGGTGATACAGCCCTTCCTGTTGACCTCACTGTCTGTGGGAACAATAGGGCACTCTTGTAGTAAGGAGAGCAAATGTGCTAAATTGTGCAGATGGACAGAGCCTGTTCACAAGAGAGCTTTTAGGTGTTGGTGGCTTACTCATGACAGCTTAACACAGGGAGAGTTGGATATAAAATAAGCAATCTCCTCTGCTTTTCATATTCTTCAACTTCAATACAATTAGGTTTCTATGTCTTTACAAATAGATAACATACTGTGACAATATTATTTTGGGCTAGTGATTATGCTCAATTTCCAAGGCAACTCTGCTTTCTTCTGATAGTTTGCTCTATTTATAACATTCTTGTTTGCCTTCATTTTGCATATTTCAACGTTACTAAAAATGAACAAATGAGATGTTCTGTTCTTCAACTTTACACATAAGCTTGATATTTAGGGAGCTTGATGTGAGCCATTGAATTACTATTGTTTTTATTATTGTTTCTTAGACCTTTTTATATGCTCATACCATTGTGACTCTAATTTAAAGAAAGCAATACAAATGTCTGTGGATAGAACTTAAGTTTGTAAAAGCAACATAGATATGGGCTATGGTTTAAAGTTTAGTCATGATTTTATTACACTATTTCTTTCCAAACATGCTCCCTTTTATGGTTTTTCTATTTATATGTTCTAAGAGAAGTTGATTTTGTCATAAAGTATTGTTGTTTTATACTTCGACCTCTTTGAAAATACATGATTTTAGATATTTATTTTGTGCTATTTTACTTGGGTGATAAGTTTCAGTTCCTATCTCACTACTCATCTTTTTGTTACATTTGCCTTGATGTTTTATGTGGATTATTCTGTTTCTGATGCTAGTAATCCAACTTATGTTGCACTATTGGCCCTCTCCGTAGCCCTTGAGTATTTCTTCTGTCCCTGAGGATGCCACTTTGCCTCTTCCAAAATGCTAGAAGAGGTCACAATGTTGATACTACATCAAACCTGTTATCTTTCATAAGCTTTCAGACACATATTCAGAGCCCTGTCTTCTGAGTTTACAATAAAGGTTGCAGCTTTTTCCTGACAGTTTCATTTTCAATTAAAGTGCTTCCTAACTCTTTTTTAAATCATCCATTCTGTACTATGAACCCTGCTTCATATTTCATGATTTCTTTTTTTTTTAAATTTTTTTGACAGGCAGAGTGGACAGTGAGAGAGAGAGACAGAGAGAAAGGTCTTCCTTTGCCGTTGGTTCACCCTCCAATGGCTGCGGCGGCCAGCGCACCGCGCTGATCCGATGGCAGGAGCCAGGTACTTATCCTGGTCTCCCATGGGGTGCAGGGCCCAAGTACTTGGGCCATCCTCCACTACATTCCCTGGCCACAGCAGAGAGCTTGCCTGGAAGAGGGGCAACCGGGACAGAATCCGGTGCCCCGACCAGGACTAGAACCTGGTGTGCCGGCGCCGCAAGGCGGAGGATTAGCCTAGTGAGCCGCGGCGCCGGCCTCATGATTTCTTAATTGCTGGTGATTGTGGTTATTTGGAAGAAAGCCTGAGGGAGCTAGTGTGTGGAGGCAAAGACCTAGCAAATGGTGAGGGGATGGAGTGGATGCTAAGAAAAGGGAGTGCAAATGAACCATGTATATATATATTTTTTAATATATATTATATATATTAAAGAAGACAAATGAAAACTGCATAACGTACCTTATTTGATTAAAAAATTGTCACTGGAATCACCACTATTAGCATTGGAAACGCTGGATTGCATTATAGCCCACTTACCCACTTGAGTACTCTATTCAGTTTAGTGTATTATGACAGTATATTTAGATTTAATTAAAGCCTCATAAACTGTAAAATAATCTACAGGTATACTTGTTATTTTTTCAATATAAAATGCATATTTTATTTTTTCTTGCTAATTATGTCATCTCAGTTTTGAAGTATAGTTGGCTCTTAGAATCCAAAAGTTACATACCTTCTGGTTCAACCAACAATGTATTGCAAATACTCAAAAAATAATTTGCATCTATACTAAACATGTATAGATTTTTTCCTTGTTATTCCCTAAACAATACTGTAAAACAAATATTTACATAGTATTTACATTGCATTAGGAATTGTAAGTATCTTGAGAGGATTTAAAGTATATAATAGGATTGTGCAGGTTATATGTAAACAGTAGCTTTAGATTTTGGTATCCATGAGGAATCCTAGAAACAATAATCCCTATGAATACCAGGAGACTACTGTATTATGAAATCTTTTAGCATGTTTAGTCAAGAGAGAGCTTTATTATATTTAGTAACATAGAAAGTCTGTTCTTAGGTATCAGTCCAGTTACTACAGAGTTGCTTGTATTCATAAAATATGTTCTATGTAAAGAGGCAATAATACAATAGGTTCATGAAAGTGTCATTGTTAGGAAAAGTCTGTTAGGGAAGCAGTATTGGACTGTTATAAGAAAATCCTCTGTTAACACGGCATGCTTATAGGGAAGGTAACTAGGTATCCTGGGACAGGTGTGATAAGGAAAGTTTTCAACACATAATCGCTTGTTTTGAATTTTGAATCAGGCAGGTAATTTTTTTAGGAAAAAACAATGTAAAAACTTTGTACCATAGGACATTTTTTAAAAAATTCTCATTTGTTCCCTGAGAAACCGTCCATAAATCATTGAAGTGCAGCATGAGGTATATACCTCAGTTGGTCCTCTGATCAAAATTAATCAAGTAATTGTGTGTGTGTGTGTGTGTGTGTGTGTGGTGTGTGTCTTCTTTTGGGTAATCTTGAGGGTAGACACATGACTGTTTTTATCCCTAGAGCCAAGATTTGGTCTTAGAAGATTGTATATTCTTAATAAGCATTTTGTCCTTTATGTTGATTTCTACCTTGCCTTATTACCATTGTGCTGCATATTCTATGTGTTCTGAATAAAAGAATACACAAAGAGTGGGCATTTAACCTAGTAGTGTCCCATATCAGAATGCCTAGGTGTAATTCCTGATTCTCCTCCTGATTCCAGCTTCCTGCTAATGCAGACTAAGAGGCAGCAGTGATGGCTCAAGGAATCAACTCCTTCATTCAAATAAGAGAACTATATTGAGTTCTCTGGACCTAGTTCTGGCCCCTGACTCCCCTAGCAGTTGTAAGAGTTTGGGAAATAAACTGGTGGATGGGAACCCCCTCCCCATTCTGTTATTCAGCCTCTCAAATAAGTAAAAATAAAGTGAAATAAAAGAATGATGCAGTATAGCGAAATCTGGCTTTTTCATAGTATTGCTCAGAAATTTTTAGAAGGGAGAATTGGATGCATTGTTGAGAAAATGCTTTATCTGTTTTGCTTTTGTTGTTGACTTTAAGTCATCACAATTCATAAGAAGGCACACAGGTTGGTAAATGTTAAAACAAAGATACATAAGTGCTTATACTCCTTCTCCCAGTTGTAAAGTATTCTAATAAGCTAAAATGTGAAACTATTTTACTTTTTCCTAAAAGTTAATATAATTTTTCATCAGCTACATAATGAAAAACATTTAAATAGAATATATGCATTACAAAAGCTAATTTTACAGGAATGCAAAGAAAAGTGATCTTATAAAGGCATAATTTTTTTTCTTTACTCCAACAGGTGGTTTGTCAACATCCATGTAATTTTATATAGATGTATTCAGAGGCTTTAGCGTGAGATGATGGCATGCCAGTTATGTCCATGCCTTTGATCCAGTGTGTGCTGCAGAGCCAGGAATGGCATGGTGCTCCAGGCTATGCTCTGCAGCAGTGGCTATATGGCTCCCAGGCATAAACAGGCAGCTGTACTAGTAAAACATATATTTTTAAAATATGCTAGATGGTTGTGTTATTACCATTGTCCTATCAAAAATTCTTAAAAGACAGGAATGGTGCTTTTAAAGTAAATATGAAATAAAGCTGCAACTTTTTAATTTTGCTGCAAAATTTTAACTGAGAATATTTATCAAAAGCAGTCAGGGTATTAAAATGCTTTGGATTTACTGCCATGTCTTTTTAAGGGAATTTATTACCCTCTCTTTCTATGTACACAGTATGCATATTGTCTTCAACATTCCTTTGAGGAATTATGAAATAGTACAGGTGAATATACTGGGGAAAACCCACAGGAAGCACCAAAAGTTGTTTTGTTGACTAAATTATGGAACATCTTGACTTTGCACTGTACTCTTGAGGTCATCTGCCAAAAATAGTTTCCTAAGCCAAGTTAATTGCAAACTGTTATGATCTTACTGGAGTATGCTCTTTGGATTTTAGTTGTCTTAATTCATATTACTCAATGAGCCTTGATCTTAAAGATATATTACTGGGATTTTTTAAAATCCCGGTAATTTTTATTGAGTCAAAATTCATTTTGTGAATTTCATCTCAATTTCTCCATCAACTGAGACTACCCTTAGTGTACAGCTCCTCTCTTCCTTTGGTCACTTTGCCCTTTCTGGGAATGCCTTGTATATTTTTCAGTTTCAGGAGCTAAATGAAAGGCAGTTGACTAGCAATAAAAGTTTGAAGGTAGATATATGGTCTTGTACTAGGTCTTTTTTAATTTAAGCTATACAAGTTTTATGTATTTCATATATACAGATTTAGGAAAATAAGTGATACTTCTCACTTACACTCCCTCCCATACATGCTCCAACCCTTCTTCCTCCCACCTCTCTTATTCCCACTCTTTTTTTTTTTTTTCTAAGATTTTTATTTAACAGGTAGAGTTACAGTCAGTGAGAGAGAGAAACAGAGAGGTCTTCCATCTGCTGGTTCACTCCCTAAATGGCCGCAACGGCCGGAGCTGGGCTGATCCAAAGCTTGGAGCCAGGAGCCTCCTTCAGGTCTCCCACTCAGATGCAGGGGCACAAGCAGTTAGGCCATCTTCTACTGCTTTCCCAGGCCATAGCAGACAGCTGGATCAGAAGAGGAGCAGCCAGGACTAGAACCAGCGCCCATATGGGATGCCAGCACCGCAAGCAGAGGATTAACCTACTGTGCCACAGCACTGGCCCCCCTACTCTTAATTTTTACAAACATATATTTTCATTTTACTTAATGGTCATAAGGTTAACCCTACACTAGGTAAAGACTTCAACAAATAGTATGAAGGAAAAAAACACTGTTCCTCAACAGGACACTAGGTCTTGACACTTGTCTGCCTTTACTTTCATCAAGCTTATATGAAAGAGGTGCTCCAGATATTACCATAGGTAGGTAGAATCCACCTTGTGAATGCATGTGAATCTAGAAAAGTGGCACTTGGCATTAACTGGGTCACAGACTCCTTTAGAGAATCTGATGAAAGCTATAGTACCTATACACAGAGAAAAGTACATGTGCGAAACTGCTTGTGTCTAATCTTAGGAAGGTAAAACCCGTGCAGCAATGCAAGTAAGAATCCTTGACCTGCAGTTCACTGGCAGTAAGAACTGAATAGAATAGAGTGCATTTTTGCTTTGGTTTATGCCATTTTCTTATTTCTGTGTGATTTACAGTTGAAATCCCCAATTATCCTTTTTTTCCATACCCCTTACCCTCCTAAATCCCCAAACAGCCGCTAGTTTTTGTATCTCAACAGAGGAGTTTGCTTTGTAGTTGATGTAGTAATACCAACAAAGTATACATTTGAGGTAATTCCAAAAAGAATCATCAGTGATGACAAATTTAGATGGGAAGCCAAATTTAAAATCACTAACAGATGAATATTTTCATAGCTGGCTGTTTGACCATTAAGAATTAAACATTTTTAACTATCAACTTTTGCTAGAATATGAAATAGAGCTTGCTATGGTACGCCTCACTTTTCACCAAGCTCACTAGCAGGCATGGGAAAAGCCAAGTTCTCAGTATTTGAGTTGTCCTCATTCTAGTCCAGGGAAGCCTATTTCAAAAGCTGGGTCTAAAAGTCCTTAGCTTTTATCTAGAACAGACAACATGCTTGAGAAAGGTCCTTTAACTTTTTGTTTCAGTTGACATTGACACAGTGGGTCAGATTTGTCCCAAAGCACCATGTCTAAACAGCTTCCTTTATGTGATTCTAATTGGGTTCCTTTCTCAGGAGAGTCACATTAAAGCTCCTGCAGTTGGAGCTGCAGTGCTGGCGGTTGGCAGCATCAACGCAGCACTGCCTCTTGAGGCATGTAAGACAGCCACTTAGAGTTTGTTCCTACTGACTTTTGACAAATGGCCCTCTCTGACTCTGTACCTAATAGACAGTTTTTGTTTTTCTTCTGGCTCTGTGCCAAAACTGTGGTTTGTACTTAAGCACCTCACTTGTGCTTTATTTGCTTTGCTTTTGCCTTTTGTTTGCCATGATTCTGTTTGTTCAAATGTAATTAATTGCTAATTATCTGGTATTCCTGTTATCTCTAACATACATACGTAATGACACCGGGCTTACACAGATTCAGTCCATGTGAATGAATGGAACACAGCGTTGAACACCTGAACCTTCTGTAGGTCTGTTTGTGAAGATAATGTGTGGTAAATCATTGACCTTGGACATTGTAACAACAGAAATTAACTGATTAGCAATGACAGGGTTTGATCTAAGACTTCTTCCAAAAAAAAAAAAAATCGTTGATTCATTGATTACCTCTCATGTACCATGACCTTTGAAAACATTATGTTACATGTGTTAATTTTAACCTTATTTTGTTGAGCATTTTGGTGTGCAGATTTTCCAGTGTTCCATTTTTGGTAGCTTTGAAACAGGAAGCTTTTACAAAGATTTTAAATTGCATCATACCAGCTGAGTTTAGTTACTGGAATTTAAATATGTTCCAGTGCCCTTTTAAAATCTTGTTGTTTTAAAGCCCAAGAAGAAATTTATGACTGTGGAAATAGTAGTGATAAATTGGAGACTAAAGCATGCATTGCTTTCTCCCAGCGGCCTGTGGGATAACAGGAGGTCAGACAACTTAAGTCTGTTTCTCTTTTTTGGGTTCTGTAATATGGTTGTAGAAGAAGGGGAAGAATTGTTTTTGAACAGGGGCAGCAAGAGTGCCAAGTGACTCTTATCTTCAGGGTCTGTAAAGTTTGATTAGCTTTATGCTCCCTTGACCGAAGTTGCTTACAAGGGGGGTACTGGATTTAATATTGTGAATATGCTTAACACCATGAACAGCCTCTCTGACTTGCTTTGAAATACTTTGAGTGATATCAGAGCTTCCTTTGTGGTCAGAATGATCCAAGTATAGGAGGGGAAAAAAACAGGCTGAGAGAGGGTACAATAGGATCATTTTCCCCTCTTGCTAGCAAAAGATACATTTGCCAGGCCCTTCTCCCCTGTCCACAAAAGAAAGAAGACAGAGTGTGTGAATGTTAGAAAGGATTTCTCCTGACGGAAATCTCAAGAGGAGGGAAGCTAAGTGAAGAGAAACACTTTCTGTGCGCTTTGCTTTGTTAGACTTGTGATGGGATTTTTAGTTCCTTAGAGAGGACACTTTTTGTCTTCTGAAGACTTCAGTTTTTTACTTGCATCTGCGTATTGATGACAGTCTTGAGTGTTTTCTTTCCCATTCATGTTGAGTAGTTTCTTCAGGCTCTTGCTGAGGAGCAAGATGTCTCAGGCATGGAATTGAACAACTACCCTGCTAGGGTCTCCATTAGGTATGTGGGTGCCCCACAGTCATGACCTCTGAGCATACCACATAGTCCCTACTTTGTTCACATCCTGCTCCTCACTCAGCAGACTTCATTTGTATTTGTGTGTGTGTGCATGAAAGAGATTGTTTTAAGAGAGTAACAAAGAACCTCAAGAGATGACCTTAGGGAATACTGTCTTTAAATTGCATAACACCCACTGTTGGGTCTGTGTTGTATCCTTTAAGATTCTCATACATAGAAAATCACTATCTCCCTAAGTAGGTATCACTTACCATTCACACATAAAATATATTCGATCTACATTTGATTTATTACAATTGTGATAGTCAAACCTTTTCAGTATTCTTGGCTTGCAAATAGATTTTTTAATATAAATCTTGCTACTGTTTTAAATTTTCATTGCTCAAGTACCCTGGTTTCTAACTGCTCAGGGGCAGGGGCCATATGTTGGTAGTACAGACTCAGTTGTCCCTTCCTTGGACACTGTGTGTGCTATTCAGTGTGCTACTTACTGTCTCAGCTCTATCCTCTAAAAAGGGGCACACCACACTGACCTTATAGGATTTCAGTAAATGCTAATTGAGCACATGTGTATCTGGTGTTTGGTACATAGTAGTACACTTTAGTAAAAGGTGCTTAATCTTAAACTTTCCTTGAAACTACACCTGATGAACATATAAAAGATGGCCAGCGTTAATAGAGTGATTATTACTTAAGAAACATAGTTAAATAAGTATAAATTTTACTGGAGCAATGTTAACTAAAGGTATACCACTGGCAACTGCTAAGTTTTGGGCATAAGACATATAGTAAAACGTTGTTTTTTGAAGGCATAGGTGTTTATAGCAAAAAGGAGAGCTCTCTTCTATGAAGTCTTTCCCTTTGCCTCAGGACCCAGTTAAGCAAGCAAGTGCTGTTATTCTTGTGTTCCTTTTTCTTCGTATGTGTTTTGAAAACAAAACAGAGTATTTTTAATGCTAAAAAGTACTTAAATTTTTTATTCCTATAAAATATATGTAATAAGCTTTATCATTTTATCCACTTTTAAATACTTATTTTTAATTGATACAAAAACATATTTTTCGAGGACCATGTGATGTTTTGATATATGTACAGGGATGCTTGAAAAGACACATGAGGAATTGAATTAAAGAGGACACTTAGTACAACCAAAATTGAAATTCATATACTTCTTTCATAATACATTTTCTATGAACTTTGAAGATCCCCTGTGTGCATGTGTTTCAAAAATAAACTTATTTTTCAATTCCATTTTCCATAAACTTTTTGAAGTACCCTCATATACATAGCATATTGTTCAAATCATAATGAGCATATCCATCTCCTCAAGTGATTATAATTTCTTTGTGGTGGAAGCATTCAAAATCCTTTCTTGTAGCTTGTTTGAAATACATAGTCCAGGACCCATTTCTAAGTATACAGTATTGATCATATTAAGTGCAGTCACGTGGTTGTGCAGCCATCACCACCACTGATCTGTAGAACTTTCTCATCTCCAGCTGAATCTCTGTAGCCTTATCTCCCCCTCCCCACTGCCCACTGCCGCCCACCCCCATGCTACTTTCTACCTCTATATTACTCTTGTAGATTCTGCATATAAATGGAATCATATTTGTCCTTTTGTAATTGGCTTATTGTTGACTCATCCTGTGAGGCCCTCACAGTCTGGATGGTGGGGCTACAGCCTTCTTCAATAAGAAGCACAGAAGAGAAGTTTTGGTGAACATGTCTGTTTATTAACAAGCAGTAGCAAGCTTTTAAAGTGCAGGCAAAGAGGAGTAGCTAGCTCAGGGTAGCAACACTAAAGCAGATACTGCTGTTTCTACACTTCTCCAATAAACTTCAAGGTCATATAGCTTACGTAGCCTTCCAGGTGGTCTTTAAGGGTCTAGGCCACACCTGGGAGCTGTTTACCTAGTTGCCAAGACAAGGCCCTTCAACAGGAAGTGGGGGTGGGGGACATGTGTCTGGGGTCCCTACTGCTTGTCAGCAGTCAGGTCATGTGTGGCTCTCAGTGTGCCTGAGCCCCCGACCAGGATCTTTCCTGGGAGGCATGGTGTACCGTGCTATCTTAACCTCCTGAATGGGCTAGGCAGGCAGTCTCCCAGCCAGGCACAGTCTCACCCAAAGCTTATTATACTTAATATAATGTCTTTAGGATTTAGCGTATGTAAGAACTTCCTCTCTTTTTCCAGGCTGAGTAATAGTACATTTTGTGTAAACATCACATTTTGTTTATTCATTCATCTGTCTCTGCATGTATGGGTTGTGCCTTTTTGGTATAACGAATAAGGCACGTAGGTTTTTTTTTTTTTAAATACCATAAATAGGTACCACATAGAGTGCAAATCTACATATCAGTCTATGATAATTAAATGTATAATACCACTAGTATGGAAATTCTGATACTTTCACATTTAATATTACCAGATGAGAATAATTTTTAAGTATAACATGTGCAAGATAACCCTAAGTACTCTGAAGTATAGGGTACCCTATTTTTCATAGTTGCTATGATGCTTCTGAATTTTCTCTGATCAGTTATATATATAAGTTATATATATATATAAGTTTGTATAATGTAAACTTGTCAGAATTTGTATTTAGTTTCTAAACTCCACTTACTGCATTTTGCTAAATGAAATTTTGCCCAATTTGGAATTTAATTATAGTAACTGTTAAGAGTTATTAATCTATTGGATTCTTGATTTTTTTTATTTTTTAGTTATATAGTTTACACACTTGAAAAGAGTCTCTCCTTCCATTTCAGTGTAAAATAAATATCATTTCCTTTTTTCTCTTTTATTTATTTATTTATTTTTGACAGGCAGAGTTAGAGAGAAATCAGAGAGTTATAGACAGTGAGAGAGAGACAGAGAGAAAGGTCTTCCTTCTGTTGGTTCACTCCCAAGTGGCCGCCATGGCCGGTGCTGCGCCAATCTGAAGCCAGGAGCCAGGTGCTTCCTCCTGGTCTCCCATATGGGTACAGGGACCCAAGCACTCAGGCCATCCTCCACTGCCCTCCCAGGCCAAAGCAGAGAGCTGGACGGGAAGAGGAGCAACCTGGACTAATACCTGGCACCCCAACCGGGACTAGAACCCGGGGTGCCGGCGCCATAGGCAGAGGATTAGCCAAGTGAGCCACAGTGCCGGCCTGTCATTTCCTTTTGATTAAAAATTTTTGCTTTCTCTTAAAAATTATCTGTTTTGTAGCCCAATTGATTAAAGAGAGATCTGCATGCTGACTCACGCCCCAAGAGCCTGTAACAGCCAGGGATAGGCAAGGCCAAAACCAGCAATTAAGAACTGAGTCTGGATCTGCCATGTGGATGGCAGCAACCCAAGTAGTTAGGTAATCTGCTGCTGCCTCCCAAGTTGCACATCAGCAGGAAGCTGGAATGGGAAGTGGAACTGGGACTTGTTTCCAGGCAGGCTGATATGGGATATCCCAAGTGGTTCAATAGCTGCTGTACCAAAAACCTTCCCCCAAAATATTAATGTTGGTAGATTGTAAATGTTCCTTTTCTGAAAAATTAAGAATTTTTAAATAATAAGGTTACTGAAATTATATGTGCTTTACACAGATCACTTCTCCCCCAAGGAGAATAGTAATGAAGTACTGATGGACATCAGGTAATTGTTCTGTGCTGCTTCTGCAGTGAATGCCAGCTTAGTCTAGTGTGTCTTAGAGGAGACACTAAAAGATCAGCAGTCCCAGGCAGTTCTAATTAGGAAGTCATCATTCATTTGTTCATTTTTGGCACATTTCAGCAGACTGAAAATGACCTTTATTAACATTCATACTTTTTTTCATTTGGGGGGAAATTCATATTAGATACAATTAAGCATTTTAAAGTATACAATTCAGTAGCATTTTGTATATTCACAATGTGTGAATTATGTATTTTTTACTAAGTACTAAATAATATTATCTATGGCATTCTTGGAAACTCCTTTTGTCAAGATGAAGACTTTTTAAAAAATTACAAAATTTTTAATGCCATCTCACTAGTCCAAGTGATCAATTTCAGTTCATGATTGATCACACTGACAGGTCTAAGAGTCAAAGGGATCACACAAACAAGACTAGTGTCTGCTAATACTGATAGAATCAAAAAGGGAGAATGATCCAACATGGGAAGTGGGATACACAGCAGACTCATAGAATGGCAGATGTCCTAAATAGCACTCTGGCCTCAGAATCAGCCCTTAAGGCAGTCGGATCTGGCTGAAGAGCCCATGAGAGTATTTTAGGCATGGAAAGCCAAGACAGTTTGGAAAAAATGAAAAAAACAAAAGACCTAAATGGAAGATCTCTGCGAGTGAGATCCCAGTGGAAAGAACAGGGCCATCAAAGAAGGAGGTACCTTTCTCTGAAGGGAGGAGAGAACTTCCACTTTGACTATGACCCTGTTGGAATAAGACTGAAGTCGGCGAACTCAAAAGCCTTCCATAGCCTTGGCAACTCATGACTAGAGCCTAGGGAGATTACTGACGCCATAAACAAGAGTGTCAAATTGTTAAGTCAAGAACAGGAGTCATTGTATACTTACTCCTTATGTGGGATCTGTCCTGTATGTGTTGTCCAATGTGAAGTAAGGCTGTAACTAGTACTGAAACAGTATTTTACACTTCGTGTTTCTGTGTGGGTGAAAACTGATGAAATCTTTACTTAATATATACTGAATTGATCTTCTGTATATAAAGATGATTGAAGATGAATCTTGATGTGAATGGAATGGGAGAGGGAGCGGGAGATGGGAGGGTTGTGAGTGGGAGGGAAATTATGGGTGGGGGAGCCATTGTAATCCATAAACTGTACTTTGGAAATTTATATTTACTAAATAAAAGTTAAAAATTGCAAAATTTTCTTTTAATTTATAACTAAATAAAAGTCAGGACATTGTTTCCCCTATATTTGCAAAACTAAAAAAATATTGGATGGGTTAAGCCTCAGTCTGCAGTGCCACCATCCCATATAGTCGCCAGTTTGAGTCTCAGCTGCTTTACTTCCTGTCCAATCCCTGCTAATATGCCTAAGGAAAGCAGCAGAAGATGGCCCAACAGATGTGGATGAAGCTCCTGGCTCTTGGCTTCAGTCTGGCCCAGCCTCAGCTGTTGAAGCCATTTGGGG
The DNA here is from genome assembly GCF_051225735.1 of Oryctolagus cuniculus. Taxonomy (NCBI): domain Eukaryota; kingdom Metazoa; phylum Chordata; class Mammalia; order Lagomorpha; family Leporidae; genus Oryctolagus; species Oryctolagus cuniculus. Next base: position 85,529,840 of record NC_142874.1, read on the forward strand.
AGTAAACAGTCTTTTCTTAAAAAAAAAATGTTGGAAATATTAAACTAATAAATGAATTGAGACTCTTTTTTTTTTAAGATTTATTTATTTGAAAGGTAGAGTTACAGAGAGAGTGAGAGAGAGAGAGACAGAGATATCGATCTTCCATATGCTGGTTCACTCTGCAAATGGCCACATAGGCCAGAGCTGGGCCAGGCCAATGCCAGGGGCTTCATCCAGGTCTCCCATGTCAGTGCAGGGCCCCAAGCACTTGGGGCATCCTTGGCTGCCTTCCTAGGCACTTTAACAGAGAACTGGATCAGAGGTGGAGCAACCAGGGTGAGTCTTCTTTTTCAAACCGTTAGTCAAGGAATCTAATCTCTTAGTAAACAGTTTCATAAGAAATTCAGATAATTTGGGTATAGATGATCTTGAGATCATTCATAAGGCAAGTGTTACAGAATATACATGTGTATATAATATATTCCAATACTGAAATTTGTCATTAGGCATAAAAGTCTCTTTGTTAAGTTTGTCTCATAGAAAAAGCTGTTTTTCCTGTTCTAACTGTAGATGAAATTGTCTTAATTTTTATAACTGCTGATTATATTAATGATAATTATTTTTGAAACTTGCTGTTAAAATAAATTAGATAGCCTCAAGAAAATTTTCATACATCTTTGTTTCTCTCCTTTTTTTCTCCCCAGACTAAAGTGAACTTCTTAGTATGCAACATCCCTGGAGTTTATTCAATGCATAAAGTCTCATTTTCTTGACAGTCTAGAAATTATGATGTTGGCTTTTAGTCATCTCAGAAGTACCCTTAGGAGGTATCACCTGATTAACTCTACAGGAGAGAACTGCTAAAGACTTTAGAAATGTAAGAAACTTTAATAGAGTCTCTTTTCAGAACCACTAGGCAGCTTTTAGGGAAATTGAAAACTACAACAGATTGAGATTATTCACAGTATTTGGCCAGTATGTGGCTTTACTTTCTGTATTTTCAAGTAATAGCAATCAAATTGTTTGAAGTAATTTAGATAAATCAGACAATAGTCTGCCCCCACCCCACATACCCCAAGTTCATATAAATTGACGTCTAGCCCCATAGAATGGCAGATGTCCTAAACAGCACTCTGGCCTCAGAATCAGCCCTTAAGGCACGCGGATCTGGCTGAAAAGCTCATGAGAGTATTACAGGCATGGAAAGCCAAAACACTCTGGCAAAAAAAAAAAAAAAAACAAAAACAAAAACAAAAACACCAAAACCTAAATGAAAGATCTCCGCGAGTGAGATCCCAGTGAAAAGAACAGGTCATCAAAGAAGGAGGTACCTTTCTCTGAAGGGAGGAGAGAACTTCCACTTTGACTACGACCTTGTCTAAATATGATCAGAGTCGGTGAACTCAAAAGGTTTCCATAGCCTTGGCAACTCATGACAAGAGCCTAGGGTGATTACTGAGGCCATAAACAAGAGTGTCAATTTGTTAAGTCAACAACAGGAGTCACTGTGCACTTACTCCTCATGTAGGATCTCTGTCCTTAGTGTGCTGTACATTGAGATTTAATGCTATAACTATTACTCAAACAGTATTTTTCACTTTGTGTTTCTATGTGGGTGCAAACTGATGAAATCTTTACTTAATATATACTAAATCGATCTGTATATAAAGATGATTGAAGATGAATCTTGATGTGAATGGAAGGGAGGAGGGAGAAGAAAGGGGAGGGTTGCAGGTGGGAGGGAAGTTATGGGCGGGGAAGCCATTGTAATCCATAAGCTGTACTTTGGAAATTTATATTCATTAAATAAAAGTTAAAAAAAATAAATTGACATCTAGCAAGCTACCAATCCAGAGAGTTTTATTAGGTATGAAAACCAGAAATGACCTCTTGATCATTTATGTGTGTTTACTTGATCATCCATCTAATCCTGGAGAACCGACAGCTTTATATACCTCACATCATTTCTTATACATACATTTTTAAACATCCAGTTTTAAAATTCCAGTTATTTAAGCAAGAAGCTGCAAATAAAATAAATACAGGTAGCATCATGCCAGATATTATTTTATGATGACCTCAATTCAACATCCATATATATGTCTGATGTGCTGTCTTTTGCAGACTCATTTATATGTAGCCATTCCTAACCTCAGTGACATAACATATATTGTTTTTATGGCTACAGTCAGAACTGTGTATACTGCCAATGCCGTAAGTTTTAGATTGTAAGTTCCCAAGGGTAGAGATCATATTTTATTAATGTTATTTAAAATCACCTCAGTGTACAGTATTGTCATGCACTTCAGTAGGTTCAATCAGTATTCATTGCTGAGCATTTAAAAATACAGCTTTCATGTATTTCAATATTTAATAGGTAGAATTTAATATTATAAATCATTTAGTATTTTTCAACTTTTAAGTGATGGCAAATGACCCAGTAGAAAACTGTTTCCAGAATGGCTCTCTGTTGTTGATTGTGAAATGGAATCATGTTGGCAATGAATTACAAACATTTATAAAATACTTACAGCATGCAAGCACTTTGCTGTAAAGGAGTGCTGTAAGAATAAGCAGTCCAGGGTGGTCATTTGACATGGTCATTAAGATGCCCACATCCCATATTGGAGTGTCTCAGCTCCATTCCCCATTTCAAGATTCTTTCTGCTAATGCAGACATCCTGGGTTGTGGCAAGTAATGGCTCAAGTAGCTGGGTTCCTGTCATTGATGACCTAGCTCCATTTGGTCTGGTCCAGTCCTGGCCGTGGTAGGCATTTTGGGAGTGAACCAGCAGAGGGCAGCTCTGTCTCTGTCTCTGTCTCTATCACTGTGTCTCTCCCTCCCTCTGCGTCTCAAATAATGAACAGCTCACAATTTATGGGTGTATGTAGAAGTTGATACTGGAGATATCTTAGAGAGGCATATAGACTAATAGAAGTAAAATCTGTTGACTTAATGATTGTAGAAAAGCAACCACTCAGTTTGGCCTGTATGTTTCTGATAAAGGACTTCAGATATGCATGATAGAGAGGAGAAAGGAAGTAGATTGGAATAAGATTCCCAAAATGTAGGAAGCATAAATGAAGACTAGAACCTTTAAGGAATGTTGAGCAGACTGGGATAGCCATACCCCATGCCATAGGTTTAGGAGAGGCAGCAGAGGAAACTGGCTAGAGGTTAAAGCCACAGTAGGAAATGTTATGGAAAACAAGCTAAAGAGTGAGGATGGTCATGAGGAGTCCCTAGTGCTTAGGAAACAAGATCTAGACAGTACATGAGATACATAAATATTACAACCACATGGAGAATCTACTGGAATGGGGTAAGCCTGATAGCAGGAATATAGGTGATCAGCTCCTAGAAAATAGAGCAGGGCAGTGTGAGTGGAAGCAAGGTAACTGAGTCAGGACACACTGTGAGTGGTGACAGATGAACATGCATCCCTGGGAGTTTCATGTGTCTAATCTGGGCAGCTGGTGGGATTGTAGAATGACTATTTCTATATGGACAAATATACTTGAGATTTTTTTTCAAAGGAGGAACAAGCTATTTTTTACATGCTAAGTAATACTTATAATTAATTGCAAAGTATGTATAAATGAAATCTACCTCTGTTACTATTTTTCAATATTATTAAATCTTGTCTCAATCAAGTTAACTTGTCTTTAATCTGAAGGGGTGTGTGACCTGAGTTGCTTAAGAATTTAAATGCTTGGGGCTGGCGCCATGGTGCAGTAGGTTAATCCTCTGCCTGCAGCGCCAGCATCACATATGGGCGCTGGTTTTAGTCCCGGCTGCCACTCTTCCAATCTAGCTCTCTGCTATGGCCTGGGAAGACAGTGGAGGATGGCCCAGGTCCTTGGGGCTCTGCACCCCCATGCAAGACCAGGAGGAAGCACCTGGCTCCTGGCTTCGGATCGGTGCAGCTCCGGCCGTTGTGGCCATCTGGGGAGTGAACCAGCAGAAGGAAGACCTTTCTCTCAGTCTCTCCCTCTCACTGTCTGTAACTCTACTTCTCAAATAAATAGATAAAATCTTTAAAAAAAATTTAAATGATCACTGAGAGCTGCAAATGTTCTAGGTTCTGTGACTATAAATGTTCTAGTTTATTTGAACTGAAGCATTCTCATACCAGAACAGCTGATACTTTCTATGATGTGTGGGTACTTAAAATGCAATAAAAATAAATTTATTTTGGTACAAAAAAATTTGAAATCCATGCATATGAAGGGGTCCTCAAAACATTCATAGAAAATACATCCTATGAGAAAACTCTACATAGATTCAAATTTTTTTTTTTTTTTTTTTTTTTTTTGACAGGCAGAGTGGACAGTGAGAGAGAGAGACAGAGAGAGAAAGGTCTTCCTTTGCCGCTGGTTCACCCTCCAATGGCCGCCGCTGCAGCCGGCGCACCGCGCTGATCCTGGCAGGAGCCAGGAGCCAGGTGCTTTTCCTGGTCTCCCATGGGGTGCAGGGCCCAAGCACCTGGGCCATCCTCCTCTGCACTCCCTGGCCATAGCAGAGAGCTGGCCTGGAAGAGGGGCAACCGGGACAGAATCCGGCGCCCCAACCGGGACTAGAACCCGGTGTGCCGGCGCCGCTAGGTGGAGGATTAGCCTATTGAGCCACGGCGCCGGCTCCATAGATTCAAATTTTTAACACAAAAATATTTTAATTCTATGTTCATGAAATTTTTGAAGCATTTACATCTTTATTTTCACTCTTTGTTCTCTTTCAAAACTATTTAGACTGAGAGGGAGCCCTATCCTAATAACTGGTCTTAAGACCAGTCTCCTCCAGACTTAGTGCTGAGATTCTGACCCTCTGCTGTCTCCTGCAGTAAAAACTCTTCTCAATCTGTGTGACCTTTTAAGGAATCCATTGATATAGGCAACACATGCTCATTTTATCATTGATTTTAAATACAAAAAGCCATATTACTGATTTTTCAATGGATTACCACTACCAACCCAATAAAAAGATTTATTTTTTAAAAGGCAAATCACAAATGCTTTTTGAAAGTAATTATTTGAAAAGCAGTTCTTTAATTTTCCTGGCCCTGGGTTCAGAGGAGGAAGCTATTTCCCCAGGGGTCACCTGTAGGCTCTCAGTGAGAAAGTGAAGCCTCTTTTTCTAGCGCTAATGGATCTTTGGTGGGGAAGCTCAGTGCCTCAGGTTCTGTTTTCATAGGTGGGGGATTTCACTGATTTAGTGTTAATCTGTAAATGTGTTTGCAATTTAGAGGTCTGCATCCAAATTCTGTTAATCATTGAGAATTTTAGATTGGAATAACAAGCTGAGATGCAAACTCAAGTTACAATTTAAAAAAGGCAGGCAAGAAATGCTAATATTGCCAAGGGCCTCTAAGTGCTGTTTATGTTACCCTTCTCTTGTCAGGCTCACACTATTAGAGAATACTGTGGTCCTCTCTAGGTTCACACAGTTTTCTTTCTTTCTTTCTTTCTTTCTTTCTCTTGTCTTGTGTTTTCTTTTCTCAGGCAGAGTTAGACAATGAGAGAGAGAGAGAAAGAGAAAGGTCTTCCTTTTCAGTTGGTTCATCCCGAAATGGCTGCTATGGCTGGCGCGCTGTGCCGATCTGAAGCCTGGTGCTTCCTCCTGGTCTCCCCTGAGGGTAGAGGGCCCAAGCATCCTCCACTGAACTCCCAGGTCACAGCAGAAAGCTGGACTGGAAGAGGAGCAACTGGGACAGAATCCAGCGTCCCAACCAGGACTAGAACCCAGGGTGCTGGCGCCGAAGGCAGAGGATTAGCCAAGTGAGCCCTGGCGCCGGCCCACGCAGTTTTCATTTTGGTTTTGCCTTCTTGGTGGTCCTTGTTCCAATTTTTGTATTAATCACTTGTGATACATATATGTTAAGTGAAGACTTCAGAAAATTTATTTTAAAATGAATTTAAAGATATTTTGGTAAAAATATTTGTCCTAATGCATATTTTTGACCTTTATGCATGGATTTATGCAAGGCCCCTTGTATGCATGGATTTCAGAATCTTTTTGCATCAACACACACACACACACACACACACACACAGTGGGTGGGGGAGTTTGGTCTGAAGATGCTTGCAGATTCCAGAAACGCATTGACACAACAGTCTTAAGCCCAGTAGTTAAGCAAGTGCAAAATTTGAAGGTCGTTAATTGAAGTAAAATAATGGGAAATGAGTAACGGAAACCCCATCCTCCACAAGAGTAGAAACCCACTTCACTGTCTTTAAGGGAAATTGCTGCTGGGGGATATGGAATGCATCACCGCTGCCTCTTGACAGGTTCACCTTAGAGAGACACAAATTAAATCCTTTCAGTTGCTGTTTTGAAGCTAAAAGTGTTTGACCAGTTCAGCCCCTGAATGGTGTTTAAGGAATAAAGAGAAAAAAGCAGGAAGTTCTAATTGGCAAATTACTCCTTGTTATTTAGTTTGGCTTCCAAGTTGGAAATTCCAATAATGAGCAGCTTTGTGGGACTTGCCCTTAAGCAGAACCAGGGGGCTTTTTGTTCAATTACTATTTAATGTGAAGATATTCAAGAAACATATTGTAGCATTTAAGCCATCACTTTCTATTAAACAAATATTGTTGTATAATGATTTTTAAATCTGTCTCCATGGATGCTTTTATGATTCTGAACCATCTAAGTGAAGTGTAAATTGCAAATAAGATGTAAATAGATTTTTCTTGTTATGGGTGCTGTTACTTAATGATAATTTCTCAGAATGTTAGAAAACATGCTTACTTACCAGTGATCTTCACATGCCCATGATGGGTACCTAGTCTTCATTAGGAAAAACAACAGAACTGGTAGTGAATATTTCCTTTTGAATGTTAATGATGAATTTATTTGAGTGATTAATAAGTTGCAGAAGATGTTGTCTGACATTAATTTTGACTTACTTAAATTGAGGAAAATGAACTTCAATTTGCAAAACTATCTTGCAGATTAATATTACTGAAGGATGGAGGATTATTTCAAATTTGGTGATAGATCAAGGTGCTTAAATAGTATTTTTCATTTTCTACCTTGATGGTTTCACTGAACCTCAGTATTTAACCTTAGCAAAAGTTGTAAAAAGAATGAAATAATGAGTTTTGCTCAATGAAAGGAAATTTTGGATATAAGTGATTATGTGTAATTTTTTCCTTAAACTTCAAAAATTGGCTGTATCATGTAGATAAATAAAAGCTAAGGCTTTAGTTGACATTTTCTGTTTACTTTTAGTTCAGAAAGGGTTATTGGACTTCAGAGGAGAAAGACTTTTTTGCTTCATTTTTGGAACTTTGCATATTCACTTAAAAGTCTATTACTTGGCTAAAGGATTTCATGACATGACTATTACTTCAAATAACCATGCAGTTGAAATGACTGTGAATTAACTACCAGTTTCCTTTTTACAATGAAATGTCTCACACAGGAACTATTCATATAGTGCTTTTGGAAATGATGATGGCTCCTGAGGTACTAATCTTGCCTTGTTTCTGAACACTTAGAAGTCTGAGTGGGCCATGGGCTTACACTATGCTGTGAGGAGGTGTTAAGCTGGTAAATGAATAGTTTTCTGATGAGATATGAGTCTAAAGTTTTCCCAAGGGTATTTAGTCTTCCTGATTAAAAAGAAGGAAATTGCTTTTTCCCCTCTAGTATTTTAATTTCTCTACATTGGAGTATGTATTTGAAAGTAGTGATTACATTCGGAAGTGTGTCAACACTGGCTCCTTCTTTGAGGTGCATTTGGGATCCCTTACTCATTGATTAACAGGTTCAGATTCTTTTACCTTGATGAAAAATTATAGTAAGCACTCCACCACATGTTTTTTTGGAGGGGAGATACTAAATTGGGAATACTCTACACAGTCCAAATTTGTGATTTGGGAAATGATGGAGAATAGTTTGAGCCATGTCATTGAAGTATATGTGTGACTTGAATAGCTGCTTAAATTGTTTCCTGTAATCTAATGGGATGTAGCATACTTAGTTTTCCCTTTTATGACCAGATTCTCAATGGGAAAATGATTAGAAAGCTATTGCCAGTGGGCCAGCTAAGATATGACAAAGGCTGAATGAAGGCAGTGAGCTCATAGATCTGTAGATGGAAGAGGGAAAGTTTACAGTGTGTTTTTTTTTTTTTTTTTTTTTTGACAGGCAGAGTGGACAGTGAGAGAGAGAGACAGAGAGAGAAAGGTCTTCCTTTGCCGTTGGTTCACCCTCCAATGGCCGCCGCTGCAGCCGGCGCACCGCGCTGATCCTGGCAGGAGCCAGGAGCCAGGTGCTTTTCCTGGTCTCCCATGGGGTGCAGGGCCCAAGCACCTGGGCCATCCTCCACTGCACTCCCTGGCCATAGCAGAGAGCTGGCCTGGAAGAGGGGCAACCGGGACAGAATCCGGCGCCCCAACCGGGACTAGAACCCGGTGTGCCGGCGCCGCAAGGTGGAGGATTAGCCTATTGAGCCACGGCGCCGGCTTAAGTTTACAGTTTTTAAGAAGCTAAGCAGATTGTTGACTGTGGACTTAGGAATGGAGTGGGGACTGCAGAGGCCTAAGTCAGCTGGGATAATGTCCCATGCTGTGAAGTCACCTGCAGCTGGTTTCCAGGTAACATGACATTTCAATAAGACTCTAACTATTGACCAAAGAAACATCTACTATACCTTAAGAATGAATGAGCTGACTATGGGCCAAGGCAGAAGGAGGTATTAAGGACCCCCACTGTTTCCCCTCTCTCTCCTTGGCTGCATTGCAGGTAAGGCTTAGTGTGGGAATGAGTATAGAAATATACTTCCTTAATCAGTAATCTAGTCTGTTAGCTCTTAATTCTTTGATTTCAATAAGCTATTCTGATTTTCAATGTGACTGATAACCACACATAAATCTGTATTGTTTAAACTTGATTCAGTACACATTCCCACTCTGTATGAAAAGTATAAAAGCTGTAACCAAACTCGGGCTTGAGGAACAGCTGACTCAGGCACTGATTATTTCCGGGTTTAAATTCTCAGTTTGACCAGCTGAGTAAACTTTCCCTTTGATTTTCCATCCAGACTGATTATTTCAGTTGACACAATTAATTAGAGGAGAAGTATCATATGGGATATTGAATTTTATAACTAGAATTTTAGAGCTGAAGTTGTTTACTTGAATGTTTATTTTTATTGATCCAGATTATTTTTACGTCTAAAATTGCAAATAGAAGCATTTCATGTCATTTGCAGCTTAAAACCCTTCAACAAATTTTCATTGCCTTAGGTCAGTGCTCAACCCAATTCTTGAATAGGGCATATAACTAAATGTTTGTGCTAACAAATTACCCTCAAATGTAGGGACTGGAAAAACAGATTTGCTTTGTCAAAGTTTCTGTGGTCACATGTCCAGGAGCAGGTGGTTAGGATACAGGGTCTCAACAGTCCAGGTGTCAGCCAGGGCTGCATTCATTCCAAGTGCGACTTAAGAGGAATCTGCTTCCAAGCTCACTCAAGTGGCTCTCAGAGACCACACAAGCTTCCAATGGAGCAATTGGTATCCACTGAAATGAAAGAACCATGGAACAGTGAGAAAGCACCCAAGACAGAAGCCATAAATCTTAAGATGATGTCCCATCTCTCCTGCTGTATAATCCTTAGAGGGGAGGTAGTAAACCAGTCCTCGCTCAAGGGCTGAGAACTACACAAACTGGAGATCATTGTGCCCTTCTCAGAGGGCTGCCTGCCACACCTGGCTCACATCAGTAGGACCCTAACTACCTAGTCCTCTGGTTTCATCCCTTGCCAGTTTTTCATTCCAATTAGACACAGCCCAATCAGACTCTTTCAGTTCCTAAAATGCTTCACGTTCTCTTTTGTCTCCAGACATGGGACAGGATGTTCAGTCTTCTCTTTGTTTGGCTAATTCAGATATGTAGTGTAGATTTCAGCTTGATATTGTCTGATAAGTCCCTCCCAATTCCCCACATCTGGGTAAGAACTCTTGCTCCTCTTCAATTTTCCATGGATGAGACTTGAAGAGTTTTGCTTTCTGGTGTGCCTTTTATGCCCACTGTGAACTGTATCCTCAGCGTCTGGGTGTTTAGCACCATACCAGATACTTATTAATGTTTGTTTATGAAAGGCTAACTGAATACCAAGGTGCAGTAAGGATAGGATCAGTGTGATAAGCAAGCTGATGGTCTCACATATGGATCTATCAGAGCTACCACATGTGACTTCCTTTGACTACATTTTATTGTGTAGTTCTCATGTTTGTAGTTTTGGGGGGAAAAGCCAGATGTCTATTTTATATAACTTTATCTTATTTTTTCCTTTTATTTTTTATTTTATATAACTTTATCTTATTTTTTCCTTTTATTTTTTACAATTCCATATGTAGATTTATGTTGTATATTGAATTTGGAAATTAGAGAATAAGACTAAGAAAAAAAAAGCTCTACTTAAGTGAAACTTCAATTATTTGGTAGAAACCAGTCCCTATTCTGACTTAAGATGTCCTTACCAGTTTCCACAGTTGATAATGGTTTCAGAAGGACTAAGGGAATTGTTTTAGCATGGGTATATTTGCTTTCAATATTGCTGGTGTTTTAGCATTAGAAATTTAGTATGAAAAATTTTTTTGCATTCAAAATGGAGGCATGACAGTCTGTGGGACAAGCTTGTGTGATTATATATTATTTTATGTTTGTTTTTATTATTTATTTTCACACCAGAATGAGAGGGGGAGAGAACTGAGAGAGAGAGTGCATGAGAAAGTACGCTCTCATCCACCAGTTCACTTTCCAAATGCCTTGCAGTGACTGCAGTTTGGGCAGGGCTGAAGCCTGGATCCAGGAACTCAGTCCAGATCTCACATGTGGGTGGAATGAACTTAGCCAGAAGCTGGAGTCAGGAGGGGAACCAGGTATTAAATCCAGGTATTCCGATGTGGGTCATGGTGTTTTTTTCTTTTTTTAAAGATTTATTTTATTTATTTGAAAGAGTTTCAGAGAGGGAAGAGGCAAAGGCAGAGCAGGCTGAAACCAGGAGCCAGGAGCCTCTTGCAGGTCTCCCATGTGGGTGCAGGGGCCCAAGCACTTGGGCCATCTTTTGTTGCTTTGTTAGTCACATTAGCAGGGAGCTGGATCAGAATTGGAGCAGCCAGGACTTGAACCAATAGATGCTAACACTTCAGGCAGTGGCTTAACCTGCTATGCCATAGCACCAGCCCCGGGACATGGTGTTTTAACTACTAGGTCAAATGTCTTCTCTGTTTCTTTTTGAAGTTAGAAAATGGTAAGTGTGGGGAGCAGCCCGGACTGGACTGAGTTACTGGAATTAAGACTTATTCTATGCATCTGCTCTCCCACAATATGGCGCTGGGAGAGAAGAAAACAGCTTTTACACAGCTGCCTCCAGTTCAACCAATAAACTGTAGGACTTGCTCCTGATTGGAGGAGAGCAGCGTACTCGGCGTGTGGGTAGCAGAGTTGGGATTGGCAGAGGAGGACTATAAAGGAGGAGAGAGACGGCATGCACGAGGGAACATCTAAGGGGAACATCTAGCTGAAGGAACACCTGTGCAGCCCCCGAGACAGCCGGCCGGCGGTGTACCGCTCCCCTGCGGAAGTGGGGAATGCGGCCAGGGGGAACTGCCCTTCCACGGAGGTGGAAGGGATAGTAGCCAACCCGGGAAGAACCAGCAGCAAACCCGGGGAGGGCCGAGCAGACGAAAGAACAGCGCAGGGTCCTGTGTCGTTCCTCCACGAAGAGAGGGAGCGACAGGTAAGGACATATTTTTTTCAGTGAGTAAACAATAACAAAGCAACATAGAATTAGTATAGTTTAACTTCTTCAAAGACTACTGTCTTTTCACTGTAGTAATTTCCTCAATTCTAACTTAGTCCTCAGTTCCAAATAGCCTGTCTTCTATTTCCATGTCTTCTACTTCCATGTCTTCTGGCAAAACTCATGACTGCCAGTTCACAGCCAAATATAAGGGGTGCCACATGCCAATGTTATTGGACTTCTCTATTGCACTTCATTCTTGATCACTGGATCTTTTTTGGAACACTTTTACTTGTGGATTTCAGGGGGTATCTTCTTGTGGTGGTAGTCATGCCCCCCCCCCCCTTCCCTCTTCCTCCCTGGCCTTTATTCTCCTGCTCATCTTTGCTTCTTAACAATTACTTCTCAACTGTCTTGGTCTCCTCTTTGTCTAGTGTCTCTTGAGTATGCTACAGGTCCTATTTTGGCCTCTACATTTTAGGGTCTACAAGAGATTCTATCACTTGTGTATTATCTCTCCTGTATAGTCTGATAAATTCAAATCTCAGCTCAGACTTTTTCTCTGTCAGGCTTACATTTGTAATCCCTGTTGACCATTCAGCTAGAGGTTCATAAGCATTTCCGACTTTAAATTGCCTTTTCTCTCACCTTGTTGCTCATCTCAGTTGATGGCTCCATTATCCATCTGGCTTATACAATAATCCTAGGTTCCATATTTCTCCACCATATTAATTGCTCAGTCCAAGTGATTATACCTTCTGAATATGTGGCTCTCAACCTTTTTATTCCCCAAGCAGATGAGGGCAAAAGCATATTTATAGGCATCATAATAGATCGTAACGTCAGTGATCCTCATTGGAGGTAGAGGGTCGTACTCCTTAGGAGAAATCCTAAGAGAGAGTGTAGTGGTCGGGATAGCTTGATACAGGCTCCACGTGGTTCTAATAGATTCCAGAGCTTCGGGATTGCTGTCCTAAGCATTGTGTTAATCAGATGCTCTCTTCCTTGCAAATGCTACTGTTTTAGTTCAAGCCCTTATCAATTCTCTTCTTGACTACTGGAACACAATTCCACCTCTGTCTAATCTATTTTCTACGTAATGCCAGGGTAATTATCTAACATAGAAACCTATCATTTGCTACTTAAGACTCTTAAAGACTCCCTATTACCCATAAAAAAAAAAAAAAACTAAACCAAAACAATACAGTTTCTGTGATCTGCTCTCTGTCTTCCTTTCCAGCTCTCTGCCTTCCATTTAATCCACAGCCATGTGGAACTTGTCATTCTTGAGCACCCCTTCTTTTTCTCATCTTGCTTCCCCCGTCTGAGGTGCTCTCTGCTTTGTTAGCTCTTTGGCCAACTGTTGTTCATCACTGAGTACTCATTTCTTTCAAGAAACATTGCCCAATCTACATTCTCCCCACAATTCTCCAAAGATGGGTTCACATGGTATTTTATGAAAATTTCAGTTATTGCATTTACTATTTTTCATAGTTTGTAATTTTTTATTTTTCATAATTGACAGATTTTTGGAGGTTGAAGATTGTGTCTTACTCCAGTGTTTGTTTCTGTATGTTCAGAAGTATTATTGAAGGAAAGGGTGAATTGATTTAATAAATTAGTTCTTTACTTAAAAATATTTGCTGAATGGCCGCTGTGTGACAGTCACCATTCTGCTCAAAGTCACGGGTAACAAATTTATACTACTATAGATGTTATAGTAAATTGCTAATATATCCTTATATAAAAACTGCTGGCATTTACAAGAATATTCTGATAAGGAGAGGAGACTTTTCTGATTCTCACTGAACAAACTGGGTCCTTTCCTGGTAAACAGGCAAATCTCCGCTTGTTCTTTTCTTTTTTTTTTTTTTTTTTTTTTTTCTTTTTGACAGGCAGAGTGGACAGTGAGAGAGAGAGACAGAGAGAAAGGTCTTCCTTTTGCCATTGGTTCACCCTCCAATGGCCGCTGCGGCCGGCGCCTTGCAGTCGGCGCACCGCGCTGATCCGAAGGCAGGGGCCAGGGGCTTCTCCTGGTCTTCCTTTCCTCAACTTTCCTTGTGGGCAAGTACTTATTAGGTGGAGTTCTAGGGAAAAACTCCATTAGTCATAATAGTCAATAATGGAAATATTGGATAATAGTAAAAATAAATATCAAGATAGGATCTGTTGGTTCCATTAAATTTTTACTTGGTCACTTTCCTTTAGTATCATATTGCTACAAATTACACTTTTTCTTTAACACTTGTACAAATTAAAATTACAAAATCACTTCCTTACAGATATTTCATACTAAATATTATATTAAAGAAGAAAATTATATTTTTCTTTGTAAACATGTAGAATAGACATGTTTTATAGATTCATAACTATAGTCTTAAGTTAGTATATGCTGTTCTAGTTACTATAATTGGGTTCCATATTGAAAGTTCTGTATTTCTCTCTAACAACAATAAATACAGTCAGTTTCGGGGGAAGTCAGATCTAAAAATGATTATGTAAAATGACTGTTCCTATTTTGAGGAGTATATTATATCATTATGAATTGTCACAGCTCCTCTGCTACTAATGCTATAACAATTCATTTGTAAGTGAGAAAAATCAGCAGAATGTATGTCCACACTATAATATCCAAACCCAGAAGATTTGTGGATTTATATTATTGGAATTGGCTTTGAAAGTAGTTGTTCCTACTCTTCTGCCTTCTAGAAATGAATACTATGTTATCAATTCCTTATATATTCAGAGAAGGATAATCCATAACCCTAGAAAACATACTTGAATATGCCAGAACTCACATTGTGGTTTAGTTGATTTTCTTGATAGGAAATCAAAATTTCTCCTTTTACTTAAAAAAAAAAAAGAACTCTGTAATTAAGTCCATGTAATATAATGGATGTGGGTGAAAGCAAATCTGAGATAAGACCCCTATTTCCAGTTTAACAATTATAAACAATATATCAGTATTGTGTTCCGGAAGTATCCTCTTTGAAAATTATTTCTGAGAAAATACATATAAACATAAATACATAAATAAGTCGCTCCCCATCTTCGTGGAGGAACGACACAGGACCCTGCGCTGTTCTTTCGTCTGCTCGGCCCTCCCCGGGTTTGCTGCTGGTTCTTCCCGGGTTGGCTACTGTCCCTTCCACCACCGTGGAAGGGCAGTTCCCCCTGGCCGCATTCCCCACTTCCGCAGGGGAGCGGTACACCGCCGGCCGGCTGTCTCGGGGGCTGCACAGGTGTTCCTTCAGCTAGATGTTCCCCTTAGATGTTCCCTCGTGCATGCCGTCTCTCTCCTCCTTTATAGTCCTCCTCTGCCAATCCCAACTCTGCTACCCACACGCCGAGTACGCTGCTCTCCTCCAATCAGGAGCAAGTCCTACAGTTTATTGGTTGAACTGGAGGCAGCTGTGTAGAAGCTGTTTTCTTCTCTCCCAGCGCCATATTGTGGGAGAGCAGATGCATAGAATAAGTCTTAATTCCAGTAACTCAGTCTAGTCCGGGTTGCTCCCCACATAAATAACATACATATTTTTATGTATTTAAGATCTAGATGCCAGACTATTTCCAGTGTAATGGCTTCATTCCACGAGACACTGCTTAGATGGGCTCAAGCCTCTCCTTCCACATCCTTTTTTCTCACTCATTCTCGCTCAACCTCTGATACTCTTACTGATGCAGTTATGACTAAATATCCAACTGCTGCATCCTTTTTTTTTAATCTAACTTTTTTTTTAAGATTTATTATTTGCAAGACAGAGAGAGAGATCTTCTATCTACTGGTTCATTCCCCAATGGATAGGGCTGGGCCAGGCCAAAGCCAGGAGCCAGGAGCTTCTTCTGGGTCTCCCATGTGGGTGGCAGGGGCCCAAGTACTTGGGCCATCTTCCATTGCTTTCCTAGGCGTGTTAGCAGGGAGCTAGATCAGAAGTGGAGCAGCAGGGACTCGAACCAGCGCCCATATGGGATGCCAGCACTGCAGATGGCAGCTTAAACCATTGCTCCACAGCACTGGCCCCATAGAATATTTTCAGTCTTACAACCTCATGTGCACTTTTCAGCACCAAGAACCTTGAAAGTCTGGGTATGATGAAGTAAGTAAGGGACCTTTATCATAGGATAGTGAGATGAGTAAGAGGAAGGATTTTGCTGTCTTGGTTGGCAATATCTTGATCACATATTTTTCATTGCTTTGTACCCTCTCAAGGATTTCTCCTACCTTTTTTTACTTGTATATTGCCACCAAATATCTATAAATGTGTGGCATTTAAAAACATAGTATATTCAGGCCGGCGCCGTGGCTCAATAGGCTAATCCTCCACCTTGCGGCGCCGGCACACCGGGTTCTAGTCCCGGTCGGGGCACCGGATTCTGTCCCGGTTGCCCCTCTTCCAGGCCAGCTCTCTGCTATGGCCAGGGAGTGCAGTGGAGGATGGCCCAGGTGCTTGGGCCCTGCACCCCATGGGAGACCAGGAAAAAGCACCTGGATCCTGGCTCCTGCCATCGGATCAGCGCAGTGCGCCGGCTGCAGCGGCGGCCATTGGAGGGTGAACCAACGGCAAAGGAAGACCTTTCTCTCTCTGTCTCTCTCTCTCACTGTCCACTCTGCCTGTCAAAAAAAAAATAAATAAATAAATAAAAATAAATAAATAAAAAAACATAGTATATTCCCTGCCAAACAGAATATGATTAAATGAGGCAGTGAGTACAGCAGTCTGCTTAAAGCTTCATGCAAAATAATCTACATATGAGTATCAGGACCATCAGGACTATGTCTTCAGTCTTTAATGGTGCTAATTAAACAGCCATAAGGAAGGCTTAACGAAACCTCAATTTTGCTTGGTCATAATTGGGTCCAGTTTTCTTTCCAACATGCAGAGAAATTACTTCTTGAGAAAAAAAAGTTACTTCTGGTTGACACAGTATGCTGAAGCAGAAAAATCAAGTTGGGATTCAGAGAAACATGGCTCCATCATTTATTCATTAGGTGACCTCAGGCAAGCTATACTCTGGGCTTCAAAGAAGAGGAGAGTAAAACCAACCTGGGAGAGGGTGCTGGTGTGAGGGCTAAATATAACTTGGTTCTTAAGACAGTGTTCGTCCCTTTTATACATTTGATATTCTATCTTTATATAATGTATCCATGTACAACATGTATCTATTTAGCAAAGAAATGTTATTGAACATTATAATGATGTGATGGCTATAATTACCACTTAGTAGGGACAATGTATGAAATTGATACTGTACACACTTCAAACTGAAATACAATTCCCAGACACCCAACAAAATGGTAGATACAACCATGTTAATGGTTTGTGTGGTATTCAGTTTAAGTGATTTTTGAATCTTGTGTTAAAGAAAACTAAATAGAATCAAAATTGTCAAAAATGATGAAAAATAACGTAATTATTCCCCGATATGTTTCCTTTGGAATGTAAAGACATGCCATATTTTATTTTAACAACTGAGTCCGCGGATCTTCAAGAAATATCTTTGCCAAGGGGATAGTCTATGGCAAGCAGTGTTAGCTTCCCTGTGGCTGAAACATATGTGAATCCCTAAGTTTAAGTAGCTAGCCTTGGCCATGGAACATCTACCCCAGTTTGAGAGTTAAGGTAGTCCTGGAGCTTATCATAATGAAGCTGTTATCTCTCTGTGCATCCTATACTAGGGCACTAGGGCAGTGGTTAGCACTAGCATGAGGCCAAAAACAGGAGCCCATAGTACACTGGAAGAAACTTGCAATGGTGATTGTAGGGATTATCTGCTATCTAATCACCAAGGACTCCTTTGGATAAGAGAGAATTGGAGAAGATAGTACCTGAGGTTCCTTCCGATTTTTCTGCTCCCACACAGTATTACTTTTAGAAATATAAAAAACATTATACATATTTGTGAGGCATAGGTTGATAATTCAATACATGTATATAACATATAATGATCACAGTATTTTGCATTTCTATCTCCTTAATGATCTTTAAATTTTTTTCTCGAGAAGTAATTTCTCTGCATGTTGGAAAGAAAACTGGACCCAATTATGACCAAGTAAAATTGAGGTTTCGTTAAACCTTCCTTATGGTTGTTTAATTAGCACCACTAAGGACTGAAGACATAGTCCTGATGGTCCTGATACTCATATGTATTGAAAAATTTTCCAGCATGGGTTCTAGTCCCGTCTGCTCCTCTTCCAGTCCAGCTCTTTGCTGTGGCCTGGGAGGGCAGTGGAGGATGGCCCAAGTGCTTGGGCCCCTGCACCCACATGGGAGACCAGGAAGAAGCTCCTGGCTTTGGATCAGTGCAGCTCCAGGGATCAGTGCAGCACCAGCCATAGCGGCCATTTGGGGAATGAACCAACGGAAGAAAGACCTTTCTCTCTTTCTCTCTCACTGTCTATAACTCTACCTGTCAAATAAATAAAAAAAAGAACTTTCAAAGATATTGTGGAAATATTATACTGTGCTGGTGTGATGTTCTATCTAATCATGAATGCTTCTTATTCAGTGTAACTCTTTTTCCGTTTCTATATCTTTCCATCTGTTGCTGTTCTGTTATTAGTCCTTCAATGAATGCAAGAAAGATAAATTGGGAAACTGATAATGTAAAAAGGAAAGTGAAGAGGTAGTTTTGTATCTGTGTGAGATAGTACTCCATAGCTTTTTAAATGAAAGTTATTAGATTATCTTACCTAGTATGTGGAATAATTGCAGTAGATATTATGTACTTAGAATCTGCAACAAGTATCTTTAGTATATTTTAGTTTCTTTTGTCCTCAAAATAAGGAGAGTGCCTTACTTTGGAGCCTTATTAAAAAGTATAGTGTTTTGAGTTTATATTATATCCTATAGGCTAAAACATAACATAATTATGACTTTTCTTAAATCAAAGCAGACCAGGCCAGGTCAGGAAGTTTCGTTTTGTCTTCTTGTTTTTAAGAGGTGAATTTAAGATATGAATTGCTTTGTCTGGAGATATATTTTTATGCCCTTAAAGTTTCAGTTTAAAGAAAGATGTCTACAAAATTAAGTAAACAGCTTCCAATGACTCTATTTGTTGTGTTTTACAAAGATTGCTAACACTGATCCATAAAGTCTTTCTTGCATTTGTGTGCTTTACTCTTTTGCTTACCACAAGACTATGAAAACATTTGGATTTTTAAGAATCCCTTTTCATTTAAATTTACAAAATAATAACACTTTCCACATACCTATTTTCTTGCTGCTAACAAATACTAAAGCACAACCAAGCACATAGGAAACACAGAGCTTGGCAGATGAGTAAAAACCTTTGAGTTAGCAAATTAGAGGTATTATGCATTTCTCTCCCCACTGCTTTGTTTCCTTCAAAACAGCAACCATTAGTAGGTGGCATTTTGAAACTTAAAATATGTTGCTTGGGTAGCAGTCTTATTCAAGACATGGAAAACTTTGTTGCTGCAACCATGTTGCTTCTCACACAAGTACTACCCCTTGTAGTTTCATCTCATCAGTTCCCTGGTGCTTCAAAGGGGATTAACTGTCACTTGTTGTCTATAAGAGTTGTTGCAGTATACTCCTCTGTGGCAATAGATTACTGATTCCAAATGCTGAAAACTCATACTGGTTACTGCAATAGCAATGCTGCTATAATACCTATTCTATCAAGTACTAGCCCCTCGCTGCCAATATTCATGGGTTCACAAATATTTAGATAAGTACTCTTTTTTTAAAATCTTTTTTATGACAGGCAGAGTGGACAGTGAGAGAGAGAGAGAGACAGAGAGAAAGGTCTTCCTTTGTCGTTGGTTCACCCTCCAATGGCCACCGCAGCTGGCGCACCTCGCTGATCCGATGGTAGGAGCCAGGTACTTATCCTGGTCTCCCATGGGGTGCGGGGCCCAAGCACTTGGGCCATCCTCCACTGCACTCCCAGGCCACAGCAGAGAGCTGTCCTGGAAGAGGGGCAACCGGGACAGAATCCGGCGCCCCGACCGGGACTAGAACCCGGTGTGCCGGCGCCGCAAGGCGGAGGATTAGCCTATTGAGCTGTGGTGCTGGCCTGTATTTTCTTTCAATAGAGGTTGTATCCACCGGCCCAGATAAGTACTCTTATACAGAAATGAAATGTTAACCATTTCATGCTCTAGGGATACTTTAAGAAAATATATTGATTACTCATTTTAGTCTCAATTTTTGAAAATTCATTCAGAGCTGGTTTCAACTGAGCATTAAATGTACCCCTTGAAAGAAATGGGTGTTCAGCATCTTGCCAGCTGTGCTTAGTACACAGTTCCTGTAATTTGGAAGTGGTACTTCCTCAGAAATCTATTTTCTGTGTCACTGGGGATACATCTGTGTATTGAATATATACCTAGATTACAGCAATCTTGAAAAAAATGCTTGTAATAATTAGTGATGTAATACCATCAGGGTCGCTTCCCTAAGGAATAGCAATCTGCCGCTGCCTTCCACATGCGCAATGTGGGAATAGATGGAGTTCAAGTTTGTTTATCCCTTTGATAACTCTTAGGAAAACAGCTTCTCGTCTGTAGATACAGATTCTATTGGAAAACAGAGTATTGTTAGATGGAATTACATCTTGGAACATTTCTGCTTACTTTTGCTGTTGTTATTAAGGGAAAAATGGGGGAGGGGTCTTTGCTTTTTAAAAGTCCTCTGTGAGTATTCCTATCTAACTATATCTTAGTACCCCTTACTTTTCCCATCTCTCCCTCCCCTTTACTTTCCCAGTCTCTGGTAACCACTATCCACTCTGGGCTTCCAGGAGATCAATTTTCAAAACTTCCACATGAGTGAAATCATGTGGTACTTTCTTTCTGGTCGGCTTGGACAGTACACAGTGTATACATGAATTGAAACATCACATGGTACCTCATAAATGTGAAGAATTTTAATAGAAGTTAATTTTTTATTTTTAAAATTCTGTAAGTATTAAATATAATAAATAGGGTACCTTAAGCATTCAAGATGATCAGCTCATTATTAAAACCAAATAATTCTTTGAGAAATTGTCAGTTATAGTTAAAGGGGGGACAAAATACATATATTTTGTTATATTTTTGTACCCAAAGAAGAGTGGTACATATGTGATTACTTTTTAAACATAATGAGTTAATAGAACTACCTTATTTGGCTATATGATTCTGTGTTTTGTTTCTTTAATTTGGGGCTGAAAATCTTTCTAGGAATTAGGACAACTCAAGGAAAAAAATGGATCATTTTGTACTTATTATTGGATATCTACTATTCAGGGAAATTTTCCCACTGTTAATATGCTGATTTTAAAGATTTATTTTTATCTGTATAGGCAGCATTAGAGACAGAGAGATCCATCTTCCTTCTGCTGGTTCACTTTCCAAATAGCCACAATTGTTGGGGCTGGATCAGGCCAAAGCCAGGAATCGGAACTCCATCCAGGTCTCCCATGTGCACAGCAGAGGTCTAAATGCTTGGGCCATCTTCTGCATATATATCTTCAAGCATGTGTATGCAGATTTTTTGGTGGGTGTAAATTTTCAGTTCTTTTGGTTAAAGGCCCAGAAGTTTAATTGCATCCTCTTTTGATTCAATGCATCTTCCCTGCATTGGCAGGGAGCTGGACTGGAAGTGGAGCAGCTGGGACTCAAACCTGCATTCATATGGGATGCTGACATCATAAGCAGCAGCTTAACCTGCTGTACCACAATGTTGGCCCTAACACACTTTTTAAAGAAGTTATAATAACTATTTGTTCTCTGCTACCAGTCTGTCACCAATGAAAGATTAGAAGCTGGAAGGAAACTGAAATGTTTTGGGGTTTTCTTTTCTTTCCTTTTTTTTTTAAATCTGTGTCAGCATGTATTTTTTTCATGTGACATTCTTTGTCATTGTTTGAATAGAAAAATAGAAAGTTTGTTTATCATTAGAGGGAGATTGTATCCAGAATGGAAAATATCACACAATCATGTCTTTTAAACTTTTACTTTAGAGGGTGATTATAGTTAATAATATCTAACCTCCAGAGTACTTTGCCCACATAATTGTGTGGTGTAACTTAGCATTGCATTTTAGGACACTAATTAAAACCTTGAAGTCAGTATAAAATATTGAGAAACATATGGGAGAAGGGAGCTGAATAACTGTTTTGCTGCATAAAATTAAACACTGATTAAAAAGAAGCAGAGATTGTCAAAAATACCATCACACAAAATGAAATGCTGACTTGATGTTTTAAAATCATTCTCAATGCTTGAAACAAAGTGGTAAAAATAATCATACAAAGTGGAGATTTTTCAATGGAAAGTCTTTAGTGGAGAGCTTGGGGCTCAGGAGAATGGTTTGAAGAAGCTCGGAGGCTTTATGCATCTATGCCTTGCTGCTTGCATTTATGTATCAGAGGCATACACATCAGGATTGGGAGATACAGGGATTTCAAGATGAAGAGGGGCGTGGGTTTGGCGTAGTGGTTAAGACCCTACTTGGAACACCAGCATTCCATATTGGAGTGCCTGGTGCTGCTTTTGATACCATCTTAACTGTTCATTCTCATGCTGGGAAGCAGCATGCTTGGGTCCTTATCACTCATATGGGAGCCCCGGAGTGGGCTCTAGCCTGTCCCAGTCTGGACTATTGTGGACATTTAGGGAGTGAAATGGTGAATCGTAGATCTCTGTCAGTCTGTCTGAATCTTCCTTTTTAAGTAAATAAATAGATACATACAACTCCCCACAATTTAAAAAGGGGGGAGGGAGAGACTCCTAGGGAGACAGGAGTAATTGTAATGGCTCTAGGACCTGACTTGGGCTCATGCCCAAGAGTAAAACTTGGGACCATAGAATGCTTTGAATAATTACAAATATGTCATGGTTCTTTACACAGATGTGGAAATAATTTTATTTTTCAATTCCATCAGTTGTATATCTTTGTAATTGTGAAGTGCCTTATTAATCTCTGGTCCAAATTTAAAAATATGGCTTATACTTCCATATATTCATCAATTTAGCTAAGCCTTACTTTTGCCAGAATTTAATCATACACACTTAATCATTTATTCATCCTTTTAAAACATTTTATTTATATAAAAGGAACAAATTCCCTGTATTTCATATCTACAGTTTTAAGAGTGTAAGGATACTTTCTATCCTACCCTTTCCCCTCCTCCCATATTTTTCTTTTAATTTTTACAATGGCATACTCTCAATTTACTTATTCTTTTAAAAAACATTATTAATATGGGCTAGGAACTTATTTCCTGGTTTGACACAAATAATATTGTGAAAATAATAAAAATAAAACTTCATTTAGATGTTTTTAATGGATTGGTGTGATTTTGTTAAGGAAATATCTGTAGATTTACACTTAAAAGAAAAAAAAAACCTGTTAAGGCAGTCACTCTGGTATCACTAATCTTGAATTTAAGAGGTGAGAAGGCTTCCTTATTAAAGTTCTTGAGGGCAGAGAAGTTGGTTAAACGTCCCACACCTCAGCTGTTTATGTATACACTGGTCTCTATACTTGAAAAGTATCAGATATCTCCTGGAAGGAATTTCACATCCCTTAAATAGTGGGCTTCATTTGAAAAATATTTGATTCCCCTTGTGCAGCTTTTTTAGTGACTCCACAGTAGTTGAGCTTTTCATTACTGTTACTCTTCATAAGGTAATTGTGGTTGGGCATTTGGTGCAGTGGCTCAGTTACAGCTTCAGATGGCCACATCCCTTATCAGAGTGCCTGGTCCAAGTCTTGTTCCTGGTTCCTCTTTTGATTCAGGTCCTGCAAATATTCACTCTGGGAGGCAGTGGATGATGGCTCAAATGCTTAGGTCATTGCCACTCATGTGTAGGACCAGGATGGAGTCTCTGGCTCCTGGCCCAGCCCCTCTGTTATGGGCATCTGGGGAGTGAGCCAGTAGATGAAAATGGATCTGTCTCTGTCTCTTTCAAAAAAAGTGAAAACTGAGTGACTAGCCATATCACCCCACATAATTAGTGATCAACAACACAAGCATTCACAATTCTTAAAATTTTCAACTATGTTTCCTTAGAATTAGCTTATTTCTAAAGATTGTCAAAGTGTGAGAACAACTCAAGAAATGATTTCTGTATGTACACAGTTCATGTGTTTTTCATGAAACTTCTTCAGTTCTCCACCTTTTCATCCCTTCCTTGAGTCTTGACAACCGCTAATTACTATCTCCATGTTTTTGTCTTTCACAGATGTCATGTAGTTGGAATCATACAACATGTAGCCTTTTCAGGTTGCCTGCATTTACCTAGTACTATATATTTATTTTTCCTCCATGTCTTTTCATTTCTTTGTAGCAATGAATAATGTTCCATTGTCTGAATGTATCTCAGTTTATTCACATACTGAAGGCACATCTTGGTTAGTTACAAGTTTGGACAATTGTGAATAAAAGTGCTATAGGCATGTGTATGCAGATTTTTTGGTGGATGTAAATTTTCAGTTCTTTTGGTTAAAGGCCCAAAAGTTTAATTGCCACATTTCATAGCATGGACATGTTTAGTTTTGTAAGCAACTCAAAGTGGTTATACAATTTTGCATTCCTTCTAGGTATGAATGAATGCTTTATATTCTCACCAGCATTTGTTGTTGTCAGTGTTTTGGATTTTTACCATTTTAATGTATGTACCCTGGAATCTCATTGTTTTAATTTATAATTCCCTAATAACATACACCATTGAGCATATATATTTACTTGCATTTGTATATCTCATTTGGCTAGGTGACTGCTAAGGTCTTGTCTTATAGTTGGGTTTAAAGAATTCATTGAGTATTTTAAGTAATTGTCTTTTATCAGATATCTGTTATAAATTTCTAGTTTGTGGCTTGTCTTTTCCTTCTCTGTACATTGTATCTTGCAGAGCAAAATATTTTAATTTAAAAAAATTAATTTTAAGGATATTCAGGTTACCAATTATTTCTTTTGTGCATTGTAACTTAGGTGTTGTATTATCACCAAACTTAAGATCATCTATATTGACATTACTGAGTTTCCTAGCCATTACCATGGAATTTAAAAAATTTATTTAAGCTTTGGTATCTTTTGTAAGTTTTATAACATTCCTCATAAAGATTTTGCACATATTTTATTAGATTTAGAGCTATGTAATTTATTGTTTTGGGTGTAATATAAATAACAATTTGCTATTAGTTTCAATTCTTTTATTTAACATTAGTAGATTGGAAAGTAATTCTCTTTTAAATATTAATCTGTGTCCTGAAATATTTTTAGAATTGTTTATTATTCCAAGAAGTTTTTTGTCTATTCTTTCATATTTTCTACATATACAATCATGTCTTCTGCAATAAAAAATTTTATTTCTTCCTAATTTTTTTAAAGATTTATTTATTTATTTTGAAAGTCAGAGTTACACAGAGAGAAAGAGAGGCATACAGAGAGGTCTTCCATCCACTGGTTCACTGCCCAATTGTCCACAATGGCTGGAGCTGTGCCGATCCGAAGCCAGGAGCCAGGAGCTTCTTCCAGGTCTCCCATGCAGGTGCCAGGGCCCAAGGACTTGGGCCATCTTTTACTGCTTTCCAAGGCCATATCAGAGAGCTGGATCAGAAGTGAAGCAGCCAGGACTCCAACCAGTACCCATAAGGGATGCCGCCACTGCAGGCAGCACCTTTACCCACTACACACAGTGTTGGCCCCTTATTTCCTTTCTTATTTTCGTTAGTTAGGACTTCTAGTACAATGCTGAATAACATTGGTGAGAGCAGACAGCTTGCCTTGTTCCTACTCTGAGTTGGAAAGATTTGAATTTCTTACCCTTAAGTATGTTAGGTGTAGGGTTTTATTTCTGAAACTTCATTTTTTTCATGTGAATGAAGTATTAATACAAAGAGAACAGAAAAAAGCTATAGCGTTTTTGTTGATTTCCTTTATCTAGTAAAGGAAGTTCCTTTCTTTTTTTTTTTTAACTTTTATTTAATGAATATAAATTTCCAAAGTACAACTCATGGGTTACAATGGCTTCCCCCACATACCGTCCCTCCCACCCACTACCCTCCCCTTTCCCACTCCCTCTCCCCTTCCATTCACATCAAGATTCATTTTCGATTATCTTAATATACAGAAGATCAGCTTAGTATACATTAAGTAAGGATTTCAACAGTTTGCTCCCACACAGAAACATAAAGTGAAAAATAATAGATGATTTTTTTAAATGATGATGAAATCAGATCAGACCTATTGTCATGTTTAATCCCAGTGAGAGTCAAGTTGGGAATTGATAATTTCTTTTTTTTCTTTTCTTTTTTTTTTTTTTTTTTTCACAGAGGATCAGTTTAGTATACATTAAGTAAAGATTTCAACAGTTTGCACCCCCATAGAAACACAAAGTGAAATATATTGTTTGGGTACTCATTATAGCATTAAATCTCAATACACAGCACATTAAGGACAGAGATCCTACATGAGGAGTAAGTGCACAGTGACTTCTGTTGTTGACTTTACCAATTGACACTCCTGTTTATGGCATCAGTAGTCTCCCTATGCTCCAGTCATGAGTTTCCAAGGCTATGGAAGCCCTCTGACTTCTCCAATTCTTATCTTGTTTAGACAAGGTCATAGTCAAAGTGGAGGTTCTCTCCTCCCTTCAGAGAAAGGTACCTCCTTCTTTGAAGACCTGTTCTTTCCACTGGGATCTCACTCGCAGAGATCTTTTGCCAGAGTGTCTTGGCTTTCCATGCCTGAAATACTCTCATGGGCTTTTCAGCCAGATCCGAATGCCTTTAGGGCTGATTCTGAGGCCAGAGTGCTATTTAGGCCATCTGCCATTCTATGAGTCTGCTGAGTATCTCACTTCCCATGTTGGATCACTCTCCCCTTTATTTATTCCATCGGTTAGTGTTAGCAGGTACTAGACTTGTTTATGTACTCCCTTTGACTCTTAGTCCTTTCATTATGATCAATTGTGAACTGAAATTGATCACTTGGAATAGTGAGATGGCATTGGTATATGCCACCCTGATGGGATTGAATTGGAATCCCCTGTTATGTTTTTAACTCTACCATTTGGGGCAAGTCAGCTTGAGCATGTCCCAAATTATACATCTCTTCCCTCTCTTATTCCCACTCTTATGTTTACCAGGGATCACATTTCAGTTAATTTTTAACACTTAAGAATAACTGTGTATTAATTACAGAATTAAACCAGTCATATTAAGTAGAACAGACAAAAAAACTACTAAGAGGGATAATGTATTAAGTTGTTCATTAACAGTCAGGGCTATGCTGATCAAGTCACCGTTTCCCATAGTGTCCATTTCACTTCAGAAGGTTTCCTTTTTGGTGTTCAGTCAGTTGTCACCGATCAGGGAGAACATATGGTATTTGTCCCTTTGGGACTGGCTTATTTCACTCAGCATGATGTGTTCCAGATTCCTCCATTTTGTTGCAAATGACTGGATTTCGTTGTTTCTTACTGCGGTATAGTATTCTAAAGAGTACATATCCCATAATTTCTTTATCCAGTCTATCGTTGATGGGCATTTAGGTCGGTTCCAGGTCTTAGCTATTGTGAATCGAGCTGCAATAAACATTAGGGTGCAGACTGCTTTTTTGTTTGCCAATTTAAATTCCTTTGGGTAAATTCCAAGGAGCTTTTAGGCAAGAAAAAGAAATTAAAGGGATACAAATTGGGAAGGAAGAACTCAAACTATCCCTCTTTGCAGATGACATGATTATTTAGGGGACCCAAAGAACTCTACTAAGAGACTATTGGAACTCATAGAAGATTTTGGCAAAGTAGCAGGGTATAAAATCAATGCACAAAAATCAACAGCCTTTGTATACACAGACAATGCCATGGCTGAGGAAGTTCCTTTCTAACTTTGCTGAAAGAGTCATCATGAATGGGTATTGAATTTTGTCATGTGTGCTTTTTTTGTATTGATATGGTCATGTAGTTAACCTTCTTCAGCTTTATGCTGTGATAGGTTATATTAATTGATGTTTTAATGTGGAGCCTGCCTTGAGATAAGTCCTTCTTCACCATGATATATACTTATTTTTATGCTTTTATTATGTTTTATTGGCTAATGTTTTGTTGAAGAGTTTTACACCTGTATTCTTCAAAGATATTGGTCAATAGTGTTATTGTAATGTCTTTGTCTGGTTTTGGTGTTAGGGTAATGCTGGCCCCATGGAATGTGTTAGGAAGTATTCCTTCTGTTTCTACCTTCTGGAAGAAGTTGTAGAGAATTGGTATAATATGTTCCTTAAATATTTGATAGAATTCATCAGTCAACCCATCTGGGTGGTGCTTTCTGTTTTAGAATGTTATAAATTATTACTAACTTTTTTTAATTTGGAAGATAGAAAGTACCCACTTGCTGGTTTACATTCATTTTGCTCATAATGACTGGGTCTGAACCAGGACCAGATCCAGGAGCTGGGAGCATGATCCAGGTCTCGCATGCAGGGGACAGGAATCCAATTTCCCAAGCCTGTATCACCCCTCACACCTTGGGTCTGCATTGATAGGAAGCTGGAGTTAGGAGCTGGAGCTGGGAACTGAATCCATGCATTCTTATGTAGGATGTGAATGTCAACCACTACGCTAAATGCCCATTTCCAGATTTTTAGTTATTGATTCAGTAATAGCCCTCTTTAGATCTTACATAATTTTGACAGTTCTTGTCTTTCATGGAGTTGATCCCTTTCATTTGCTTATCAAGATTTGGAGAATAGATCTATTCAATTTCTGTCTTCTCTTTTTTGTTCCTTAGATTGCCTGGTTAGGGGCTGATCAATTTTATTGATCTTGAAAAACCAGTATTTTCATTTTGTTGGTTTTTCTCTGTTGCTTTCATATTTCCAATCTGTTTTCTGTTCTATATTATTTCTCCTGCTTATTTTGGATTTAATTTGGCTTTCTTTTATAATTTCCCAAGGTGGAAGTTTAGATTATAGAGTTTAGATCTTTCTTCTTTTCTAATATGTATATCCAATGCTATAGATATTCCTTGGAGCAACATTTTTGCTGCATCCACAAATACTAAGTTGTGTTTTCAGTTTCATCAGTCCAAAGTACCATTTCTTATAAAAGTTTGTATTTATTTATTTGAGAGGCAGAGCTACAGAGAAAGGGAGACACAGAGAGAAAGGTCTTCTATCCAATGGTTCACTCCCCAGTGGTCGCAATGGCCGGAGCTCAGCCTATCCAAAGCCAGGAGCCAGGAGCCTACTCTTTCCTTCTTTCTCTCATTGGTTGAGGGACTCAAGTACTTGAACCATAATGGCCCTCCCAGGCCATAATATAGAGCTGGATCCAAAGAGGAGCAGCCAGGACACAAACCAGTGCCCATATGGGATGCTGGTACCACAGGCATAGGCTTAGCCTGCTGTGTCACAATGCTGGCCCCATAATCAAAAATATCTTAAAAGGTTATTTGAGATTTCTCTCTTGACCTATATGTTATGTAGATGTGTTTGTTACTTAGATGTGGGTTTAATTTCTAAATATTTTGGGTTTTATTAGTGTTTCTATTCTTGATCTCTAGCTTCATCCCATTGTGAGAACAGACATTGTATAATTTTTATTCTTTAAAATTTGTTAAGGTATGTTTGATATCCCACAAGGTAGTCTGGTCAGAGAATATTTCCTGTGAACCTAAGAAGAGTATGTAATCAGATGCTGGTTGATGAAGTAGCCTACGTCTCTTATATCTAGTTGATTGATGGTGCTGTGTGTTCAACTATGTAAATACTGGTTTTCTGCATAGTGGATTTGTCTATTTTGACGGATGAATGTTAAATTCTCCAACTATAATAATGGGTTCATCTCTTTCTCCTTACAGTTGGTTCGGCTTTTGGCATGTATATTTTGATGCTCCTTTATTAGAGGCATATACAATAAGGCTGGTTATGTCTTCTTGGAATGTTAATCCCTTCATCATTATGGAATGTTTCTCTTTATTCCTGAAGTTTCCTTTCTCTGAAGCCTGCTCTATTTGAAGTTAATATATTTACTCCAGCTTTTTTTTTAATTAACGTTGGTATATCTTTCTCAATATCTGTACCTAAAAACTCTTATTCATTCTCTCTCTCTCTCTCTCTCTCTCACACACACACACACACACACACACACACACAGAGCAGTCCTATCTGCTGGTTCACTCCCATATGCCTCCAACAGCCAGGACTAAGCCAAGCTAAAGCTAGGATCAGGGAACTCAGTTGAGGTTTCCCATGTGTAGTTAACCCCAACTACTTGAGTCTTTAATGTTGCCTCCTGGGGTCTGCATTCATAGGAAGCTGAAATCAG
Source organism: Oryctolagus cuniculus (assembly GCF_051225735.1). Taxonomy (NCBI): domain Eukaryota; kingdom Metazoa; phylum Chordata; class Mammalia; order Lagomorpha; family Leporidae; genus Oryctolagus; species Oryctolagus cuniculus. The sequence goes on from NC_142874.1 coordinate 85,559,858, forward strand.
GAGTTAGAGTTAGGTGTCAAACTGAGGCTCTCAAATGTTAGACACAAGCATTTTAACTGGTATCTTAATCACTAGGCCAAATACCTATCCTAATACCTCCATATTAATTTTTCTATGGACAAGAATAACTATATATATTTAAGAAGCATAGGGGCCGGCACTGTGGCATAGCAGGTAAAGCCGCCACCTGAAGTGCTTGCATCCCATATGGGCACCGGTTCAAGACCCAGCTGCTTCACTTCCTATCCAGCTCTCTGCTATGGCCTGGGAAAGCAGTGGAATTTGGCCCAAGTCCTTGAACCCCTGCACCCACGTAGGAGACCTGGAGGAGGCTTCTTGCACCTGGCTTTGGATCAGCACAGCTCCGGCCATTGCAGCAAACTGGGGAGTGAACCAAAGGATGGAAGACCTCTCTCTCTCTCTCTCTTTCTCTCTCTGCCTCTCCTCTCTCTGTGTAACTTTGACTTTCAAATAAATAAATAAACCTTTAAAAAATATAATGTGATTTTTTTTATTAAAATACCTCTAAAATTTATGGAAAATGGCATTTTAAGTTTATTTATATGCCAAAAATGTTGAAATGCATGCATATGTGGGATCTGCAAAAAGCTCATGCAAAGTAGATATTGTGAATAAAGCATGCATGGATTTCAATTTTTGTAATAAAAACTTTTTAACACAAATTTTCACAAACTTCAGTATTTTTATTTATTTATGTTCATTTTATATGAAAGGCAGAGAGAGAAATCTTTCATCTACTGGTTCACTTTCCCAATGCTCACAATAGCTGGGGCTTGGCCAGGCTGAAGCAAGGAGCTCAGAACTTCATCCTGGTCTCCCCAGTAGTTGGCAAGGACCCAAGTACTTGAGCAATCACCTATTTCAAGATTGAGTTTTAATGTTTGAACTTGAAATGTACATATGTAATGAAAATGCAAGCACTACACAAAGTAGCAATCCATTTATATACAGTTACATCTGTGGTTATTAATAGTAATTGTCCCCTTTGGATAGAAACTTTTTTTAAAAGATTTATTTAATTTATTTGAAAGAGTTACAGAGAGGGGTAGAGTCAGAGAGAGAGAGTTCTTCCATTCGCTGGTTCACTTCCCAAATGGCCACAACGGCCAAAGCTGAGCTTATCCAGAGCCAGGAGTTCTTCCAGGTCTCCCACGTGGGTTCAGGGGCCCAAAGACTTGGACCATCTTCCACTGCTTTCCCAAGCCATACCAGAGAGCTGGATAGGAAGTGGAGCAGCCAAGACTCGAACAGGCCGAGGCTGTAACCCGCAGCACCTCACTGCTGGCCCCTCATAGAAACCTGGACGCTGAAGATGTTACCAAGTTGTTTGGGGATAAACATGTCTTTCACAGTTTTACAGATGTTGAAAGTGAAGGAAACAAATGCTAAACCATGTCCCTAGGTTGTCACTTTCTTGTCTATTTCATTCCAGTGTTTAAAACTTTAAGCTTTTGATAATTTTTGAAGTTACAGAAATCCCTATTCTATAGTCAAATTGCAAAGAAAAAAATTGTTTACTTTGTTGAATTACCTAAATTATATTTAAAAATTAACATGAGTAGTATGTAAAAACTATGTTTTAGAACAACAACAACAAAAAAGATTGATTTATTTGATGAACAGAATGACAGAGAGCTTCCAACAACTGATTCACTTCCCACAGAAGCTGCAGCACCCAGGTCTGGGTCAGGAGGAAGCCACGAGCTGGAATTTCATGCTGCTCTCCCACACAGATGGCAGGGGACCAAGTACTTGGGCCATCATCTCTGAAATGATGAGATTAGATATTAGAAACTCTCAGATCCATTAGCAGGAAGAAGAATCAACTTAAACTGGTGTTCCGATGTGGAATGTAGACATTGCGAGCAGAGGTCTAACCCTCTGTGCCAGAATAGACACCCCTACTCCAGAAGCATCATCTTACCTGCGGCACTGAACACCTGCCCCATTTCTACAGCCTCTCTGCAGTATTCTATGTATATATTGTAGAAAGATTAAAGCAAACTAATATATTTATCACTTTATATAAAGTTCATCATTTTTTGTGTTGGGAATGCTAAAAATCTATCTTTTTAGAAATTTTGAAATGTGTGATATGTTACTTTTAACTGTGGTCACCATGCAGTGCAATAGATCACTAGAATTTATTTCTTCAAACTAGCTGTAACTTTGTAGTCTTTGATGAATGTCTTCCCTTTCCTCTTTGATAGTATAAAGATGGATTTCTTGCCAACAATATAGTTTCTCTTGCTTTTTATCTCCAGTGACAATTTCTGTATTTTAACTCTTGTATTTAGACCATTGATGTGTAAAGTGATTATTGATATAGTTGTATTAATAACTACCATATTTATTTTTCTATTTCTTGTCATTGTCCTTTATTCCTATTTTGTCTAATATACTTTATCTGCATTTTGTGGTCTCATTTGAGCATTTTACACTTTCATTTTTTCTCTCTTTTTAGCATATTATACTTTTTAAGTTCTTTAATATAGTTGCTGTAGAGTTTGCAGTAAGCATTTACAAGTAATTTAAATCCATTTTGCAAATAACACTATGCCACTTGACACATGGTGGAGGTTACTTCAGGATTTCAATATATTCCCAATTCCATCCTCCAATCCTTCTATCATTGCTGTCATTCATCTCATCTATAAATGTGTGTATAAACGTGCATAATGAATACATTGTTGCTATTATTTTGAATAAATATTATTAGTCCATTTCAGAATAAGTAAAATAAGTTTTTTCTTATTCTTTCTCTGGTGTTCCTTTTCTCTTTATTTCCATTTGAATTTCTGACCTGCTTTCCTTCTCTAGGAAGAACTTCCTTTAATAGTTCTCATAAGACAGATCTCCTAGAAACAAATTCCCTTAATTTTTGTCTTAGAAAGTTTCTATTTCTCCTTAATTCTTGAAGGATACTTTCACAGGGTATAGAATTCTAGTTTGGGTGTTTTTCCTTTCAACACTTGAAATATATCACTTCACTCTTGAAGAGAGGTTAGATGTAACTTTTATTCCATATGGTTTGTTACTTAAGGTGTCTCTTTCCTCTGTATTTTTCCAAGGTTTTTTCCTGAGTGTTTGTTTTTTTTGTGAAGCTTGAATATAATATGTGGCCAAGGTGTAGTTTGTTTACATTCACCCCACTCAGTATTCCTAGATGTGTGGTTTAGTGTCTAAAGTCAAGCTGGACAAGTTCTCTGTCATTATTTTTTCAAACATTTCTTCTTTTCCTTTCTGTTCCTTCTGATATTTTTTTTTTGACAGGCAGAGTGGACAGTGAGAGAGAGAGAGACAGAGAGAAAGGTCTTCCTTTTGCCATTGGTTCACCCTCCACTGGCCGCCGCAGCCGGCGCGCTGCAGCCGGTGCACTGTGCTGATCCGATGGCAGGAGCCAGGTACTTCTCCTGGTCTCCCATGGGGTGCAAGGCCCAAGGACTTGGGCCATCCTCCACTGTACTCCCTGGCCACAGCAGAGAACTGGCCTGGAAAAGGGGCAAGTGGGACAGAATCCGGCGCCCCGACTGGGACTAGACCCGGTGTGCCGGCACCGCAAGGCGGAGGATTAGCCTAGTGAGCCATGGCACTGTCTCCTTCTAATATTCTTATTACATATAAGTCACACCTTTTGTAATCCCCTTACTTCTTGGATAGTCTTGTTTTGTTTTTTCCTTATTTTTGGGAAGTTTCTACTGAAATATCCTCAAATTAGGAGATTCATTCTTCAGCCATGTCCAGTCTGCTAATGAGCACATCAAAGGTGTTGTTCATTTGCATTACGTTGTTTTTTATCTCTATCATTTATTTTTAATGCTTTCTTAGAATTTCTCTGTTTATGTAATTATCCATCTGTTCTTGAGTGTTGTGTATTTTTTACTATTTAATATCCTTGTCACAGTCTTTTTTTTTTTAAGTTCTTCTCTTATAATTCCAACATTCCTCCCATATATGACTCTGGTTCTGATGCTTTTAGGTCTCCTTAAATTGTGACTTTTGCCCTTTAGTAAGTCTTGTAATTATCTTTGAAAGGTAAGCATGATGTACTGGGTAAAAGGAACTATGGTAAATAGCCCTTTAGTAGTAGTAAGGTGTAAGGGTAGGAGAACCAATCTACGGTTGAATGGTTAGCATTCAGTCTCTTGAAGAGCTGTTACCCCTGGATTGAACTTCACTAGTGCTTCTCAGTACCCCCTCCACCTTTATGTCAGACAGAATGACTAGAGCGGCTGTAGTTATGTATTTCCTTTCCATATGTGGATAGCTAGAGGGTGTTGGAATTAGGTATTCCTATCCCCAGGTAGGTCAAGCTCTAATACAGTTCTAACAGACTAGGCTTTGGTGAAATAGGTTCTCCTGAGGGTAGACCAAGTTAAGAAAAATAGAATGCTGCTCTGCAGTATTTCAGAATTGTTGGTTTCCCCGTCTTCTAGCTGCCAGCATTGATGTTCGCTGCCTGTTTTTCTGCTGCATTCCCAGGGAAGATCTGGTAGAGTTCCTAGAGGTAAAACTCAGAAAGGTGTGTGGGCCACATATGGTTGGGTAGCCAAGGAGTTTTTGTTTTTCTCGCAGTTGTCCACACTGAGGCTTCAGCAACTAGTTGATTACAATTGAGGCTTTGCAATCCTGGCACTATCCGAAGTTTCTGCTCTAGCAAGTTGAGGTTCTCTGTATCTGTCACTGCAGTTTTCAAGGGAGTGATTCATGTTGTGACGGTGCTTTTCTGATAGATTTAAGATGATCAACAGATTGGCTAGCCTTTCAAACTATTCAGCTTTTGACTTGTTAGGACATGGTGGTGACGTTTAAGTTCCTTCATGTGCTGTTCCCAAAATAGGAAGTTAACTTAGGTTTCTTGAAAGCATGAATCATAACTTACTCATCTCTTTACATCCCCTTATGGAATTGTCATCAAGCCTTGCACATAGTTGGTTCTCAAGGCGTGCTTCACTTAAACTTTTCTGTCATCATTTCAAATGTTGAAAATCCCTGGTGGGTTTGTTTGTTTTCTTCTTTTTTCATCTGTTTTAAAGTGTGATACCTGCACCATTAACAGGTGTTGACCTAGAATCTACAATTCAAATATGTAAGTAGCATTTGTCCCAGCCTTAGTCAAGGTAACTATCCCTTATCTCATATTTATAACCCAAAGCCCGCCTTCTTTCAGGTATGTGGTAAGTAGAGTCAATGTTTCATGTGCCCTTGAGACATTATATTGGCAGAGATTCTTCAAATTTTCCGATAATTTTACAGATTTAAGTGCTGCTTGCTCTACTTCTTATATTGACATATTAAGAACTTGAATTCTGGAACTACTTCTCTTTTGATGCTAGTGTATTTACCTTGGCCCCAAAGAAGGGTTTTATCAGAAAATCCATGGTTCTTTTTATTTCCTAATACCTTAATCTTCCTCCCTGGTGTAATTGTTCATGTCTCCTTACAGCATTCAATGGTTTCAATCAGCTTTGCTCATGGAATGCAGATAGTTGATGGGAATGACAGCATAGAAGAAGAAATATGTTAAATTGATGTTATGACCAACCCCTTTATTCAATTTAAGCCCTATTTCTGCACTCTCTAGCTTGGTTTCTTGACTTGAAGTCTCCCTTGTGGTTCCAGCATCCCACATGGGCACCGGTTCATGTCCCTGCTGCTCTTCTTCCAATCCACCTCCTTGCTATGGCCTGGGAAAGCAGTGGAAGATGGCCTAAGTCTTGGGCTCATGCACCTACTTGGTTGACCTGGAGGAAGCTCCTAGCTCCTGGCTTCAGATAGGCCGAGCTCTGGCCATTGTGGCCATTCAAATGGAAGATCTTTTTTTCTCTCTCTCTCCCTCTCTGTCTGTAACTCTACCTGTCAAATAAATAAATCTGAAAGAGAGAAAGAGAGAGATAGAGAGAGGGAATCTCCCATCTGCTGGTTGACTCCTTGACTCCACAAGTGGCCATAGGAGCCAGGAGCTTTGTCCAGGTCTCCCACATGGGTGTAGGGGCCCAAGTAATTGGGCCACCTTCTGCCGCTTTTCAGGCACATTATTAACAGGGAGTTGAATTGCAAGTGGAGTAGCCTGTGCTGAAACCAGCACTCATATAGGATTCCAGCACAGCAGGTGGAGGTTTAACCTACTACATCACAGTACTGACCCCAAAATGTTCAATTTAGCATGGGAGGCAGAGTGTTTTATGATGAGGCGAAGTGCAGCAGAAGGGTCTAGGTGGTCTTGAAACCACAGTTTTGGATCTCTATGATGTTTTCCTGCTGAAATATTACTCTTCTCCTTCATTCTTCATGATACTCAAGTGGATCAAACACACCCACATGCCCATGCTACACTTCATCTTAGCAAAAAGGTAGAGAAGTGATGTGCCTGTACACTTCTGCACACACTCTTCCCAAATATAAAAGTGCTTTTTGTGGAGAGAGCAATAGAGATCTATGATAAACAAGTATATTTCCCTAAATTGACAGAAACTGAACACTCCCATGCCCACAACTGTCCTGCTACCAAGTCACACTGAGAGGCCAATGTTGTATAAGGAAGGGGTCCATGCTATGCTGTTTACAGAAAATAAGGCTACTCCCTGGCTCTCTTGGCATCACCTTGAAATCATGCATTATATAGCTTATGCCATTTCACATTCTAAGTAAAGAGCATAACCTACAATAATATCTGGGAATTAAAAGAGAAATTTTATTCTATTTTTTTTGAGAAATTTTAAAAAAACTTTGCTTTTGTTCATGTAACTCTTCCAGCAGTGGGGGCGGGGTAATTCTTCTGATTGCTGTTTAAAATCTGCTGGAGATGATTAAGGTAAAGTTTCAGTTGTATAATTTTGTAATGTATGTAATATTACAAAAATGTTCTACCTTATTTTGACTCTTACTTAAACATATGAGTTTGATTTGGGACCAAGACCATTTCAGTACATTTTTGCTTGTTTTACAAGCACTTCGTTGGATGACTATCTTCATAAATTTTAAATAACATCCTGCTTCCTACTGTTCTAGCAATTAGTGGTCTAGCTGTCTAATTTGAATGCAGTTTGATTTTTGCCTGAATAAATACTTTATTGGAGCCATTCTTTACTATGTTAGTAATTTTCTTATGCCCTAAGTAAATAGCCACTCCTTCCCTTGAAAGGCCAAAAGATTGGGTGGTCTTGATAATATAGTCCTATTACAACTTAAAATCAAGAGTAATTTTGGCATCCAGATTGCCATTTTTGTTAACTGTACTGCACGTGTCTTGCATAAGGACCAGGGTTGGCAACCTCGCATTTTAGTTACCTGCCAAAAATGAAAATCCTAAATATGATGTTGATATTCTTAGTAAATGTGTTTGAATCCTGTGCTCCAGCCTTACTTGAGGTATTTGGAATTCCCAGAATGAAGAGTGCTTATGTCTTCACTTCTTTCACATGCTGTTCCCCAAGCCCAGGTGACACAATTTAGCTCTCAGGACCACTCTTTGTTTACTTTCATACCTGGATAACTTCTGGTTTTTCAAATTTCAGCTCTGCTGTCAGACCCTTTGGGATCTTTTGTCAATTCTGACTTCTTCAAATCTGGATTGAATACCCACCTGCATTCATTCTTATACATAACCATCTATCTATGTAGGCATACAGTTTTTATAAATCATTGTCCTAAATTGTGACCCTGTTGATATATGCCATTTATCTCAATATTTCTGGGAAATAGTACATGATCAATTAATGTTTAAGGACCTTCTATCAGTGTTGCTTGTAGATACTCATTTGAGTATTCATTTTGGTTTATTTTTTGTACCTGGATGATATATTCTGAGATTATTTTATATTAAATTATTCACAAATCCTAAGGAAGTAACTTAATTTCTTAATATTTTCAGATCTCATTGTGAAACTGTTGTTATTTAATAAACAGACATTGACAATTATTGGTCATCTATTAAATGTTGGACTTCCAGCTAATTACTTAGTGTATTTTTTCATTTAATGTTTCTGATCTTTTCAGATTGGTTTTATCTTTATTATATTTTTGAACTAGACACTTAAAGATATTAAGTAATTTACTCCATTTCTTGTCTGTTCATTGTTAGAGCCAGGTTTTGGATTCTTGGTCTATTATTTAGAACTCTCTTTTTTTGTACTATGTATGTTGTCCTTCTTTAGATGTAGATGGAAATGCTTATGAAAATGTTTAGTGTTGATGCAGTGCTTATGAAGGGTTACTGTAAGGACATTTTCTCTTATGAAAAATAGTACCAAAAGAGTGATTCTGAGAACATTTGGATCAATGACCTCGTCTTTATTGCTCAATTTATCATAAACAAATAGTTAATTTCAAAAAAAATTTTTTTTAAAGATTTATTTATTTATTATTTGAAAGAGTTATACAGAGAGAGGAGAGGCAGAGAGAAAGAGGTCTTCCATCCAATGGTTCACTCCCCAATTGGGTGCAACGGCTGGAGCTGTGCTGATCCGAAGCCAGGAGCCAGGAATTTCCTCCAGGTCTCCCATGTGAGTGCAGGGGCCCAAGGACTTGGGCCATATTCTACTACCTTCCCAGGCCACAGCAGAGAGCTGGATTGGAAGTGGAGCAGCCAGAACTCGAACCGGCACCCATATATGGGATGCTGGCACTTTGGGCCAGGGCATTAACCCACTGCGCCACAGTGCCAGCCCCCCAAAAATGTTTGATATTAAATGCAAATATAAAATAACATGATTAGCATTTTCAAAAATGCATTGCTATAAAAACAAATCCTTCTTGGTTACAATGAGAATTACAATAAAATTAATAACAATCCATGAATTAGAAACAAAATTATGTTTGAGATCACAAACACTAAAATCAATGCATGCTAAGCCATCAAGACAGAGCTTTGTGTTCAAAACAAAATGAAAAAAACCTCTTGTGTTATTAGAATATCACTTTTGAATTCCCTAAAAAAGGTGATACCATGTTTCTGCACAATGTCCAAGATACTGGGTCTGGTTTGCACATTTGTGACAAATCTCTTCCCAGAGCCACAAAACAATTTGTTTCTGTCATCAGGGGGTTAAAGAAGCAGTTTTCTTCCTGTGCTTTTGAGAGACTTTTTTTTCCCTAAGAGATCAGGGAAATACATCAGAAGAGATTATTCACAATTGCCCCAGTGCTACTCAAGCTGTTTGTTTTTCCTCTCTCAACTATAGAGGCTTTGCCTACTCTCCTCTTATCAAAGAAATTGAAGAACTGTACCTGTGTGCTGCCACCACTGCTGTGCTTTGATCCCTCCCACCCCGTATTCATCAGGTTTTAACTTGAGTTCAAAGCTCAGCTGAATTTGGTGGTCCTTCTTAAGTCTTTGTGGACATTTGCCAATTTTATAAAACTGCTACAGAGTTCAATAGACGTCTGCATTCTTGGCAAGGTTCCACCTCTGAGAGATCTGGGATAAGAATAGAACAGTATGGAAAAAGAGAAAAACTTTTGTGGAAATGTGATGGAGTAACTTAAATCATCTGCTTGCTTAGTTTGCTCTGCTCAGTAATGGTAAGAATTTGTCAAGTTACATTAAACACAAAATTTACTCTTTGGGACTGCTCTTGTTTTTCTGAGGATATAAGTTTTCTTAATAAGGAAATAATTGCCTATTAATTTTACTTAGAATTTAGTGTAGACTGAATAGATATATTCAAAAGATAAAAAATGAAATCTACTTTTTTAGATACCACAGCAAAAATAGAGATAATTATTTTCTCTAATATTTAATAAAATCATAGATTCTAAGAAGTAAACAAGTGCAATTTTAAACCAAAGGCAATTTTGACATAAAGAAGTTTTTTAATCCACAATCAATCATATTTTATGACAAACAGGCAAGCTTTAGGTTGGAAAGCGCATACTTGTACCTTGATATACCTCAAGAAAAATAGACTGTGGTCATCATCTTTAATCCCATCTACTTCCTTCGAAAAGGAATGACTCACTACACAGTGAGAATGGGGGGGGGGGGTTGGAAGGTATGAGAAGGAGTCTAGGGCCCCATTTATATCCTGAAGATCATGTACTTTTCTGTAAAGGAAGGAGGGAACTTCCACTTTGCTTATGGCCTTGTCCAAATATTGATTGAGTTTGTGGACTGAAAAGGCTTCCATAGCCTAGGCAGCTCATGTCAAGAGCCTCAGGTGGTTACTGACATTATACATAAGACTGTTGTTAAATTAACAACAGGAGTCACTGTGTGCTAACTCCCCATGCAGGATCTCTGTCCTCAATGAGTTGCATTTTGACAGTTAACTGTAAAACTAGTTCTCAAATGGTTTGTGTGTGTATGCAAATTGTTGAACTCTTTACTTAGTATAGAGTTGGTCTTCTGTGTACAAACTTAATTGAAAATGAATCTTAATGGCGAATGGGACAGGGAAGGGCAGAGGAGGGAGGAGGAGGTGTGAGAGTGTGGGTGGAAGGGCAGGTATGGTGGGAAAAAACTGTATTCCTAAAGTTGTACTTATGAAATTTGTATTCCTTAAAAAATAAATTTGAAAATCCTCAAGGTCTTCTATAAAAGCAGAGTTTATTACCCAAGTTTATTGATAAGAAAATATAAATTAACCAAGGTCACTGAATTTGAGTTACTAAATCAACTCATTCATTTACTATTTAATTCATTTAATAAACATATTTTTAAAATTTTAATTTGAGGCTGGTGCTGTGGCTCACTTGGCTAATCCTCTGCCTGTGGCGCTGGCACCCTGGGTTCTAGTGCCTGTTGGGGCACCGGATTCTGTCCCAGTTGCTCCTCTTCCTGTCCAGCTCTCTGCTGTGGCCAGGAAGGCAGTGGAGGATGGCCTAAGTGTTTTGGCCATGCACCCGCATGAGAGACCAGGAGGAAGCACCTGGCTCCTGGCTTCGGATCGACGCAGCGTGCTGGCCCTGGCGGGCATTAGGGGAGTGAACCAATGGAAGGAAGACCTTTCTCTCTGTCTCTCTTTCTCACTGTCTAACTCTGCCTGTCAAAAAAAATTTTTTTTTAATTTGAAAGAGAGAGAGAGAGAGAAACCAATAAGTCTCCCATTTAGTGTTTTACTCCCCAGATGCCTGCTATAGGCAGAGCCTGGTCAAAGCCAGGAGCCAGTAACTCAATCCAAGTCTTCCAGATGGTGTTAAGGACCCATCTACTTGAACCACCATCTCCCTCCCTCCCAGGTTATGCATTAGCAGGAAGCTGGAGTCAGGAGTCAAAGTGGAGAATTGAATTTAGGTACTGCAATACAGGATGTGGGGATCTTAACCAGTGTCTTAACCATTTATTAGTCTAAATGTCCACTCTTTCATAAATATTTAGTGAAAATAAAAGCAAGAAAACAAAAGGTACTAAGAGAAAAACAGGCAAGTAGAAACTAGAGAAAATAACTAAAAGCCTGGAAGAATAGTAATCTTAATTCAAAGATTAAATATTATCTCCTTCCTACATATTTTTACATGAACTTCTTTAGTCATAAGGGAAAACTAACTGGAGAAAAGTAACATTGAATAAGCATTTTCCCCTTTTAATCATTATATGTTAAATATCTTTCATTTTCCTAACATTATTTGGTATTATGAATATAAAATATAGGACCGGCACCGTGGCTCAATAGGCTAAGCCTCTGCCTGCGGCGCCGGCACCCCAGTTGGGGTGCCAGATTCTGTCCTGGTTGCTCCTCTTCCAGTCCAGCTCTCTGCTGTGGCCAGGAAGGCAGTGGAGGATGGCGCAAGTGCTTGGGCACCTGCACCCCCATGGGAGACCAGGAGGAAGCACCTGGCTCCTGGCTTCCGATTGACGCAGCACGCTGGCCGTAGCGGCCATTTGGGGGGTGAACAAATGGAAGGAAGACCTTTCTCTCTGTCTCTCTCTCTCACTGTCTAACTCTGCCTGTCAAAAAAAATATAAAATAAATACTGTATTATTTCTGTAAAGAATTCATAGCCTATTGGGGGAGAAAAATCAATCCTATTAAAATAATATGAAAACTGTATTTTCATGGGGTAGCTGGGTTCAGGTTTTTCTTTTAGATGCAGATAGGACAAAGAAGTGAGATTTCTATGCATGCAAAGTGAAAAGTTCACACTCAGAACACACATATACCTAAGAGTGAACTGTACTCAGAAAGGTCTGGGACCATTCCTTTATATAATCCTGAGGCATAGAGGACTATAATTGAGTATTTGCAAGGGGTGGAGTTTGGGGTGGGATTTCTACGTATTTCCTTTAACTGGCTTGGAAATCTCAGAATTTTGACATCTAATGGCATTGGTTGCATGATGGGAGTAGGAGTGTCAGTTGTGGTAAGTTTATTTTAATATTATTAGCTAAAGGTCATCACAAGGACACAGTCGCAGCCATGTTGTTTTTTGGTCAGCTCTAGTTCTGAGTAGTAGTTTCACAGAAGCTGTGGTTTTCCACTTCGTGGGGTTTGAGTGGTGTAGACAGGGCTGCAGGGTGGAGTCTGGAGACTTCAGTACCTCCTCGCCTATAATACAAATTTATTTAGAGCCTTATCTTGGAGATAAGGAGAGGCTTCATAGAGGAGCAGTGATTGAAACTTTAAAAATGGGAAATATTTTGCCAGGAGATGTGGCCATTACCCAACTGGTTGGGGCCAAAAGTAGACCAAATGCATAGGTTATATTCACAGTATCCATGAAAGAAGTTCCAGTGGATTGATTCTAAAAAAGCATTACTTGTCTGTCTGCACTGGTGGTTCATGGCTGAAGAATTTGTAAAGCAAGGAAACAACCATAGATACAGGACTAAATATAAAAGGGAAAACAAGAGGACATATTGGCACTTCAAATCTAGAAGAGGCTAAGGACAACTGAAGAAAGACTGTGGGGTTGGGTCTGCCAAGGACACATTTTCCTGGACAGGATTCTGGCTCTCACATATGTTGTAAAGCTGTCAATTCCCGCTGGATACAGAGATGTGGACAGGGAGATGTTCCATACAGAAAGACCAGTAGTTGCAAATGCACACTCTAGAACACTGGGAAAACACAATTTACAACTGAGTTAGAGACTCCACATGCACAAATGTGGAGAGGAAGATTAGAGAACAATTTGAAATTGCAGCCAAAGAGGTTTTGAAGGGACATTATGCCACATGGAGTTTTGTGCCAAACATATAGCTGATGAAGAATCCTTGAAGGATAAATGTTGTCAGGCTTCAATTTTAGAAGAAACATGTTGGAACTTGGCTTGAGGTGATGGGTCATGGAGACTGGGTAGGATGCTACTGCAGCTGAAGAGCTAGACTAAGAGCAAGGGAGACAAGGGAGAAAGGGAACTATGCATACTCTAGAAACAGCTGGCTTTGGAAACCTGTCGGGTAAGTGTGGTAATCCAAAAATGGGGTCAAAGATAAATGTTTGACTTCTTGGTAGACAGAAATCAGATGAAAAGAACAGGCTAAGTTGGAGAAATTTGAGTTCAGGACAAGGAATTGGGAAGAAGGTAGAAATGATCTGAAAGTTTCAGTTTTTTGTGAATTACATCTGAGAGATCTAGAGAATTGATCCCTATGAAATTGGTAATATTGGAATGAGACCACATTGGTTGACTTCAAGCCATGAATGTGGGTGAACTCTTGCAAGAAAAGGGTATAAAGCTTAAGAACGTTGAGAAACACTAAATTTCCAGTGAGAATAAATGGAATCTATAAATAATAGGATTTTGGGAACCAGGAATAAAGAAGTCATAAGGAGACTGCAGATATATAAACACTGGAAAGAACAAATGAAGTTGCTTAGTGCACACTAGCCCAAATTCAATACTGGGGAAAAGTCACAGGTGACAGGCTCCATATCATTTTGGAAGTACCTGGTTTCTCCAACCTCAGAATTCAGCAGGATCAAGAAGCACGGCCACAATTTACTATAAAATGAAACAATAATTATTATGATTTTAATTTTTAAAATTTTTAAATTAAAAACCATAATGAAGGATTAGAGGAAGAGAGAGGGGCTATTAATGATATAAAAGTCCATAGCTGAATGGTGCTGGCAGTTTTTGTTCAATAGAAAATAAATAGCAAAGGGGCCGGTGCTGTGGCGCAGCGGGTTAATGCCCTGGCCTGAAGCGCTGGCATCCCATATGGGTGCCGGTTTGAGACCTGGCTGCTCCACTTCCTGTCCAGCTCTCTGCTGTGGCCTGGGAAAGCAGTAGAAGATGGCCCAAGTCCTTGGGCCCCTGCACCAGCATGGGAGACCCGAAAGAAACTACTGGCTCCTGGCTTCAGATCGGCGCAGCTCCGCCTGTTGTGGCCAATTGGGGAGTGAACCATCGGATGGAAGACCTCTCTCTCTCTGCCTCTCCTCTCTATATGTAACTCTTTCAAGTAAAATAAATAAATCTTTTAAAAAAAGAAAATAAACAGCAAGTAACTATAGGTCAGCAAGAATGGGGGGGGGAATTGGGGAGTAGAGATGCTCCCTCGAATTTCTGACCACTCCTAATAACAGGGCGTGTAGTATCCTGTCCTTTGTAGGGGAAACTGAACTTACTCAATAGCTTGTTCTTGTCACTGAATTGTAGGCTCTCCTCTAATTGTAACTTGAATGAGGCAATGTGGTATGACTAAAACATAATAAATGCAGAGGACATGGATATGATGCTGATCTTTGATATTTTTGAAATTTTTGATTAACAGGTAATATTTGTATACCTTTATAGATACAGTGCAGTATTTAAACAGATGATCCCTGTATAAACTGACCAAATCCGGCTGTCAGCATTCCCACTTCCCCACCCATCCTCCATGTTTAGAGCCTGCCAGGTTCTCCTCCAGTTCTTTAGACAGCATATAATACATTATCATAGTCTATAGTAGTATCGTAGTCTGTGGAACCCTAGAACCTATTATTCTGTTTTTGGTTCCTCTTATCCAACCCCCTTCCATCCCCCGACTCCCAGCACCTTGTATCCTTCCAGCATCCTGTAATCCTATTCGAAGTTCAGAACAACTTTTCCTTCCTAACTGCTGTGTAAGAGAAAAGATGCAGTGTTTGTCTTTGCCACTTTTAATGATAAATAGCTTCTCCCCTCTTCTACCCTGAATGGTGACAAATGATGACAAAACTTCAAAATAAAAGCTATTCCCAGTAATTATTTCTCCACTGAATCTGTAGTAAATATTCAGTCTCTGTCTTCTCAAGTTATATGTCTATATCAGAAACAATTATGTGAATGTTTCAATATTATATGCATATATTTTAATGTCCCTATATTTTGAATGTGTGTTTTGTGAATTAGATTGAGCATTGAAATAAATATCACCTAAATTCAATATTTTCTCTGTCCACAGATTGGCATTTTTAGCCTAAAGGGCAAAAAATTTTAAAAAACTTTCTACCGTATGTTATAAATAACTAGCTATAGTCTCACCTGTGACATAAATGTGAAAACTGGCCATATATTTAAATAGGTTTTTTAGGTATGTAGAAAGGTTACACTGATATTTGTTAGATTATTGTTTTTAAAAAAAGAGAGGATTTGATCACACGGAATTGAAACTTAAATGGAATATAAGAAAAAGAACTGCATACATTGATCCCTTGCTTGCTCTGTGGCAGTGACTTATGTGATACACAAAGCCTACCCATGTGTTTAATAAATTATTAGTCAAATGGTATGAAGTCTGTTGGTTTGTATGACCTTATTAGTTTGACTTTATAAATTTTTTAAAATTTATTTGACAGGTAGAGTTATAGACAGGGAGAGAGACAGAGAGAAAGATCTTTCCATTGGTTCACTCCCCAAATGGCTGCTACGGTCAACTCTGTGCCGATTTTTTTTTTTTTTTTGACAGGCAGAGTGGACAGTGAGAGAGAGAGACAGAGAGAAAGGTCTTCCTTTGCCGTTGGTTCACCCTCCAATGGCCGCTGCGGCCAGCGTGCTGTGGCCGGCGCACCACGCTGATCTGATGGCAGGAGCCAGGAGCCAGGTGCTTCTCCTGGTCTCCCATGGGGTGCAGGGCCCAAGCACCTGGGCCATCCTCCAGTGCACTCCCTGGCCATAGCAGAGAGCTGGCCTGGAAGAGGGGCAACCGGGACAGAATCCGGCGCCCCGACCGGGACTAGAACCCGGTGTGCCGGCGCCGCAAGGCGGAGGATTAGCCTAGTGAGCCGTGGCGCCGGAGCCAGGTGCTTCTCCTGGTCTCCAATGTGGGTGCAGGGGCCCAAGCACTTGGGCCATCCTCCACTGCCTTCCCGGGCCACAGCAGAGAACTGGACTGGAAGAGGAGCAGCCGGGACTAGAACCTGGCGCCCATATGGGATGCAGGTGCCGCAGGTGGAGGATTAACCAAGTGAGCCACGGCGCTGGCCCCTAGTTTGACTTTAGAGGTATCATTAGTATGGTCTATGCTGTTTTATCTGAAAAGGGGCTGCATTTTCTCTGATTTCTCATTTTATTGTAAGTATAAATCCCATAATGAAAGGAGATCAATACCTGACCTCCATAACTTTTCTTTTTCCCTGGTCTCTTCTTTTCCTCACCCCCACATTTCCAAGTTTCACTTTTAATGCCAAAAAAACTTATCATTTTACCCAATGACAGATGGTTAGTTTTCTCTTTTTAGTAGAAGTAGATGAAAAATTTTGCATCACAACACAAGGGAACTATAATACATACTACTTCTGAATGGTTATACTGAGATAGAGACTTTAAAATATCTAGTAAGGTTGAACATTGTGGTGCATTGGATTAAGCCACTACTTAGGATGCCTGCATCCCATATTGGAGTACTGGTTCCATGCCTGGCACCTTGACTTCAATTGGGAGGCAGCAGATGATTGCTGAAGCACTTGGGCCCCTGCCACCATTTGGGAACCCCAGATGGGGTTCTGGAATCCTGCTTCCGCCTGGCGCAGTCCTGGCAGTTGTGGCCATTTGGAGAGTGAGCCAATTTCTGGATGATGATGCTTCTCCCCACCTCATCCTCTATTTCCCTCCTTCTTACTTTGTCTTTCCCTCCCTTTCCCCTTCTCTTCCCCCCCTTCCCTACCCCTCTTCCTCTTTTCCTCCCTCTCTCCCTCCCCTTCCCCTTCCTTCCCCCTTTCCTTCTTCCTCCCAGTCCCTTTCCCTCCCCCATCCTCTTCCCTCTCCCTCCCCCATCCCCTTCCCTCTCCCTCCCCCATCTCCTTCCCTCTCTCTGCCTCCTCTCTTTCCCTTCCCTTTCTCCACCTTGCTACCTTTCAAGCAGATGAAAATAGACATTTTAAAATTAAAACATTTATGCCAGCGCCGCGGTTCAATAGGCTAATCCTCCACCTGCGGCACCTGCACACCGGGTTCTATTCCCTGTCAGGGCGTCGGATTCTGTCCTGGTTGCCCCTCTTCCAGGCTGGCTCTCTTCTGTGGCCCAAGTGCTTGGGCCCTGCGCCCCATGGGAGACCAGGAGAAGCACCTGGCTCCTGCCTTCGGATCAGCGCAGTTGCAGCGTGCCAGCCGTGGCGGCCACTGGAGGGTGAACCAATGGCAAAGGAAGGAAGACCTTTCTCTCTCTCTCTCTCTCACTGTCCACTCTGCCTGTCAAAAAAAAAAAAATTAAAACATTTATATATCTTTCAGGGTAAACTAGGGAAAAATTTATAAATACATGGACTTTGTGGGAAACAACTCTTGAAGACCTTTACTGAGGTATATTTAGAATCTAGAAAAAAAATACTTTTTTGTATATTTCATGGAGATAGAAAAAAATTTGACTTTAGTGACCGCCTTATTTTCTTTAATGTAACTTCTCTAAATTTTTTACTACACTAAGTTTAAAGCAACTTGTTGAAGCACTTACTAAGTCTTAAGTAGATATTGAGAAAATTATGTGCATCAAGTCAGGGTGATTGGTGGCCTGTTTTGCTCTATTTTAGGTGACAACGTTTAATTCCTATTCTTACTTATTATGGCCAGAGTTAGTAAGTCACAGAGACAAATGCTCTTAGCCATACACTTCCTGTATTATACTCCACTTAATGATTTTCTGTAGTTTCTGAGTGAGCTGAATTACCTCTTCCAGGTGTTCATGTGTCATGAATAATACTACATATAAGGTACCATGAGAGTCTTCATGGCAAGTATCATAAAATGTACAATTTCAGGATTACCTAGGTTTTCTCTTTGGGAAGGGATAACCCTAAAGGTTAAAAACACATACATTGCATTACTGAAGTAAATATAAATGCCAATTTATTGATTTTTAAGTCAGTGTAGTTTGTAGAAAAGTTGAGAGGAGGAGTTCAAATAGAAATTCCATTGCTAGTCACTCCCAAGTTTCAAGCAATGCTGCTTGTTCCTGCAGTGGCAGCAGGGAGGCAAGTGAGAAGGATAAGTCGTATAAATCATTACAAATGTGTGTTTATTATATGGAGATTAGCAATGTTCTTTCTCCTGTGTTATGCTCATACCAGTGTGAAAGAGAGCAAGCACAAGTTTGTGAATCAGTTGTAATAAACTTATATAATAATTTAGTAGTTTATTAATCAGACATAATAGGTTGATCTCTGTTGTCCTTAGTATAGAGATATTCTTTAATAAAAACCCAGTCTCAACAGTTGAGGGCACTACTGGAGTGAACAGCAAACAAGATCTCTCGCTGCCTTTCAAATGATTCAATAAATTTTTTTTACAAAAACATTAGTAACTAAGATTGTCATAAAACAGTTTTGATAGAAATCTTTACAACTTATACAAATTAACCATGTTCAATAAATATAAATAAAATTTATAAGTTTCATGAAGGAATCTAAAGTGTATTAAATATTTCAGTTTCTAGTTAATCTTTCTATTTTCTTGATAGACCCATCTTTAAAGTCAAGTACCAGAGCTCTTCCTATAGTCTATTTATTTATTTATTTATTTATTTTTTGACAGGCAGAGTGGACAGTGAGAGAGAGAGACAGAGAGAAAGGTCTTCCTTTGCCAATGGTTCACCCTCCAATGGCCGCCGCAGCTGGTGCACCGCACCTATCCGAAGGCAGGAGCCAGGTGCTTCTCCTGGTCTCCCATGGGGTGCAGGGCCCAAGCACTTGGGCCATCCTCCACTGCACTCCCTGGCCACAGCAGAGAGCTGGCCTGGAAGAGGGGCAACCGGGATAGAATCCGGCGCCCCAACTGGGACTAGAACCCGGTGTGCCGGCGCCGCAAGGCAGAGGATTAGCCTAGTGAGCCGCGGCACCGGCTGTGTTGCATATTATAAAATTATCACAAATAGAATTATCTAGTGAGGTTCTCCCAATCTTTATCATCTAGTTTGAATAAAATTTTATTTTAAGGAATTTTTCATTATAGAAAATTACAGAAATGGATGTGAAATATTGAGAATAGCTTTATGAAAATAATTTATCCTCAGCCAGCCTCAAAAATTATCAACATATGACCCTTATCCCTACCTACTTCACCCTCACTTCCAGAATTATTTTGAATAAAATTCAGAATAAATTGTCATGCAAACATTTCAGTATTTATCTCCAAAAGTTTAGGATTCTTTCTTCATGATAATCACAATACTATGCCAGACTTATGAATTGCAATGATCTCTTAAATATTTAGGAGTCCTTTTGTTTGGTGGGATCCAGATAAGTATCTTGAGTTTAGTTTCACCTATAAATTACTATTTATTTTTTTTTTTTTGGTGTTGAATAATTTGCCTGACAGTTTCCCACAGCCTGGGTTTTGTTTTTGTTGTATTGTCAAAAGTGTCTTCTGTTTCCTGTGTTTCCTTCAAATTAGAAGTTCACCTAGAGCACTGGCCAGAATTAAGTTCATGTACTGGCAAGACTTCTCAATGGGAATTTTGAGATTCTGCTAGAAGAAACATAATGGCTGATTTTTTCTCTCTCTTGCTCTCATTATCTGACTTTGATGATGAACATTGACTGAAACCATTAATTGATCAGAGATTACAAAAAAGGAATGATTTTTAAAATTCTAATATTCCCTTTTTCATTTGTTGTTTGGGTTATTTTTGTAAAGAGAAACTTCAAATCACTGGTTGTTGAGCTATGCTGAGCTGGTGTTTCTATAGGAAAGGAATAATTTGTGCTTAATACTTTCCTTTTTTTAATGTGCAAAATAATCAGTTCATTTGCTAGCATCCTGCAAAGGTGGTCAGTGTGTGTGTATGTGTGTGTGTGTGTGTGTGTGTGTTTCATCATTAAAGATTCATGGATTTAAAGTGTTAATACTTTGTAGTTATTATTCTTATCAATGTTCTCATTGCCCCATCTGTTATCCAGGATGGCAGTGAACCCTTTGCTAGAACTGCTGTAGTCTTGATAGTTTCCTCATACTTAGCCTCACAAGATATTTCTGGTTGATGTTTTTCATTTCCTATCTCAGGCTTCAATTCTGACGATTATCCTGAAAGATCTTTTATTTTTATCAGTGAGCAATAGTAGTCCCTCACCATAATTCTAGGTATATTTTTAAGTAATAGCAATTACTTTTAAACTTGCTTACTGACTTAAAAAGAAGTACATAGGTGATATGCAAGTAAAATTTTAGTAATTTGTAAGCATGACCCCATGACTTTAGATGTGATTCTAAAAGGTAGGTGGGAAACTAATTTATATTTAAATGAGGGACTGCTAGGCTAAGAACCATTGAGTACATAATGTTAGTTGAGCCAGAAATCAAAAGTATTCGGTAATGCTGCCAAGAGGAACATAGATTGCATAATCTCACTATGTTTAGGGTTAACAATTTAGTATGTAAGATTTGACTTGTGAAACCAACATTTTAAAAATATAATTGGGTGCTAAGAAAAAGAGAAATGAACTTCCATGGAAACATTTTGAATTTCATTCACAGTCTCTTACCTGGTTTACATAGTGATGTATGAATTTATTTGAAGTTAAATGAAATTACATATCTTGTTACATCAACTAAGGACAAGAATGAGTATCTCAGGAAAATGTCAGTGTGTTTCCATGGCCCTTAATTAAAGTTCTTTGTTTTAAGGAATCTCTTGTTTCTTGGATGCTAGTGCATTTACCAAACCAGTGAGATGGTTTCAGTATTTATGACTTGTTGGTATCTACTTAAATACATAGAAAGATGAGAGATTTAATCCAAGATATAATTAATCTAATGTAAATAGTCTACACATCTCCACGTAAAATGAAAAGATTGTCAGATTGGATGAACAGCAACTTTATTCTGTCTTCCAGAACTTACTATAAATAAAGCTGAAATAGCTATATTAATATCAGGCATTGTATATTTTATAACAAGATGATCAAGGATAAAGGCATATTTTATAATGATAAAAGAATACATTCATTAAAGTCATAATGATCCCAAAATTTATGCAACTAATAAAACTTATAAATGCATGGAGCAAACATTGATAGAACTGAATAAAAAACAGAAAAAATTTTTTTTTAAACTTTTATTTAATGCATATAAATTTCCAAAGTACAACTTATGGATTACAATGGCTTTCCCCCCGTACCGTCCCTCCCACCCACAACCCTCCCCTTTCCCACTCCCTCTCCCCTTCCATTCACATCAAGATTCATTTTCGATTATCTTAATATACAGAAGATCAGCTTAGTATACATTAAGTATGGATTTCAACAGTTTGCTCCCACACAGAAACATAAAGTGAAAAATAATAGATGATTTTTTTAAAATGATGATGAAATCAGAGCAGACCTATTGTCATGTTTAATCCCAGTGAGAGTCAAGTTGGGAATTGATAATTTCTTTTTTTTTTTTTTTTTTTTTACAGAGGATCAGTTTAGTATGCATTAAGTAAGGATTTCAACAGTTTGCACCCCCATAGAAACACAAAGTGAAATATATTGTTTGAGTACTCGTTATAGCATTAAATCTCAATGTACAGCACATTAAGGATAGAGATCCTACATGAGGAGTAAGTGCACAGTGACTCCTGTTGTTGACTTTACCAATTGACACTCCTGTCTATGGCATCAGTAATCTCCCTATGCTCCAGTCATGAGTTTCCAAGGCTATGGAAGCCCTCTGAGTTCTCTGATTCTTATCTTGTTTAGACAAGCTCATAGTCAAAGTGGAGGTTCTCTCCTCCCTTCAGAGAAAAAACAGAAAAATTTAACAATTTTATTCAGAGATTTCAATGCTACTTTCTCAGAAACTGATAGCACAAGTAGGCAGAAAATCAGTATGAAACAGAAGACCTGAGAAACACTGTCAACTAACTTGTTTTAATGACATTTGTGAACCAGGACACTCAACAGTAGAACATTCTTCTTAACTACACCTGGAATATTCACCAGCTAGACTGTATGTATTCTGGGCCATTCATAAAGGCTCAATAAATTCAAGAGGATGAAACCATAGAGAAAATACATTTTGACTGTAATAAAAGTAAATCAGAAACCAATAATAGATTCCTGAAAATTAAACAACACAAGCATAACTTAAGAGTTAAGAAAAAAATACAAAGATAATGAAATACATGTGTAAAATGTATATTTTTATATATCATTTTATAAATATACATGTACATACATGAAAAGTTGGAAGTTTAATTCATTTTTGAGTTTATTTGAAATTAAAGGAATTAGAAGAGTTGAAGTGACTGATTTCTATAGGAAAAACATGATAATCATGTTATTGCTCTGTTAGCTGCAAAATGATCCTTATAAGGAATTTAATTCCTAGCAGAAACAAAATATTCCAAAAACACAAAAGCAGGTTTTTGTTAATCTTTAAGCTTTTCAAAGTGATAGACCAGGTAGTATGTTATGGGTTATTTACTTAAGGAACAAGGTTCACTGAACTCTTGGTTGCAGGCTTTCGTAGGGGAAGAACATTGCAGCAGTGACCATCAGTTTAGAGCGTGAAAGACCCAAGAGAAGCATTGTAAGGGTCTTAGGTTTCTGAAAGAGACGGCCAGATGTCAGCCTGAGGAGCAGGCGTTGTCTACTTTCCATCCTGGGTAGAGAGCATTTCATGAACAAGATAGTAAACATATGGGATAAATTACTGGGAAAAGCAATTGAAGGAGAGCATAGAGGAGTTCAAGAGACACCCAGGCTTGTTTCTGGAGGATGAGAATTGATGAGTATTGCAGGAAAGCAGGAGGACTGGACTAAGTTCTGCAAACAGAGTAGTTATGTGAGAATTTGTTCTGATGTGCATTTTGTACATTTTTACACATTTTGCAATCTGTATTTTAAAGAACATGCCCTTGTCCAACTCCCACCCCCCCAACACACACACACACACACTCACTCACTCACTCACTCACTCACACATCCCTGTGGATCTCCCAGATCTTTTACAAACAGTCCCTTTTCTATTTCTCTAAAATTGTGAGGACTTCAGCTTTACCTATATGTTGCTACCCAACCTCCACTGTTCCAATTGCTATCGTGGCTAAATCACCTAGTGTTTGGCAAAACATGGGGAGGATTTGAGATTCTTTGTGACTCCCTTTGAATTATGTTTTGAAGCATTTTCAAATTGTCTAGGACAATTTTGTGACAATGTACTCTCATCACAGGATAAAGGAGAAGTTTTGAGTTGTCTCCTGTTTCTATTATGTTCTGCAGATCTTCATTTAAGGCCAGTTTGACGTAGCTAATTTTAAAGTTCTTTGCAATGCTGACTCTACAGCTCAGACACCAGAGAGAACTAGCTTATAAACTTTTATTTAATTGACAGAGAAAACAAACCCAAGTGTGGGTGATGTAATCTTTCACAGCTACCACTGCCTGGACATTTCTACTCTTCACTTCTGAAGTTTAACTATGAGGCAAGTGAAAGTAGAAGTATTTCACTGTCTTTTGGAGCACAATTGATAGCACACAACAACCTTTTAAAGTATATCCCAAAGTCTAAACTCCATGAAGTAAATGTTCCCAAGGTTATCTGCATGGCAATTCATGATTAGCAGTAATTATTAGAAGTTAACATTTTCCTCTGGAGAAGATGAACTTAGTGTTAAAAGGAATACAGAGGACTTTTTTTATGAATAGAAAGATAGATTAGGATAACTTAAAACTTTTGAAGAAACACAAAATCAAAAGATAAGTTCATTTTGCTGCAAAAAGATGAAATCTATGCATAGTTTTTTCATAATATGCTTTTTCATGAACTTTGAACATGTCTCACATGAACAGATTTAAACATTTTTGTGCCAAAGTAGACTTATCTTTTGATTCCACTTTCCACAAACATTTGGAAGTATCCTTGAATATGCAGAGCTTTTTATGGCCCTAAATTTAGACAACATGAACAAGATTAACAAATATAAATACACAATTTTCTTTATTTCAGCCATCCAAAGAGAACAAGACTGTTACTATAAACTCATGGGTGCATGTTTCCAGTCTTGCTTGTTTCTCTTCTTTCACAAAAAAAGGGGGTCATATTGGATGTTGCTTTTGTAATTGGCTTTGGTTTCATTTAACAATATTTTGAAAGCATTTTTCCATCTCATTAATAAGTAGGATTCTATTTTAAGTTTTAATGAGAACTAGTTTTCTTTGAGCAATTTAATGATTCTTCATTGTTGAAAATGATTGTATGTTGTATAGCAAAAAATCCTTGAACATCTGTGATTATTATTTTTTGGTTAAATTACTAAAAGCAATGTAGTAATGTATAGGCAAAAGTTGCTAAAATGCTTTTCATAAAAATTGCATAATTTCACTCTCATGGCATGTGTGAAAGTAACACAAATGTTAGTTCAAATTATTTTAAAAACATGTTTGCTGGAACTGGTGCTGTGGTGCCAGCATCCCATATGGATACTGATTCAAATCTGACTTCTCTACTTTGAATCTAGCACCCTGCTAATAGACTAGGAAAGCAACGGAAGATGGCCCAAGTGCTTTGGCCCTGCACCCACATGGGAGACCTGGAAGAAGCTCTGGGCTCCTGGCTTTAGATCAGCCCAACTCCAGCTATTGTGGTCATTTAGGGAGTAAACCAGCAAATGGAGGACCTCTCTCTGTCTCCCCTCTTTCTGAAGCCTTACCTCTCAAAAAAATAAATAAATGTTATGAAAAGAATAAGTAAATATTATGAATAAATCTTTTCATAAGATTTATTTATTTTTATTTATTTGAAAGGCAGAATTATAGAGAAAGTGGGAGAGACAGCATGAGATCTTCTATCTGCTGATTTGCTCTCCAAATTGCTGCAATGACCAGGACTGGGCCAGGCCAAAGCCAGGAGCTTCACCTGGGTCTCCCATGGGTACAAGGGCCCAGAGATTTAGGCCATCTTCCACTGCTTTCCCAGGCGCATTAACAGAGAGCTGGATCAGAACTAGAGCCACTGGGTCTTGAACTAGTACCCATATGGGATGCCAGCATTGCAGATGGAGGCATAACCTTCTAAGCCAGTCCCAGTAAATAAATCTTAAAAAAAAAAAAAAAAAAAAAAAAGTTGCTAGTCTGTTGGGGGTGTGTGTGTTAACAAATTAACTGTTCCTATCTGTGTCCACTTTTTAATTCATTCTCACCAGAACTTTTTATATACTATGTATTTTTTTCTTCTCAGTTGTTGACCTTTCAGATTTATTTTTGTTTGTTTTGGATACATGGAAGACTTGGCTTTGTATTTTCAAATGTAATCTTTTTATTTTTTTTTTTTAACTTTGGAAAAACTGCCCACCCTGTTTATGCCTCTTTAATTGTTGATTCCACAAGCTCCATAATTTCTTAGATTTTTTCTTATCATTTATTTATGACACTATATATAAGGATGCTATTTGTAGTATAGGAAAAAATGTCACTCTCAAAGAAATTAAATAGAAATTTTGGCAAAAATTGAAAGTTTTATTTTTGTCATGCCTTCTCTTTTATATTAAAATAGCTATATTTAATAAAATGTGGTTGACTCTTAACTAAAAGTTCAAACATTGGAAATCTCTTCAATGACTGCTTTTCCAAATCAGCTTAATGTAACCTTTATATTGTAGCATTCTCATTTCTTATTGTTAAATATACCTTTTCCTGGACAAAGCAATAATTCTTATATCTAATTACAAAATCTAAAAAAGATTCAGGTTGACAGCTCTGATTTTACGTTTCTCCACTGTACACAAAACCTCTTAAAAGCATCTTAATAAGATATTAAATCATTAGAAAAGAGTGCAAAATCATAGTAAAGCAAACATTCATTTGCATTTGTTATGTGGTCTATATGCCTTGAAAGTTTATATTTAAAATAGCTTATGTTAGCACACCCATTTTATAGATAAAGAGACAGTTTTCACAGTTTGAATAACCTATCAAAGCTCACAAAACCAGAAAGTACTGGGGCCAGAAATGAGCCATTATAATCTGATTTCAAAATCCATACTTTTGAGTTCTATCTAATATGAGATTAACATTATTTCCCTCAGTTTTCTCTTGAACTTTGTGGTTTATAGCAATTATATCAATGTCCTGTGCTTCTGAAGTAAGTCAGGAGATAGGAATCATTTTGTTCTTTCTCTTCTGGATGAATACTATTTCTTGCTATCAGTTGAAATTATCTGCCTAGATAGTTAAGTTGTGAAATTAGTAAAGATAACTAATGTTAATGAAGATTGATGAGAGCTTTGATAATCTAAGATCAAAGGGTTTTTTTTCCCCTGAGAGTAAGAAGGTTCCATTATCATTTAGAGTAAGAATGATTAATAATATCAAAGATGTTTGATTTATACTTTAAAAAATTGGATCTACCACATGAACATGTGTTTATGACAGCTTGCTTTGTCATCTTATCCAAAGCCTTAAATCTACATGGCTTATGGGACTCGCCAATTAAAACAGCTACCAGTATCATGAATGGAAACGCCCAATTGTGCATAGGTGTGTTCCTGAGTACCCAGTTTCTCATGTCCACAACACCTCTCTGTAACCATCAATCCTCTATCAGATTACCCAGGCCTGTCTTTGGTTCACAGACACTTATCTGCAAGTCAACTGGGGTCTTAGAAGCTAGGTATCAGCTTATGCCATTTAGCACTTTGGTGTCTGCCTACAGAAAAGTAGCACGCTATAAACTGAGAAAGTGTATGATATTAATGAAGGGTCATAAAAGTGCCCTCTGGAGTGACAAAAGGAGGCTTCATGTATGTGTATTCGTAGAGTGATTAAAACAGTTTGTAGAGAGATCTTTACAAGATTTGTAAGGATAGATAGCAACTATCCTCAGTACATGTCATTGCTCCATAATTTCAAATGAGATGCACTTTTAAAAAGTGAAATGTGTTGTTTATCCAAAATAATGTAACTACAGTTAATGTGACCCACTTGTCAATGGTAAATAAAAATTAAAGGAGACAATTGTTTTGGACAGAGTTCCTGCACTAGGCTCCTACAGACCAGAGCAAACCAAAATGGACTCGTACAAAATGTCACATAATCAAATGGAAGCTTTAAGGAAGTTGACAGATCCCCAAATAGATCAATTTTTTTTCCTGAAAACAAGAGATTCCAGTCTTGTTGAATCAGCATAAAAAGGAAATCTCTGCTTTAACCCTCACAAAAACAGTAACCCAAAGTAACTGGATGTTAGCTACCTCATTTTTTGTATTCTGTTTCCTTGTTCCCACCTAACAAACTCCACCATTTGCTATTGCCCAGTGAGAGCTCTCATTCTGTTTTATAGAGTGGAGGTTGCCTAGACTCATAAATTGTGAAGCCAAGCCAGTTGGATCTATAAGCAAATTTGTCGTCATTTTGTCTTTTGACATCAGGAACTTCCCCACAGTCAGTAAGGAGAAGTGGTCCTTTGTTGGGAACACTGTAGCTGATGCTCTTCTGCGACAGGCCTGGTTTTTGATTGGCATATTTCCACAAAATTAAGAATGCAAGAAACTGAACTTAAAGAACAAGTTTCTGTGACGCTAAACAGATGGAAATGGTATTTTAGATATACAGAACTTTCAACCATCATCATTTTTTAAAAGTATTAAAAATTTATGGAGTAAATGATAACAGGGCAGTTTGTTGACATCATTTACTATACATGAAGAAAACATGTGTTAAAGGGTAAGTGTCAGTGACAGTGTTCATTTGGCTCTTATGTCACCAACCCATTGTTTTCTCTAGCTGTCTAACCCTTCATTGCAATTTCAAACACTTCTATTTCAGTTTAGTAAACCTCTACTCAAGTACTGAATTGATCTTCACTGATGAATTTAAATTCACACAAATCTGAGTCACTGAGCATGCCTTTGCATATACTTTTGGCAAACAATTTCTGTGCATGTGGCCATGCCCTGCACGGGTTACCAAACATGATGGGAGGACTTACTCTTTTTCCTCATTGTCTAGAGAATAGCCTCTGATAAGTAACATCACTGTATAAAGTCCAGCTAGGCCTCGTTTTATGAACGCCCTGGACTTCCATGCCAACAACATTCATTTTACTGTTGTCTTATCCAGAATAATTTCAGAGGCTTTTCAGAAGGGCAGCTGATTTGCAGAAGAAGGCTTAGCTTTCCCAAGAGGAGGATAAACTGCCTGGGCTTTGTCTCGGTACAATCTCTTGGTATGAAGCTTTGGGGCCCAGACATCTTGGCTGCACATGTGCTGTACTCTGGTAATATGCACTTGAGACAATAATACAGAGACCCTGCAGCCCCTCTCCATTCCCTGGCATTCTGCTTTAAATTGTTATGCCCTCCTTTCATGAAGAATAATGGGGTGAGTTTCCTTTGTTCCCCAACGCATGTCTGAACACCAAAATTTCACTATTCCTAGGTTAAAAAAAAAAGTCATATTTTAGGAAGAGAATTACACATATCATCCACTTTGTTCTAATGGAAGTTAGTCCTCACCTTAGAAAGTGTGTGTCATTGGTATTTGAGCAGACAGAAAAGTGAATGGAATCTCAGTGCATATTAGAGTCAGTCATTGGGGCTGGTGCTGTGGCTCAGAGGACCAAGTCACTTCTTGTGAGGCTGGCATCCCACACTGGAGCACCAGTTGAGTCCCAGTTGCTTCCTTTCCAGTCCAGCTTCCTGCTAATGAACATGTGAAAGTAGAGTAAGATGGCCCAAGTATTTGAGCCCCTGCCCATATGGGAGACCAAGAAGAGTTCCAGGCTCCTGGCTTCAGCCTGGCTCAACCCCAGCCATTGTGGCCATCTGGGGAGTGAGTCAATCAATGGAAGATACATCTTTCTATCTCTCCTTTTCTCCTTGCCTTTCTGCCCACAAACAAGTAAATAATACTAATAAAAATAAAATCAGTTATTAATTGGGAACAATATAATGACAATATAACTATTCACTGTCATTGAGGGAATTGATTTGAGCAGTATCTGAAATTTTATTACTTTGAACATTTTAATAAATCATTTTGTTACAATACTTGAAATTTTCAGCATATTGCGGCAATGTTCATGCTGAACTTAGTTTATTTGCAACGAAGTTTTGATGTGTTAACAATAAATGATAGTTGGGTAAATAAAAGTAGAATAAAATGAACCAGTTTTCTTTTAAAAATTTGAAGCAGTTAGACAAGGAAGAAATGTGACTAGTTGATTCAAATGCACAATTCATATTTAAGTTGATTTGTACTTGTTTAACCATTGGAAGACTCTGCTTTGTTTTATCTAGTTTTTGAAAGATCTATTTTCAAATTTAGTCTTTATAATTTAT
This sequence comes from Oryctolagus cuniculus, assembly GCF_051225735.1. Lineage (NCBI taxonomy): Eukaryota > Metazoa > Chordata > Mammalia > Lagomorpha > Leporidae > Oryctolagus > Oryctolagus cuniculus. The sequence continues at coordinate 85,589,478 of NC_142874.1, forward strand.
CAGATGACGTAAAGAAAGGCTTTTGACTTTGGATGGAGAATTTGCAAACCAATCATCAACAATCCATATTTTCCCCCAATGAATGTCTGAAATCGTAACATTCTTAGACACATGGCAGGAAGTGTGTTGCCAGTGTAGTATCTTCATGCTGTGTGATGTAAACAATTTGATGAAGTTGATAGCTACCAAGCATAAGAACCTTGTGTCAAGTATTAGCTATTATTATGAATCATGCTAAGTCCCAAAGATATAGTGGCAAGAACAGGAACAGAAGATTCCTATGTGAGCAAATAGGAAACCATACATTCTCTTTGAAGAATCACTTTTAAACTTTTAGAGAAAGGAAAGTAAAAAAAAAGAAAAAAGTCATGGTATAAGTGAACTTGAATGTTTGAGAGGATTACGGTGATGCATTTCATGGTTCTCTTCTAATGGAACTCAGTGTCTCTGCCAAGCAAGTGTAATGGAAATGAGGAAAGTTGAATCCAAGGGTCAGTCTTGGGAAACCTCAGCTCTTCTGGCAGAGGCTGAATGAAGGCTTGTTTGACTCATCAGCCCCAAATACTGTCTCCGATCCATCATGTGCCTGTGGTTTGGATGGGTTTCCTTTTATATTTTTGTGCAACTGTCAATGGAGAAAGGGAGAGCTCACTGCTCTGCACTGGAAGGATATTTTACATATGTAGAAAGATTTTTACAAACCCTAGTAGACTGCAGTCATCATTCGTTCCCTTATTTACTTATTGTTTCATTCATTCAGCATACATTTGTTGAAGCTCTGTTGTTTTCCTGGTACTGTGCCACATTTATTTTTCAAATTTTATTTACAAATTTTTATTTCTTTTTATTTTCTTTGAAAGAGAAATGTCCCATCCACTGGTTCACTTCACAAATGACTACAATAGTCAGATCTGGGTCAAACAAACGCCAGGAGCCTGGAGCTCCATTGGGATCTCCCAAGTGGGAGGCAGGGACCCACAAACTTGGGCCATCCTCTGCTGCCTTCCCAAGATGTGAACTAACAAGAAGCTGAATTGGAAGCAGAGTAGTTAGGACTTGAATCTAATTTGAGATACAGATGTCTTATGTGACAACTGCTGTGTCAAATGCCTGCCCCATGACAAGGCATGGAACACTGCATACACTAGGGCCTTTGAAATTATGGTTTCTTTTATTTGTTGGGGCTGTTTCCCAGCTAAAGTTCTTAATGGTTAAAAACAACTTTGTCATGAGAAGTACTGAAAGAAATCAGTATTGCTGATATGATTTAGAAAAAGGAAAAGGCTTTTGGTGATAATTTTTGCTTTTAAATGACATATAAAATTGTACCTATTCGGGTACCAGGTGATGCCTCAATACGTGCATGCATTGTGTAATATTGAATTCAGGGTAAACATATCCATCTCCTCAAATATCCAGCACCTCCCCCGGGGTAAAAACATTCAAATTGCTGATGATAATTTTGCAGTAACAAAAATGTTGTCATCCAAATTGCATTAAGAGTGAGTGTAAAACATGCTTTTAAAAATTTTGGTGCCAAATGCTTTTCCTTAGATCATATTATTTTTCGGAATTCTTTTCTAGTCCTTAGACCACAGTTTTTTATTTTTAAATCCAACTTTGGCTGTGTGCATTTTTTAAGAGGAAGGATTAAGTTAGTGAAGATGTCAAAATATTTTTAGCTGCAATCCATTAAAACATTAATCTAAAAGGGGAGCAGAGGGAATGTGATCTTTAGTTTTAGTTTGTAATTTTCAAAGTGTTAGTAAAGTCGTGTCGGATAGTTCTCCTTTAAGTTGTCATCTGAGCTCAACATGTATTTGAAAGATCATTTAAGTTAATACTTCTTTTGTTTAGGCCTGGAGCAACAAGTAATATGCAGTGTAACATTTCCCAGTACAAATAGAGAAGTGACTGTCATTTCATTTGATTTTGTAAAATGGTTAGTGGAGATGGAAAGGCATTTTTTCTAACAATAGCTCATTTAACCTTCACCTAAAAGATTGTTGTGCCCCTACCCTCACTGCTGCATTCTACAGATGAGGAGCCTGAAGCTCACACAGGTTGAGTTGCTCAAAGGCTGAGACTTCCTGTGCCAAGTGATGTGTTCTTTTTCAGTCTTATGTAGCTACATCCAAGAAATCTTGGAAAGTAATAAAAATCCAACCATCCTCTAGAGTGGTTTCATAGACGTTGTTGCTTACCTTTGGTTATAAAAATTCACCTTTTTTTCTAATTAAAAGAAAAAGAAACAAGTTTTAGCAGTAACATTGAATTCATTTTTTAGTCTGAGTATCTTAAAAGTCAGAGTAGCTTCTAAGAGTATTGGGAGTTAAGAGAGAATCTTTAAGACTGCTTAAAGTCTGTTCTTTGCTGAATGTGATACTGATTTCTATGTCTGGTGTGGGTCGTGTGTGTGTGTGTGCATGTGTGTGTTTTAAATTTTTTTCGGGCTGTGTGTCTCTGTCTCAGATCTCATTGTGGGCCAGTGGTAATGACCTTTGTCTTATGGTCACTTTGCCTGGGTCACAAATAATATTCTTTATTGCATTAGAGGGCTATAAATTTTGGTGATCCCCAGCTGAGTTTTCACCAGTCACCTCGAGGTGAAAAGCTCAGCATCACATTACGGCTTCCCTGGGCTGTCATCCGTTGCTCAGGACTAACATGTCATAAATGTTTTAAGAGTCTGCATCTTTCAGCATCAGACTTGGTTCTAATCTGAGGCATCTAGCACTAGCTCACATCTCAATGAGTCCTGGACAACTTGGCCCCTGCACTCGTGTGTTCATGCAGAGCATCCAGGCTCTTCAAAATAAGTAGTGGCTGGCCCTGGCCTACTTCAAATTAAAGTGGATTCCCTCTGAGTCAAGCATTAAGGACAGTAATATTGGACAGGGCTTTTTCCCACCCAGAGTGTTATTAGTGAGACATGTGAGCCACTACTGTGCTCATAAGCAGGAAACAGGGGAGCTGTCCTGGAAATGCTTTAGTTGACTTCCTGAAGAATTCTCAAGGAGTGATAGACGCTCTTGAACCCTCTGTTGCCACGCATCATAAACTGTTAAGTGTTCTGGGTGAATATACAAAGACAGACGCATATACACACAGACTGTTTAGATAAAAATAACTTTTAAGTAACAACATCGGCCATTTTAGGACTGTTGAGGATTATGTTATATAGACCAAGGTCTAGTAAGAGCCATTTGGATATTTATAACAACTTTTGTGAGCCATAAAAATTATCAACTTCAAGATTAGCCTACTATAAATTTATTGAATTTCGAGTCCTGCTTGCAGTTGCCTTGGCAGGGCCAGCCCAGATGATTTTTGGGCTTATATGGCCCATGGGCTGGACATTCACCACCCATGATATAGACAATTGATGCAGTGGTTTTGAAAATAAAGGGAGTTCTTTGGACTCAGGAAGGTAGTGAAATGAGTTTGATGGCATCTTGTATAGTGATGGGATTTGGAGGGACGAGGAGAGGGAAGGGTATTCATGAGCATAAATACAGGGGGCAAAAGCAAAAGCCTTGGGGGTAGCTGGGAGACCTAACTGTAGATAAAAGTTACAGGCGGTGAATCAAGGCCAAGGAAGTAGACGTGAAGGTTATAGCCGGATTATGGAAGCCTTTGGATACCAAGCTGATGATTAGACTTCTTCCTGAAGCAGTTAAAACACTTCCACTAACCGTGTAGGGGATTCTTTCTCTTCTAGGAGGTGTTGCCAAATTTGTGTTTTTGTCCTTCACAGTAGGAGAAAATAGAAGAAAGCTAGAAAATTTATATTCTTTTCTCATACATAGAAAATATAGGCTGTGCTGAAAAGAGATCCTTCCTCAGAACATTTCATTTTGAAAGTTTTTCTCTTTGTTCACTGTAAGCTGTAAATATTAGCAACCTTGATTTAACTTTGGTGAAGTGCATTCAGCTGTTAAAGATGTCAATCACCAATGCTGAGTCCAAAAGACAGTCTCTCAAGTTGTTCCATCAAATCATGCTGCTCCCTGTAGTTCTCAATGATGTTAATTCAGAAAATAAACTTCCAAGTGAAATTTCAAGCTGGCATGTTCTACTTAGCATTCTAACCATTAAGTAAATGTGTGAAACCTGAGTGGCAAGGAAGGTTTTTGTGTTTTAAACAAATAGTACTTATAAGTATATTATCTTTAATGAGACACTTAGACATAACATACCTGCATTTCAGCACTTGCGAGCAATCTGTTTAGTTCTGGTGGTTATAAGTTCTAGAACTGTATATTTTACATTTAATTTCTGAAAACACTTTCCTAGTTTGTTAATAGCTTCTTGAATTTTTGATAAATGCAATAAAATGATTGATGACAGATAGTTTCCACCATGTTTCACTGACAAGAGAAGTCATTTACCAAAGAGGAAAAGATTATTATAGGAAGGTAAAATATAGAAGGGGATGAAGAAAATCTAACAAAGAAACAGTAGAAGCTAGAAGTACAGATTAAACATTCATGAATAAATTACCAAAGGCTTGTTAAAGAAGGTGTTATATAAAATTATCAGTTCTCTATGCTTTTTATAGTTTAAATTTACCACTTTAAATTTAAAACCTATTTAGAGAAAAAGTTAGTTTGCCTAAAAAACAATTTCAAATTATTCTGAAATGGAGTAATTTTATATGTATATACGTTATATTCTGAAATAGAAGTGTTTTACATTTCTGTGTAATGAATTTTATAAGCTCAAACTTCCTGCAGAATTTATAGTGCTTCATATCTATGTCACTTGAGTTGAATTTTCAGACAAAATACCTATTCAGCAATTAAACTTCAAAATGTGCTCAAGTTACCTAGTAAATTTAACTGTTCTGAATGCTTCAAGTACGTACGCAAAGACCTGACTTCATTCTTCAAATAGGAATTGAAATGAAGATGGCCTTTGCATTTTTTTCAAAAAAAGTAACTGTAACAGTTATTCCATAAGAAATTACTTGCAAGCACTTTTGAATGCTCCACTTAGTAGAAAGGAAGTGAAGCTAACACTTGCTGAACATGGATGTTGCTGTGTACCTTCTTCACAACCTGTGATGCAGACAGTCTAGTGACGAATTTGAAGATCAGAGGTGAAAGGAACGTCCCTAAAATAAACTGAAGTCATTTCATTGGAAAAACTCTTTCCTGTGTTTGTTTGTTTGTTTAAATAAGTCTGTCTCTGTGGCCTTCTACTACTGAATTTTGCTCTGGAGGAGGGGCAGAGCAGTCTGATATGATTTTGATCTCTCTCAGAAATAACTTGTTCTTTTTACCAGGTGATTAGATGGGCTGGCTTCAATGTGATTAGGTTAAATCTTAACCATTTTTCTTTTTTTTTTTTTTTGCAATCTACATAATTTTTCTGCTAGGATACTGTCCCCTTCATTCTCTTGTCAAAACCACCACTGAGGGGCAGGTGTTTAGCCTAGTGGGAATGGCAGTGGATAGAGAGACGGAGAGAGAGTGCTTCCATCCACTGGTTCACTCCCCAGATGGCTGCAATGGCCAGGGCTGGGCCAGGCCAAAGCCTAGAGCCAGGAGCTTTTTCCAGGTCTTCCAAATAGGTAGCAGGGGCCCAAGAATTTGAGCCATCTTCTGCTACTTTTCCCAGGCACATTAAGCAGAGAGCTGTATCAGAAGTTAAGCAGCCAAGAATCAAATTGGTACGCATATGGAATGCTGGTGTCACAACCAGCAGCTTTATCCACAACGCACAACACCAGCTCCTGACTACATGATTTTTTTTTCAAAGATTTATATATTTATTTGAAAGTTAGAATTACACAGAGAGAGGAGAGGCAGAGAGAGAGAGAAAGAGAGGTATTCCATCCAATGGTTCACTCCCCAATTGGCTACAATGGCCAGAGCTGCACCGATCCAAAGCCAGGAGCCAGGAACTTCTTCCCAGTCTCCCACATGGGTGCAGTGGCTCAAGGGCATGGGCCATCTTCTACTGCTTTCTCAGGCCTTAGCAGAGAGCTGGATTGGAAGAGGAGCAGCTGAGTCTCAAACCAGCGCCCATATGGGATGCCGGCGCATCAGGCCAGGGCATTAACCCGCTGCACCACAGCACCGGCCCCTTTTTTTATTTATTTTTTAAAGAAATAACCACCCACTCTGTATCCCATATTTTAATTCTCTGAATAGTGTTTTTTTTTTTTTTTTTTTTTTTTTTTTTGACAGGCAGAGTTAAACAGTGAGAGAGAGAAACAGAGAGAAAGGTCTTCCTTCCATTGGTTTACCCGCCAAATGGCTGCTACAGCCGGCACACTGCGTAGATCTGAAGGCAGGAGCCAGGTGCTTCTTCCTGGTTTCCCATGCAGGTTCAGAGCCCAAGTACTTGGGCCATCCTCCACTGCCTTCCCGGGCCACAGCAATGAGCTGGACTGGAAGAGGAGCAACCGGGACAGAATCCGGTGCCCCAACCAGGACTAGAACCCTGAGTCCCGGCCCCTCAGGCGGAAGATTAGCCTAGTGAGCCGCAGCACCAGCCTTCGTAGTATTTTTTCGTTATTGAGTATTTTCTTTCTTTCTCCCATTCAAATGCAGATCTCCTGAGGTTAGAAAAACGGACTTACTTAGGTAAATTTTGTGCCTGGAACAGTACTTGGTTATTAACAAATATTGTATGTGTGTAGTTGTGACTCATTCATTCATTCACTGACATTGATGGAATATCTATTTTATGGGCACAATGGTAATTTCATGAGACCAAGTTGAATGTGATAAGGTCCCTGTCTAGACATGTACAGATATATGTGGGACAGGGCAGACAAAATAAATGAACCATTTTACTACAGTGTGATTCTTATGGTAATAGAGGTACCTACCAGTGTTTTTATTCAAAGAATGAAGATCTTAGATACAGTCCTTGAAAATACTAAGGGGTTGATTTTTAAGTGTTTTTTATAACTGACTTAATTTTTACACTTCATTGCAATCTACATAAAACAGAATTGGACACTGGTTCTGGATCTGTCTCCAAATTCTAAAGAGTGAACGTATGGAACCGGTCCTGTGACACAGTGGGTTAATTCTTCTGTGGCGCCAGCATCCTGTATGGGTGCCAGCTCTAGTCCCGGCTGCCCCTCTTCTGATCCAGCTCTCTGCTGTGGCTTGGGTGGGCGGTGGAAGATGGCCCAAGCACTTGGGCCCCTGCACCCATGTGGGAACCTGGAAGAAGCTCCTGGTTCCCGACTTTGGATCAGCTTAGCTCCTGCCGTTGTGGCCATTTGGGAATTGAACTAGTGGATGGAAGACCTTTCTCTCTGTTTCCCCCTCTCACTGTCTGTAATTCTGCCTCTCAAATAAATAAATAAAGCCTAAAAAAAAATAGTACCCCACTACTCTTTTACCATTAAATCCATTATTCTTTTTCCAGTGGACAGGGGAGACTGATTTGACATACATTTCATGACCTCTGTAGATAGTAAATATGAAACTTAGCACAGTGCCTGAAACATTGCTGTACAATAGATGGGAGCAGTTATCAAATGTACCAAAAGTAGTAGTTCATGAATAGGCAAAATTTTTCTATATTTAGTCCTCTTGTTTGTTCCTTTCCAGGGACTCTGCCAAGGTGGACTTTTCTCACTTAGGCAGCTTGAAGGCTCTATTTTTGGACTAAAAAAAAAAGGGAAAAGTAAAATTTGGTCTTGTTTAATAATTTCTGCATATAAAACACAAGACCGTTAAGGAATAAAACACCATATACTTATTATGAATCACATTCAGGGTGAAATCTTTATTTGCAAGCTGGGAATTGTTTTATATATATTGATTGAAAATAATCCAGGCTTCTCACTACTAGAAGGTTTTAAGAGTTTATGGTTTCATGTGGACTTTTAAAACATGAATTGGTTCTTGTGACTAATATGTGATCTTGCAACTTGTACTCTCTCAGAGCCACTGAATTGAAACTCAGTTCAGTTTCTGCCATATTTGGCTTCAGAACCTTGAACCATGTCCCCCTGTCTGCTCCTCATTATGCTCCTACTTTAATTCTTAACAAATTCAGAATTATTTTAGTCATATAATATTAGAAGCATATACATATTAAGTTGAGAAAAGATGTTTCCCATTTTTGCTCACATCCAATTCTCATTTGGGACCTTCAAATTAAATGTATAACTTGGTAGGTTAGAAAAAAAATTTTTCTAAACATCATACCGATTGATATTATAAAATCTAGAAAATAAGCCATAGGTATTACAACTAACTTTGACAGTTGCAGATTATGTGAAATATTTGTGACACTTCAGCTAAATTTCATGATATATATCACTGTACCACATGCCTAGTAATAGGTATTTTTTTGAATGAATAAGATACATTTCCTTTTTTTTAAAAGATTTTTATTTATTCGAAATACAGAAATACAGGGAGTAGAGACAGACAGAGAGAGAGAGAGAGAGAGGATCTTCCATCTGCTGTTCACTCCCCAAATGGCCACAACGGCTGGAGCTGAGCTGATCCAAAGCCAGGAGCATCTTCTGGGTCTCCTACATGGGTGCAGGGGCCCAAAGACTTGGGCCATCCTCTGCTGCCTTCCCAGGCATTAGCAGAGAGCTGGATTGGAAGTGGAGCAGCCGGGTCTCAAACCAGCACCCATATGGGATGCCAGCGCTGCAGGTAGGGGCCTTAACCAACTGCGCCACAGCACCAGCCCCAGGATACATTTTCTTTTAAAGGTATCCAATCTAGCGTACCCTGCCTTGACGAACACCTATGCAGGGTGCTGTATAAGATGCTTTCCAGAAATTAAACTCAACTCAATGTGTTAACCAACATTCTCAAGGATTGGAAAAGATTGATAAGATTAAACTTATATAAAATAAGAGTAGCATAAGACCTGCCTTCATGTCAATAATTTTTTGAAGATTTATTTTATTTATTTGAAAGGTAAAGTTAACACAATGGGTCCTCCATCCTCTGGTTCACTTCCCAAATGGCTGCAATGGCTGAGGCTGAGCCAGTCTGAAGCAAGGAGCTAAGAGCCTCCTCCAGGTCTCCTACATGGGCCCAAGGACTCAAGCCACCTTCTGCTGCTTTCCCAGGCACATTAATAGGGAGCTGAATCAGATACGGAGCAGACAGGGCTCCAACTGATTCCCACATGGGATGCTAGAGCTCCAAACCTAACCCACCAAGCTACAACACTGGCCTTGTCAATAATTTTTGAAATTTCATTTTAGGTTTTAAATATATATGCATGTTTTTGAGAATGTATTTCAAAAAAGAAAACTTAGAGTCCATTCATTACCACAGCAGTTTCAGAGTATTAAATAACTCTGGTCCTAACTTTTTGGATGTCAGTCAAGTTGTTTTTAAAATATAATTATATGAATGGTGTATAGAATGAGGCTTAAATAATAGAACAGTGTATACCTCACTCCACTGCAGCTATTTGATCCAGTTTTTACTATAATGGGAATTGTAATTATTTGAGAAAAAGTAAAGATGAGATACAATATTCAGAGAGCAATAAATGTTTGAGTTATATACATTCCTATGTTTATACTGAATGTCTGCATTTAATAACAGAGCTGATTAAAATAAAAAGCAAAGTCAGGCATTGTGGTTTAAGCCTCTTCTTGCAATGCCAGCATCCCATATTGGAGTGCTAGTTGGAGTTCTGGCTACTCTGCTTCTGGTTCAGCTTCCTACTAATGCATTCTGGGAGACAGTGGATGACTCAAGTCCTTGGGTCTCTGCCAACCTTTGTGGGGCATACAGAATGGAGTTCTGAGCTCCTGACTTCAGAATGGCCTAGCCCTGACTGTTGCAAGCTTGTGGGAAGTAAACTAGTGTATGGAAGATATCTCTCTCCTGTGCTCGCTCACTCTCTCACCTTTCAAGTAGATGAAACATAAGTAAAAACATTAAAAGAATAAAAACAAAGGCAATGGGCAGGCATTTGGCATAGCAAAAAGTAGACGTACACAACCCACACGGAGGTGCTGGGTCCCCACTCTGCTCCCTCTTCTAGCTTCCTGCTAATGTTTACCCTGAGAAGAAGCAGATGATAGTTCAACTACTGACCTACCACCAGACCGAGTCCCAGGCTCCCGGCTTTGGCCTGGCTGAGCCCTGACTGTTGCAGGCATCCGGGGAGTGAACCAGCAGATGAGAGCTACCGTGCTCTTTATTCCTCTCCCTTTCTCTCTCCCCTTTTCCTCAAATTATTTTTTTAAAAGGAAGAGAGAAACAAAGTAGTATTCCTTCCTTAGTGTGTAGTAACAGCTCAGTGAGTAATGAGCATTTTTAGTAAATCTAAAGTGGTCAAATAAGGCCGAGGCAGAGGAGCCCTGGATGTTAAAGGGATCTTTGTGTATCATGGGTGAATGTGTTTTTGCTTTGTGCATGTAAGTTAGCACACCTCCATCTTTCAGGTGCAGGTGGCACTTGGCTCATTTCAGAGAAGGCAGCTAGATTTCAAGGCCTCACTTAGGCAGTGGTGGTTTTCATTTTATGGGGGGGGGGCGGCGGGGAGGACAGAAAGACATACAAAGATTGACAAGGGAGAGCATTCCCCTCTGCTGGTTCATTGCACAGATGCCTGCCATAGAGCCAGGAGCTGAATAAAAGTGTCTCCCGTGTAGTAGCAGGAACACAGCTACCTGAACTATCACTGCCGCTCCTGGGGTCTGCATCAGTAGGAATCCAGAATCAGGAGCATGAGGTGGGCATTGAACCCATGCACTCCAACATGGGACACAGGTGTCTTAACCAGTGTCTTAATTGCCATCCCAGATGTCCACCCCAGGCAGTGGTGTTTCTAAACCTGATTCCATTTTGGTGGAGTAGAGGGGAGGGAGATTGGGGGATGGGTACTACAGTTAAATTTCTGGGTTTTGGGAACTAACCCCTTTATTGCTCAGCTCTGTCAAAAGGGTTAGTGCAATTCTAAGGGCTTCTTGTGTAGGTTGCTTCTCTCAATGAGTTTCTTCTCTTTTTTTTTTTTTTTTTTTTTTTTTTTTTTAACTAAAAGAAGGAATAATGCCACAGCATGAATTAACAGTAGCATTGTTAGGGCTGGGATTCAGTCTTGGCTCATGGGTTACTTGAATGTTGTGTCTCCACATGCTTCCTGGAACATTTTGCCCACATACTGGGTTGTTGATAGGCAGGTCCTATTCAGCCCCCAGTGTCCTCACTTTCTGAGAAGGGGTTCTACACAGGCTGTGTGACAGCAGGTGTCGTATTATTCACTGTCTGTTGACTCTTTTCTTGTCTTCCCCCCTGTCCCCTACTGGTCCATATAATACTTGTACTGTGCATTGTGTTGGAGGTCCTGTTATTTAGCTTATTTGTGATATTTTGATAATGTGTGAGGCACTTTCAAAAAATGTTGAACCAACTTCACAGATGGGGGTAAAAGGAACTCAGTGCACAGAAAACACAGCTTTCCTAGGCTTCTAGGAGACAAGGGAATTCTTTTAAGAGTCAATTTTATTTGAATAATCAGATGTAGGTACTGAGTAATTTTTAATGGTCAAATAGTGGGTGATGTTGTGACTCATGAGTTTAAACACCAGTTGCAACACCAGAATCCCACATCAGAACAACCATTTAAGTTCTGGCAGCTCCACTTCTGATCCAGTTCCCTGCTACTGTGCCTGGAAAAACAGCAGATGAGTCCTGAAGTTCTTGGGCCCCTGCCAACCACATGGAAGACCCAGATGGAGTTCTAGCCTCCTGACTTTGGTCTGGGCCAGCCCTGGCTGTGGCTGCCATCTGGGGGAGTGAATCAGCAGATGGAAGATCCCTGTCTCTGTTTCTTTCCATCTCTTTCTATAACTGACTTTCAAATAAATAGATAAATCTTTTTAAAAAATATTATATTAAAGACTACTAGACATTTAAAAAAATAAGGAATAATGCTGAAGTCAACCATTTGGCAGGGTATAACATTATTTCTTATTTACAAGCATTAAAAGGGTTCTTGTAATGAAATCAGGAGGACTGATTAGTGAATAATCTGTATCACTTTTCTATTTACTTTTGACTCATTTTAATGTTATAGGGTCTAAATGCTACCATGAAGATCTCAACATGAATCATTTCAAAGCAAAGATAAGAGGGAGATTATCTGGAATATAGTCCTTTGGGGCTGATTTTCCCCATGGTTCTTCCAGCGTTATCATCATTACTAGACAAATTGGCATCAATTCCTTTAGTTTTATGGATGTTGAGTCAAACATGCAACATATGTTTTAATTTACAAAGTAAGATTCCTTTTCTCTTTTGGTACTAGACCATTTTTGAGTTGAACACTCAGCATCCTTTGGCCAGTATGTTAATTATGCATTATTCATAATGAAAGGTTCAAATTTGTTATGCTGCAACTGTTTAGCCTTTAACAAATGACTCTGATAGGTAACACCCAATTTTAAGTAAATAAAGAACAGCAGGAACTGAATTTCTTCTAAAAAATGTGTAGTACTGGGAGTTATTCTGGCAAGTTACCCTTCTACTTTAAGTCTAGAAAACTCATCTGCTTTCCAAGACAGCTAATCTTTTAAGGGAGAGCATCCTCCTGGGGCCTCCCTAGTAGCTTCCACTCGATTACTCCTTTGTCCTACACTTTTCTCCGAAGTCAGTAAACTTTAGAGTAATTTCTACCTCATCATCATAAAATATATTGGGTGCATTTTCAAGGTTAAGGATTCTTGACTGTGGTTGTTTATTCTTTTAACAAATACTTAGCACTTCTGTGTAACAGGCAGTGTTTCTGGTACTTGCAGCATAAGAGAAACACACTCACTTGGAACATTCACAGAGAGTTAGCAAGTTAGCTTTGCTGAATGCCAAATAACCAAATGAAACAGAGGGAAATAAGGTTGGAAATATGGTACATATTGGAGAGAACCATGAATGCTGTATTAAAGAATGTGCATTCTATCCCTCAACACCTTTTGTGCAGTGGAAATATATAATCAGAGATGTTTGAAAGAAATATTAACAGCAGTATATAGAATGTATAGGAGAGGGGCAAGACTGGAAAGTTGGGAATTCACTTTGAAATGTCACAGTTGTCCAGATGAATGGAGCAGAAGACCTGATGTGGAATAATTGAAAGAATGAACGAGTACAATATATATTTCAGAATAGACACAGAGGAAGGGAAGTAGTAAAGTTTATAATAAGATTGAAACCTGAGAAGTGTGTGTTTTGACACAGCAGGTTAAGCTGCTATTTGGTATGTCCACATCCCAAATTGGAGAGCCTGGGATTGAGTCCTGCCTCAATTTTGCTTCAGATCCAGCTTCCTGGTAATGTTTGGGAGGCAGTAGATGATGGCCCAAGTACTACACACACATGTGGGAGATCTGGATTGAGTTCCGAGCTCCTGTCTTTAACCTGGCCCAGGCCTGGCTATTGCTCAAATTTGGGCAGTAAAACAAAAGATAGAAGATACCTCTTTTTCTCTCTCCCTCTATGTTGCTCTGCCTTTCAAATAACACTTTTTTTTAAGTTTTCATTAAAAAAAAACCAATAAGGACCTGAGAAACAGAGACTATATTATACTTACTATACTGCATGTGGGGGCAAGATAAATTCTGTTTCAGAATTTTGTGATTGAGGAATCTGAAGTTTCTGTAGGTGGACATATAAAACAATTGGAAATTTAGCCTGGCATCTTGTAAAGGGCTCGGGCCTAACACTTTAAATGCAGGACCCAGAGTCAAGTAAAGATGGCAGTGCCCAGATTCCAGAGAATGTGATGAGGCCAGGACTGACCTTGGAAAACAGGTACTCTGTCTTGTAAGAGGTCTGGGGAGCAGTGTCAGGGAAGAATGGAGGAAGAATCAGGCTCTGTGGTGTCATAGTGGCCAAAAGAATGAGAAATGCCAGATGCCGCCATGAAGTTTAGAAATGAGGGGTGGACAATCCCACTCCTGGGAATTTATCCAAAGGAAATGAAATCAGTAGATGAAATAGTTATCTGTACCCCATGTTTATTGCAGCTCAGTTCACCATAGAAATATATGAAATTAACCCAAATGTCCATCAACTGATGACTAGATAGAAATTATGGTAGATATACAGGATGGAATACTACTCAACCATAAAAAATGAAATGCTTTCTTTTGCAACAAAGTGAATGCAACTGGAAACCATTATATTTAGTAAAATAAGTCAGTCCCAAAAAGACAAATACCATATGTTCTACCTGATCTGTGGTAATAGAGTACCAAAAATGTACTGTTTTTTTCTTTTAATTATTTGTTGAACTCTTCACTTAGTGTAAGATTAATCTTATGAGTATAAAGTAAACTAAAAGTAGATCATTGTAAAAAGTAGCAAGGACTAAGAGAGGAAGGAGGAGGAAGGGTGGGTGTATGGGCAGGAGGTAGACTGGGTGGAAAATATCACTATGTTCCTAAATCTGCATACATGAAATACATGAAATTTGTAAACCTTAAATTAAAAAGTTGTTGTTTTTTTAAATGAAGGCTGTAAAAAAAAAAAAAGACTTCATTGAATCTGGAAAGTTACTGATGACATTTGAGAAAGCTCTTTCAAAATGGTAGAAATAGGGGCCAGCACCGTGGCTCACTTGGTTAATCCTCCGCCTGTGGTGCCAGCATCCCATATGGGCACTGGGTTCTAGTCCCAGTTTGCTCCTCTTCCGGTCCAGCTCTCTGCTGTGGCCTGGGAAGGCAGTGGAGGATGGCCCAAGAGCTTGGGCGCCTACACCCGCATGGGAGACCAGGAGAAGCACTTGGCTCCTGGCTTCAGATCGGTGTAGCTCCAGCCATAGCGGCCATTTGAGGGGTGAACCAATGGAAGGAAGACCTTTCTCTCTCTCTCTCTCTCTCTCTCTCTCTCACTGTCTAACTCTGTAAAAAAAAAAAATTGTAGAAATAAAAGCAATAATGCAGGAAAGAATAAGCCTTGGATAAAAATGTTACTTAGCATCATTATTTGAAAAATCAGAAGAATGTAAATAATATATCTCAGAAAACAAAGTAAAATCAAACAACCCAAAAAGCAGCCAGGTGGTTCTCAGGTGTGAAAAAGATGTATCCAAAGTACAAGGTTGATATTGCATTATAAATTCATCATGGTGGACCCACAGATTAAAATGGAATATTGGCATGGATACTGGGCATAAAAACCTGGTTTATGGTTCTTGCTTTAGTATTGCTAGTATAATAACATTCCAGAATAAATTCTCCAGAAATTCAATGTAATGCAAAACGTGGTTTAGGCTCCCCTGCAGTGTTAGAGACAGAACATGTGTGATATGAAAATAAACATGCTTCAGCCATCTGGGTCACCAGCAATTATCAAATCCTGAGAATTTACACTGTAAACTGTGTTATTTCTACTTTATATGGCTAGTCTCTCCTTTTTTCTAGAGCTAATTTTTAAGCAATTTGATTTCTTACAGTGTTTTTATATTTCAGTTTTGCAAGACTGTTAATACTGTGGCTTTACTTAGGGAAAGGCACACCTCTAATTTATTCATAATTTTTTCCCAACAGCATTAGTTAAAAAAAATCTCTTCCCAACTCTGTATGAGGCACTAAAGAATCAAAGGGAAGAAGCTATGTTCCTCAACCTCAAGGAATTTGTAGCCCTGTACAGAAAGAGATGGAACAAATTAATAAAATCATCTATTATAGCCTTTATGTCAGATATACATAATTTGAAAGGGATACAAAATAAGGAAACTGTACATTTTGTTTGTGGGCAAAGTCATCAGGAAAAATCTTTGAAGAGTTTATGGTATAAGGCAAATCTTAAAATATGAGTAATAGATTACTCTTCCCTCCAAAACTGAAACCCACATGTGAAATTTTTTCTTTATAAGTTGTTTTTCTGTTGCAGAATATAAAAGAATAGAGGATAGAAAAGAAAATTAATATGAAAAAGGGAGATGAGAATTATTCTTTATTTCCCTGTTAAATCTTTCTTTGTGAAAAATTTATTTCACAAACCTGCATACTCTCTATAGTTTTATATGCATAAAATTATTTTGTTTTATTAGGAAGATTATTGGTATTGCTATATTTTGGTCACATGGATATATAGAGAAGAAATGAAGCAATCTGGACTTATGGAGTAATACAAATTGTTATGTTTCTCTAAAGTTTGTTTTTCATTTTTTCAGCATTCTTATAAGTTTTCACAATCTCATTTTTTCGGTTTGCCTTTTAGAAACAGTAACTAAACAAACCAATTCATATAAGTAAGTCACAATGATGGCTATTGTGGAGTTAACAATATCAGAATTCTTAGACCAGATTTCATAGCCAAATACTTGGGTTTGCTTCCCAGAAGGCCCTGTGATAGATGAATGCTTCCTTGTTTGAAAGTCGTATTACATTTTCATTACAATATTGGACTTTAAAAACTGCCTGTGTCCCTGAGAATGTTCTATTTTAGAAAAGACTATCAAATTTGTCTAAGATTTAGTTATTTTGAATGAGTTACAGAGAGAAAGGAATATCTTCTGTCTGCTGGTTCACTCCCCAGATGGCCACAATGACTGATGCTGGACCAAGCAAAAGCCAGCAGCCAGGAGCTTCATCTGGGTCTCCCACATGGGTGCAGGGCCCAAGTACCTGGGCCGTCTGCTGCTGCTATTCCCAGGCCATTAACAGAGAGCTAGACCAGAAGTGGAATATGAAACAGCTGGAACATGAACCCGTGCTCATCTGGTTTGCCAGCATCACAGGTGGCAGCTTTACCTGCTATACCACAATGCTGGCCCCCTCAAACTTGTTTTATATATTGCAGTTTTCATAGATATTCTTGGCTCATTTTACTGTATTTGTTCTAATAATATTATGTAAGAACCTTTTTTGGAAAAAACACATTTTTTCAAAATGTCAGTCTGAAAAGATGGTAACTTAGATGAGTTTGGGTTCACTAATGTTTATTAAACATTACAAATGTAAGAAATAACATGCAATTTTCTTTCATTTCTAATCTAAATAAACTTAGGCTAATTTTTGTCTATCCCATTCCTTTTTTCCTGTATAGAAGATCTAGAACATATTTCTTTAATGGCAGGCTTAAAACTCTGGCAGATGATAAGAACATTGAAAGCTAAGCCATCATATCTAGTATGGTAGATTGGAGGATACTGGTGCGTTTTTGCTGTCAAGCACAAAAAATGTATGAACCAGCTCATATCTGTGGGGTAAAGGAGATGCACACATGAATGAAGATAGTATCTTGGGAAAATTTTATTGACTGCAGGAAATGGTTTTGAATTCTTGCAACCATGCTACTTACCAGCAGTGTGACCTGTGACAGATTACTTAGTCTGAGACATTTCCTTACCTGTGCAGTGTGGATGCTACTGTTCTGTTCAGAACTTTCATGAGAACCAAATGAGATAAATATATCTTCTAGCACAATACTTCACATATATTATGAGCTCAGTCATTTAAGGCAGTTAATTACAACAATTCAAATAAGAAATGATCACTAAAACAGAGCATTTTGTGTTTAGGAAATAGTTGTAAAATTATGTGGTAAAAACACAATTTTATACAATTCTGACACAATTTTGATAAAGAAAAGACAGTTTTTGAGTTCAAATTTATAAAGAACATAAAACATAGAACCTAATCTATGTACTTAGTACTTATTAGAACTCTGGGTTCAGTATCTTCATATTCACATAAAAACAATTGCTGCTTATCATTGTCCCTAGGATTAGTTTAGTGAATAATGTGTTTGAAAATTAAGCCTGTAAGCTGGATTTATTGAGCTGAAAAAAATAGAAGAGTGTTTGAGAAAGAACGGGTCAACTTTTGCAGTGAGATTTCTTTGTGTAGAGTTAGCACAAACCTGTGGAGTCCTAGCTGTGTTTTACCCCTTGCTTTTTGTATATAAACAACTTTTCTTTTTTCAATTAGGATTAACTCCTTTGGGTAAATATTTTATTACTATATTTATTTTTACTGTGTTTTCAAAATCCATAGAGAAATAGCTTAGTGTAGTGGATAACAAGCTAAGGTTCTAATACTGGACTTACTAGATTTGCTTCGCAGGTCTGCTACATAGTTAAGAGGTTGGTTCTTTGTGCTCTGGTGTTCTTACTGGGAAAATGGGGATAATAACAGTATCTATCATGTACCATGAATGTAACTTAAATGAGTTAATATTTGTAATAGCATAGCACATGGCTTATACTGGCACGTTAGTTGTTACTGCGGTGGTGCTGATAATAATGACATCACGCCTTAGTGGTGACAATATGCCAACAGAATCTGACCCAGTCCAGCTTTCTTGAGCAAAGTACTCACTTGCAATTAGTATAAACTATGTCTAGAAAGAAAACTTTACACTCACTCACTTTTCATTTCTACCCCTTTTGTAATCTGAATTTGAATTCTGTATCAGTGATTGCTTTCTCATTTTACCTCTGTAATGTCTAGTTATTTCAGTAAATGGAATAAAACTCTCAGAACAGCACTAGCTTAAACTCAAACTCTTAGAAATGTACATGCATTAGGCTTTTCAGGAAGACTAAAAGTGTTATGGGAAAATGGTGGCAGAGAAAATATTATTACCTCGGTTCTCTGTCTCACATGGAAGAGGAATTTCCAAGCGGACAGGCGAAGAGAAAAGCGAGATTTAAAAGTTTAAAAGCAAGATTTATTTGAGTCAAAAACCTCCAGCTAGAGTAGCATTAAGGGGGACTGCAAGAGAAGCAAAACCCAAAGGACTCTTGGCACTGGTTTTTAAGTACAATTTTGGGGACAAAACTGTCAGCAAGGTAGGGACAACCCCAACAAAAGACCTGATTTACAATTTTTTATCCTGTCTGGCTTTCTGGAGATAAAGCAAAAAACCATCACAAGGGTGAGATAGGTAACTGAGGTCCCTGCTATTCTCATGGGAATTTGGAGATTCTTAAGGAAGGAGGGCGGTCAGTTTGTTCATGCTAAAGATAACCTTTTGAGGGGAAGCAAGCATTCTACACACCAAATTCCACTGGAACCACCATGACTGCCTATTAACCCATCTGACTCCTAACAAAAGCATGTGATACAGAAATTGGTATGTCTTGGTAGCTCAACTTTTTCCCAAACCAATAGTCACTCATAAAGGTACACTCTGGTTTTCACAAAAAAATTACCTGAGGAATGATGAAAGACTATACCAGCACTAATTAGTTGTTTTCTTTAAAATTCAATAATTGCTTTTGAATTTCCTAATATTTGATTCTACAACTTCCTCTTTAATAAGGAGGGGCAGAAATTACTACACCAAATTTTTAAAGAAGCAGAGGTAAAAAGAGGAAAAAATGTATCTGATATCCAAATATGGGGTACTATTTGATATCACCATGTGCTCATTAATAAATTCCCTATATTAATAAGCCTGTGTGGGTTCTTGCCTAATATTCAGATTAGAATTCTAAATACTGGCATAAATTAACTAGGCAGCATGATACATTTTAAGCTTTTTATTCAGTGGAAGAAATGCATAGGAGAGTGAGGGCCCTATCTAAAAGAGAGATAAATCTGGATTCATACAGGTACCAGGAGCCAGCCACATGGAGGAGAATGCAGGCCAGGAAGCACGGGATGGGTGGCCCGAAGGCCATGTACCCTGGAGGTGTAGACCAGCATGGCCTGCAATGGCAAAAAGGCCAAAGAAAGAGATAAAAGGTCCTACACACTGTGTCCCAGGCTTTTAATCTGCTTCCAAAGGGGAGTGGTTAATTAACGTGATTTGCCAGTGGTAGGTACCTGAGGTCACATAGGAGTGTGGTGAAGGCATGGTCTTCCAGCTCACAAACCTGATCAATTTTATCTTACGTGCCTGCCTTCATATCCACAGCTCACTCTGTGCTATGTAAATTCAAGATCCTGTTTATGCTTTTCATTCTATCACAGTCCTATAATAAAGGTACAATTAGGGCATAATCACAGATTGTAAAGATTATGACACCCTCCCATATATAACTCAAAATAAAATACATTTTAAATTATAGGTATAAAAAACGGAATCGGCTGTCAGCTCCAAAATGCTAGAAAATGCTACTCTAAATAAATAAAAATATTGCAGCTTTTATTTTTTTAGCAACAGATTTTTTCCAGCTGCTGCTCCCTGTAACCTGGAATTAATTCCTGTTACTGTGAGCACTTTTTAGTTCTCTGACTTTGAATTTATTATAGGTCTTATCATAGATGTTTGTGTAGCCCTGTCTCTCTACCAGAATCCTCTCATGGACAAGGGCAATATGTTATTTATTGGTTTTTCATTCCTAGTGCTTAGCATAGTACCTAGCCCAGAATATGACATTTTTTTGTTCTTGTTGAATGAGTTTATAAATCAATTCAACAGGATTGACCAAGTAAGTATAAAGAAAATTTTCAGCTATACTAAATACTTTCCTATACAGTTGAAGGGGGTTAATACTGAATAATGGAGAATATTATTCACACAAACAATGAGAACATGCTGTCTAGCTGGAAAATCTGTCTGGTTACTAAGAACAAATGAAAATCTGAGGTAGAAGAAAATCCACCTAAAAGATTGTGGAGCTTTGCCTTAGTTCAGTCTGTACGTCAGAATTGTTATAAAACTGCATTTTAGAATGATCTGTCTTATTTCACACCATTCTTTCATTTACCTTCTGCAAATGCACAAGAACCTAGGTCATCAGTCTGCTTCCAGGAGCATCAGCAGAAACTGTAAGATTCTCTGACCACCAAGCCCTGTGTGCTTGCCAAGGAAAACCTGGGGTGTGTGTGTGTTTCTTCTTCTTATCTTTTGCATTTGGTGTTCCATGTAGTAAGCAGTAGAAACAAAATCAGATTTCAAGATCTATTGTCTTCTCTCTCCCCAAGCTCACCTTCAGAACAGTATCCCTAGGAGCCTCTTGATTACAGTTGCTGGGCACATAGGGAGGTGTCAGGTTTAAAAGAAAAGTGGAGGAGGAGAGTGCTTGTGATGCGGATTGGCAGGCACCCTAGGAGGTTACTGCTTCTGCCCCAACTTGGTGTATATTATGCTACTGCCATATTATTATTCCAGGTGTTCCCTTATGGACACTAATATCTCCCCTAGAAATAACTCTTAAACATCTCAGAAGCCCTCATTTGAATGAGCTTATGGTAAATGGTATCTTTTTTTTCTAAAATCCAGTTGAATGTTCATCTGTTTTTACAAATGTACAATTTTAATATGGGAAAACAGCCTTACAATCCATATTTTTTAAAAAATATACTCTAGTACTTTTTGGTGTTTTTTAGGAAATCCTGCTCAACTGCTCTGGTGATGCAAACGCTTTGTAGCATTTATTTAATATCATTTTTTAAGATTTGAGAGTGTCTGGCAATATATGCCTGATAGTTAACCTCAAAAATTACATAAATTCATGCTAAAATTTCCCAAGCCAACATGGCTGATTTGGATATATTGTGGTAAATACTGTGACGGAACATCATAAATACCGGCTGCTACTTTTAAATAGTACCAGAATCCCTCATTCTAACTTAAGAAATAAAGCAAAACAACATCTCCCAACACATTCTAGGAAACGAGTTACCTTTTTTGGAGGGGTGCGGGGGAAAGTACAGAACAATTAGCAGAAAACAAGAGTTTCCGAGGGAAAGGCAGATTTGGAGTCAGGAGACTGTGTCTGGACAGACCATGGAAGCAAGTGATGTTGCAGGTAGGCTCAGCCAAGAGTATGCCCCACTGCTATGAGGAGACGCCTTCCATCCTCTCTTCCTCCTAGAATTATCCTTTATGGGACATGGCCATGGAGTTGCATATGTGTCTCTCACTCTAGTCTACATGTGAATATTTTGGTCACCTGGGAGACAGTGAGACAAGGACCCTTGTCAGATTTAGAAATGACCTCACACTGCAGCTTTTGCTTTCTCGCCCTGCTGTAGACTCCAGCACTTCATCTCAGTACAACTTTCAATACTGCTGAATGTGATATGGTTGAAACTACTTGAGTTTGCCTTATTGTCCATTTCCGTTTTTTTTTAAGTTTTTTTTTTTTTTTTTTTTTTTTGAAAGAGTTACACAGAGAGAGGAGAGGCAGAGAGAGAGAGAGAGGTCTTCCATCCGATGATTCACTCCCCAGATGGCCACAACGACTGGAGCTACACCAATCCGAAGCCAGGAGCCAGGAGCTTCTTCCAGGTTTCCCACATGAGTGCAGGGGCCCAAGGACTTGGACCATCTTCTACAGCTATCCCAGACCATAGCAGAGAGCTATATCAGAAGAGAAGCAGGCCGGCGCCGCAGCTCACCAGGCTAATCATCCGCCTTGCGGCGCCAGCATACCGGGTTCTATTCCCGGTTGGGGTGCCAGATTCTGTCCTGGTTGCCCCTCTTCCAGGCCAGCTCTCTGCTGTGGCCAGGGAGTGCAGTGGAGGATGGCCCAAGTGCTTGGGCCCTGCACCCCATGGGAGACCAGGAGAAGCACCTGGCTCCTGCCATCGGATCAGCGCGGTGCGCTGGCCGCAGCGCGCAGGCCGTGGCGGCCATTGGAGGGTGAACCAACGGCAAAGGAAGACCTTTCTCTCTGTCTCTCTCTCTCACTGTCCACTCTGCCTGTCAAAAAAAAAAAAAAAAAAAAAAGAGAGAAGCAGCCGGGACTAGAACCGGTGCCCAAATGGGATGCCAGCACTTCAGGCCAGGGCTTTAACCCACTGGGCCACAGCACAGGCCCCCATTTCCATTTTAAATAGTGTCTTCATTCTTTTCCTTCAGACCATTCACATTGTGTATCAATGGCTGTCCCATGTTATGGGGTTTAAGTATTTGAGTATTTGTTTTTGTCTGAGTTTTAACACAGATCTGTGACTATTTTAAAAATCCTCAGGCTACCTTTAGTCCCAGTCAGTGCACCACACAATAGTGGCTATCAGTGTGAACCAAGCAGTTACTTTTGTTCCTAAAATTGGGGATTGGGGTGAGGTAAGAGGCAGGAGGTAGGAGGTAGTTTTGTTTGCATTAGTACTGTGGAAATAGAAATCTGGAAAGGAATTCCACAGGCTGACAGTTGATCCCACATTCCCTAGAGCAGTGGCTTGGCCATGCATTTAAGTATTGTTATATATGTGGATTCTACAATCTCTCTTTCTGTAATATATTTCTGTCCTAAAAATTTATGGTTTTTAGGAATTTCCCTTTATATGACTTTAATGCTTCCTGATTTGGTTTTCCATTTTCATTCAGCCTACAGTCACTTATCCAACTATTCACTTAGTGTACAGTAATGTACCAGTCAGCTTGTCTGATGACTTCTTTAAACACAACAATAATAATCTTTGCAGGACCCTGAACTGTACTTGCTAGCATAACAGATTCTCGTAGCAGGAACAATATGTAGACTTCATTTGGTTATATCTCAGGACTTTGTAGAACACTAGAGTTAGCACATAATATGTACTCAGTAATAGCTAAATTAATTAAGAAGTGACTAAGTTACCAAGGTTAATGAAAGTTGAGAGTGAAGTGAAAGAGCAAGTTATCGCAGAAGTTTGTGAGACACAAACAAGGTATTGCTTACATAGTTTAAAACATCAGAAAAAGACATCCAGCTGGCCTTTGGAATTCTGATAAGTGTTTAAAATCTACATATATTTATTGTGAATGCTTAAACACTTATTTGTTTGCTTGGAAGAGTTACAGAAAGTGATCTTCCATTGGCTGGTTTACTTCTCAAGTGGCCTCAATGGCCAGGGCTGAATCAGGCTGAAGCCAGGAGCTTCAGCTGGGTCTCCTGCATCAGTAGCAGAGGCCAAAGTACTTGGGCCATTTACAACCGCTTTTCCCAGGCTATTAACAGGGAGCAAGATTTTAAGTGGAGCAGCCAGGACATGAACTGATGCCCATATGGGATGCTGAACTTACAGACTTTATATGTGTTAAGCATACAAAATCATGTGGCTTACTCCTTTGACTAAGTTTAAATGGATTTTATGTAGGGTAAAATAGACATGAAAAATGATATACACATTAAAATTTTTGATATAGCTTTATTACACGTTGTGTTCACATTTTTCCCTTTGGTACTATATTTTTTTCAATGTTTATGAAAGTCTTTAGGGGAAAATGTGTAATTAAAAAATATGCACTCTCCGACAGTTTCATTAGAAAACATGAAAAATAAGATTTTAATATGGCCAGCGTCGTGGCTCACTAGGCTAATCCTCCACCTGCAGCGCCAGCACCCCAGATTCTAGTCCTGGTTTGGGTGCCGGATTCTGTCCCGGTTGCTCCTCTTCCAGTCCAGCTCTCTGCTGTGGCCCGGGAGGGCAGTGGAGGATGGCCCAAGTGCTTGGGTCCCTGCACCCACATGGGAGACCAGGAGGAAGCACCTGGCTCCTGGCTTCGGATTGGTGCAGCGCCAGCCATGGTGGCCATTAGGGGAGTGAACCAATGGAAGCAAGACCTGTCTCTCTCTCACTGTCTATAACTCTGTCTCTCTCTCTCAATGTCTAACTCTGCCTGTGAAAAAAAATAAAAGATTTTAATATATTTTTATCCTTCAACTATTTTGTCATGACATCTTTTTCAACTCAGATAATACCAATGCTTATACTCATTTCCCCCTTCAAATATGGTTCTGGACATATCTTGCCTCTAATACCAAATTTATGGAATAACAAGAATTTATTTGTATACCTTGTTTGGAAATGTTTCCCATTTTAAAGTATATTTTGACAACTAGCAAAGAAGTTGTTTTATTATAAAAGGATAAAAAATTCATGTAAATCAGTTGAAAATTAAGTTCTAAGTAACAAAATAATGAGGCTAATAATGATACTTTGTTCTAGTTGTTAAAATTTCCATCCTAGATACAAGCAACCTTGTAAATGCTGGTACTTTCTGGATTTTGAATTAATATTTGACTATCATTTCCCATCAAAAAGTTGTTCAATAACAGTTACCTCTGGGCATTATTGTCAACCTTTGGATAACGTATCTGTGGGGAGCAACCCGGACTGGACTGAGTTACTGGAATTAAGACTTATTCTATGCATCTGCTCTCCCACAATATGGCGCTGAGAAGGGAGAGCCGGCTTCTGCACAGCTGCCTCCAGTTCAACCAATAGGCAGCAGGACCTGCTCCTGATTGGAGGAGAGCAGCGTACTCGGCGTGTGGGCGGCCAAGTTAGGATTGGCGGATGAGGACTATAAAGGAGGAGAGAGACGGCATGCACCAGGAACATCTAAGGGGAACATCTAAGGGGAATACTTGTGCAGCCCCCGAGAGAGCCAGCCGGCGGTGTGTCGCTCCCCTGCGGAAGTGGGGAAAGTGGCAGGGGGAACCGCCCTTCCACGGAGGTGGAAGGGATGGCAGCCAACCCGGGAAGAACCAGCAGCAAACCCGGGGAGGGCCGAGCAGACAAAAGAACAGCGCAGGGTCCTGTGTCGTTCCTCCACGAAGAGGGGGAGCGACAGTATCTAGATCTGCTAGTAAGATATTCAATCACCTATTTTGTTAAAATTATATTCTCTTTGTCATTTTGCTTCTTTCTTTGGGTCTTACATAAGGAAAAGCTCACTTTTCTGCAGCATTTTGTTTCTGAGGGACTGTTTTGGGTAGGAATGGATGAGTTTGTGTAACCAATTCTTTTGTAAGTCATCTGCATATTTCTCTCAATCTTATTATGAAGCTTTGTGCCTTACAAGAGTCTGAGGAATATTGGTGGAAATCTAGTAACTTCGTAAAAATTGGCTAAAACTAGCTCAATTTGTTGAATGCATGAAACATCTGTGACTTTTATAACAATAATATTCCATTGAATGCCTAAATGATAACACTGTGTAATCATATTCTCATAATTAATGACATTAATACACAGAATTCCTCTGGTTTTATGCTAATTTCTTTACTTAAGCTAAGTCACAGCATCAGGAGTCCAGCTTCCTGTTGCTCAGTTAGATGCAGCTCAAGTAGCTTGCGATAACACTGTAGCTTTTATACATTCACTAACCCTGTTCAGCATTTTATGTCATTTGGGGCTGACTATATTGTATACTTTATTTTCTATGAGAATGGGAATTGTTTATTATTTATTTCCTCATGATAGCAAAGAAAGCCATAAAATTGTGGGAATTGGGGACCCGAATTGGTCTTATTTTCTGGAGCCACTCTGATTCATTTCTCAACTGGTCCAAACAGTCACACAAATATTGACTGGGGATCTTGCCTATATAATCTATATTTTGCTTTTTTGTGGATTGAATGATTAGGGTTTAGGTAAAAAAAAAGATTTTCTTGTTTTTTTTTTCTATTTATTAAACTATTTTTAGTTGTGGCTATTGTGTCATGGAAATGACACTAAAATTATTAACATCTCAGTGAACATCAAAATAATAGCTGCTTGAAGATATTACCTAAGAGAAGATATTAAAGAATTGCTTCCAGCATCTAGGGAAAGCAACCAGGAAAGATATGATAGTGTCTGAGTTTATATAAGTTATTGCTAGGTTGATCATTAGTAGATCATACAAATAGATAAAGTTGCAATATTCCAAAGGATAAATTTGTTATGGTCCTGAGTTAAACCTTAAATATCTAGCAGTCAAAAATGAAATGCTGTGTTAGGAAGTCAAAATCTCAAAGGTCTCTTGCTGAAGAAGATCTACAATTACAGTATTCTTTTGGAGTAAATAGACACCAGGTAGAGGATGAAGTTGAGTTTTGTCCTTTTGAAATCTCTGCTCTGATGGATCTCCATGTACTCATGATGCCCATCGTGGAGATTATCTCCAGAGTCATTTCTAAAGCCTAGAGAGATTTCATAGGATGGTTAGCAAAAGTTAGATTCAGGAGATAAAAGGTGTTTGAGGTGCTTGTTTATTCTGAAGTAAGAGGCCCAGGTCTTAGTTTCTCTTTTTGCTCTTCGCATCCTGCCAGGCACATGCATGCACCACACACTTTCACACACACACACATACACACACAAATATGAGCACACACACACATACACTCTTCATCAGAATTTCTCTAAAATAGGTCAGATTCTGTATCTAACAATATAGTGATCCCATCTGGAAACTCGGTGAATAGTGGTGAATCTGTCCTCAGAGAAAAGCCTCAAGCTGATAAAAGTCAATTGCAAGTGCCAGCCCAGAAGAGAGTGGAGGAATGGAATAGCCATAAATCCTCTCCTGTGTTGCAGAATCAGAGCAGCTCATGTTGGGGGTTGGAGTGGGGTTGTGCAGAGCAGTGTAAAGTTTTATGTGGGCCCCTATAGAGTTATGCAACTGATTTAGCACATCTGGGCAAGGAATAGCTTGGCAGCTGTAGTGCTGATTGCAACATTTATTATTGAGAAACAAGACATCTTGGTGAGGTTGGGATGTGTAGTGGTCATGGTACTTGTCATTTTAGAGTCTTCAAAAGATTTCAGAAAGAAAACAGAAAACTCGCAGAGGTTCTGCACGCAGAGAATGTGGGTGGGTCTGTATTACAGACCTCAGAAAGGACAGAAATGGTGAAATCACCATCAGCCACCAGATTTGAGAAGCCCATGTTGGTCCCATAAGTGCAGGGGAGCAGAATTCCAAAATCTGGAATCCTGTGTTGTGACTGGATTATACTTACATGGGAAAGAAAACTTCAGTGATAACAATAACCTCAATTTCTAATTTTTAGGGTAACTCAATGTACTTCTTGTTTCACCCTTTCTCAAAATTCTCCCATATAAAATATATGAACGGTTTATAAAAGAAGAAATATAATGATTAAATAAAATATGTTCAGCCAAATTATTAGAGGAAAAAACGGAGTTAAACGGAAATAACATCTTTCATCCAATTAACTTAGAAATTTCAAAATTAATGAGATTATCCAGTGTGGGCATATTTTTAGACACTGGAACTATTATGTTTTTCCACTAGTAATCTAAATTAGTATAAATGTTTTACAAAGCAATTAGATAAAATGTGCGAGTTTCCACAAAATGGATGTTTGATTCCCATCACCCCAATATGTTATGAAAAGAACTACGTGCATAAAATTGTTCATCATGATATGTTGTTAAGAGTAGTCAAATGTGTGAACAACCAAAGTTTTCAACAATAAAATCAGTATCAAGGACTTTATAATTTACTATAAAATGAAGTATCTACTTCATTGAATATGACCAAAGGTAATATTTTAGAAACTTCTACAACATGGGAAATGTTTATGATGTGAGATTACATTTAAAAATAATAAAAGATGTTATATATCAATACAAGCACATCAAATCTGTGGTATTGAAAATACACTGTAGTCAAACATGTTTTAAAATTATTGCTTCTCAGTTTCTAAATGTCTTATCATACTGTTAAAAACTTTGCTTTTTAAATTTTTATCTATTAAAATGTGGCAATTTGAGGCCGGCGCCGCAGCTCACTAGGCTAATCCTCCACCTGCGGCACCAGCACCCCAGGTTCTAGTCCCAGTCGGGGCGCCGGATTCTGTCTTGGTTGCTCCTCTTCCAGGCCAGCTCTCTGCTGTGGCCTGGGAAGGCAGTGCAGGATGGCCCAAGAGCTTGGGTCCTGCACCCGCATGGGAGACCAGGAGGAGGCACCTGGCTCCTGGCTTTGGATCACGCAGCATGCCTACTATAGTGGCCATTTGCAGGGTGAACCAGCGGAAGGAAGACCTTTCTCTCTGTCTCTCTCTCTCACTGTCTAACTCTGCCTGTCAAAAAAAAAAAAAAAAAAAAAAAAAAAAAGTGGCAATTTGAGTAGCATATACCAAAGGAAAGATGAATAAATAGAGGGGAGTTTTCAAATGTTTAGAAGCCAGCAATGTTTACAAGCTTCCACATTTCCTGGACAACACCAGTTGTCTTGCTTTGCTCCCAGAAAAGAAAAAAGAGCCACAGCTACATTTTGTTACACAGAGCCAGGCAATATTTTTGTTTTGGTTTGCACCATGTGCTCTGATTCTTTGTTCTCTGGTCTTCCTTTTATGTATATTTGCACGTGGTATGTGACAAGTAGCTTTCAACAGCATACTCACCTTACTGGGACCTAAATGATTATGGTCCCAGATACTTTTGGGAGAAATATTCTAAAGTTGACATGAGATAACAACCATATTTTAAAACTAATCAGGGTACTGTTAGTTTTAAATTGCTCTTTGTGGCAAATCTGTGAGAGTTCCCTGGTGAGTTTAAAAATATTTGATGTTTAAATAGCTTAGAATAAAATATTGAGTTTAAAATATTGAGTGAACTTCAAAAAGTTTGTGGAACATGGAATTAAAAGATGAGTTCATGTTGCAGATATTTTTAGATATATGCATAATTTTTCATAATACACATTTTCCATGTATTCTTGAAACCTTGTATGTATAAATTTCAAAACTTTTGACCATTGTAAACTTTTTAAATTCCATGTTCCATGAACTTTTTAAAGTCTCTTCATTTCAGATGAGGAAATGAGTATTTTCTGAATGCGTATTTTATCTCGCAGCCTGTTTTATATATATATTAGTTCATTCCTCGTGGTAATGATTTCCTTTCATAGGACCTAATTACATCTGTCAAAGGATGTAATATGCAGCATATCTCTGGATGTACTTATTTGTCTTCTGTTTCCCATATATGTTTGTAAGCTCCATCAGAAACATTTTGTCCATCTTTTTCTGTTATAACTATACCACCAAACCCAAAGCCTGGCCATTGTAAGCCCTTTGATTACTTTTGAATAAAAAAATGCTTTGTGAAGTCATATTTATCATTTCCATTTTATACATAAAGAAACTGCCACTGAGAGAGTCAAATCACATTTAGAGAATCATATATGTAGCAGAAATAGAATCAGAAGCACAAGCACCAAAACCTACTCTTTTCATTCACTATACAGGAATTTGCTGGCTTCATCAAAGGAGATAAGAAATAACCTCCTTCTGACAAATTTTTCATCCTTAAGTTGTTTACTTTTCACACCCTGTCTCTCTCCTCCAAACCACCCCACTCCTTTCCCATCTTCCTTCCCTCCCTCCCTCCCTCCCAGCCTCCCTCCCTCCTTCCCTCCTTCCCTCCCTCCCTCCCTCCCTCCCAGCCTCCCTCCCTCCCTCCCCTCCTTCTCTCCCTCCTTCCTCCCTTCCTCCCTCCCTCCCTCCCTCCCTCCCTCCCTCCCTCCCTTCCTTCCTCCCTCCCTCCCTCCCTCCTTCCTTCCTTCCTCCCTCCCTCCCTCCCACCCTCCTTCCTTCACTTCCTTCTTTTGCTTTCCTTCCCTTTCAGTCAGGCTGTCAGCTATGATAAATCTGTTGCATGTGCACTAGGTCCTAGATGAAATATTCCACTTATTCATGACTTGTATTTGTTACATTTATTTTTTCATTTAAATATAATGATCCTGATACTCTGTTGGGATTGGGGAACCTTTCACATGTCATTAGGAAGACCTTGATAGTAGAAAAGGGCAGGTGTCCCACCTGTGTAAAAGCAGTAATAGAGAGGATCATTTCCCAGTGAATGAATGGGGCTTACTCTGCTGGCCAGCTTCCAAGCTACTGGAGATATGCACAGCTGGGCCTGGGGGAGCCACTGAAAGCAAAGGCGCGTGCCCCAGTAGATTCAGGGTATTGAGTAGAATGGGGCCTGACCTTAGACAACAAATTTTTTGGTGTTGGATTATTGTTGGAATCTTTGACATGCTTTTGGTGCATCATTTTTAGAATCCCTCGCACTGATTACCTGATAAAACATTTTCCTGGCATCTTCAGTTTTGAGGCTTGCCTCTCATCTCAGTTTCCCAAGACAGACTTTAATTGTGTTATATTAGACTGGGGAGAATTTTCACCTCCCTAATCCCTTTTTTCTGTCTTTTCCTTATATTCCATCTTGCTTCTTTTTTTCCTTAAATTATTACCATAATCTTGGCTTCAAAACAATCAGTATAAGCCAAAAGCAGTCTCATGAGGGAGATATTGCTTTCATGTGTGGCCTAAACATAGTACATAAACTACTCCCTGGAAAAGAAAACAAAAGCTCCTCACCAGGACAAGGAGAAGCTATTCTTCTGTAAAGAAAATTTTCCACTGTGTATCCTGATGTCCTAAATGGTCCTCAATGCGATGAAACAAAATTTAAGTTCCTTTCTGGCACCAAAATGCTGTCCACTAGACATATGAAAAAGAAAAACCATTCGGTGGCTCTAATTTTAAAATGCTGTGAAGATAAAAATATTTTATTTCTTCCCCTGAAAATCAAAGGGTTACACTGTGTTTAGATGATAAGAGTATGCGTTAAAGGTGGGGTGGTGGGGAGCTCAGCACAAGAGAGCCTCAGTGGTTGTGTATTCACAAAGCTTGAGTATTTAAAGAAAGTGCAGAAGAGGATTTCCATAGTGAGTCAGATGAAAGAGATTTTGTTTTTAATGTTGATATTTTTATACTCATGAAATGGTCTTTCGTAATATTTTTATACTTCCATGGGAAAGTTGCAGAGATAAGGGAGAAAAGCACAAATAACTCAAGAGACTTCCCTCTTGAGATTATTAATTCATCATTGCTATCTTTCTCTGTAAAAGCCAAAGACAATTTGAATACCATGTATGTGTATAGGAAAGCCCTTATAAGAAATCATAAATATGTAAATATCTCAGAATGAGAATAACTTTGTCTGGAAAAGGGGCATGATGACATTTATTTGTACAGTCCATTTATTGATTCATAGTTTATAAATACTTATTAAAGCTCTGTCATTTTCCTAGACACTAAGGCTCAATGATAAATGACACTGGTTGCCCATCCTCAGTGCTTGAGAACAGTAGATGGAAGCTGACTTGTAGGGAAAAAATGGCCATACAGTATAAGAGCTACAGTGATGATGGAGGTGGCTAGCATATTCAGAATAGTTATCAAGCCCTAGGCAACAATGTACATGCCAGCCTCAATGATAAAGCAGAGTTTGGAGACCTCCTCCTATGCCAGGTGTTTCCTCCTTCAGTATCCATTTTCTGCAGAGCTCCAGGGGTCTCAAGTAGGGGCCAGGCTGGTTAAAAATATTAGAATGGGAGAGAGTGGAACTTCCAAAATTGACCAACAACCAGTGTAGTAATGCTGATTTGTGCTGACTACCAGTCAGCTCAGTCTGGAGTGTTCTGTTAATTTGAGTAAAAATGAATGTCCATGTATTTCCATCACTGTTGTTCTTTAATACTGCCTATCCTCTTGACTTCACTGAGTACATTTCTGCAGCTGTCACTAAGCTTTGCCACAAATGATGTATGTGCCACCCTAGGGCAGGTGGGACCTATGAAGAAGACTTTGATGGAACTCTGCTCAGCCTGAGGTTCTGGATTTAAATGACCAATAGCACGTGTGGAGGAGGGTTATGTCCTACTTTTAATCTGACCGTATTGCATTTCATCAGTTTGCCACAGTGAAATAAAAAACCTTGCTATACAATGGATACTTTAATCTGTCATCATAAAGAAGGTCTTGTCAATCTTGGCTCAAAATCTCAGGCTAATGACCAGCCTGGAGATAGTCTTCAAATAAAAATAGAGAGTATTCTGTAGTTATCTTTGCATGATTTACTCAAAATTAATGACTTACTTTTGATTCTTTCATCCAATATAATAGAAATAACAAATTGAAAATGGACAAGAAATTCATATTTTAAAGTCACACGTGTACAGTGATGATACATTTAAAAAGTTACTTAAAGTCATTTGGTGTCGTCTGGGTACCACATCAATACTTTAAAGCACAACAAACACTACCAGATGTTTCAGGTAACCCTAGAAGACAGTTCTCTACATTTTTCTGGAATGCAGAGATGATCTGGTCAGATTTTAATTGACATTGCTGAATAATGACTGGCCACTGATTTATCACAACTTGTGATGCAATTGAATGGAAGCGTTCCTACTTCCGAGCAGTCCTCCCATTTCTTCATGAGAGTGGCAGTGTGTAGCAAGATCAAACAACTGTGCAGCACGATTGTGTGTACTCAGGCTGAATGAGTAGGACTCCAGAGGGATTTGTGTGCCTACATCATGCCCTGGGCACTTCCCCTCCTCAATCCCTGTGGAATTTCTCAGCTGCAGCCATCAGTCCAAAGGGATAGATGAGCCTGAAAGAAGCAAAGTGCATTGCTCTCATTCATTACCACTCCCTAGTTCTTGCCACAGCTCTGAAAACCAAATTGAATTGTGGGCTCTGGCTGACCTCCTTAGCAGTGCATTTGATACACCATTGCTGCATCTCTACCCTTTACTTCCTCAAAGCAGTGGCTCCTATTATTGTACTCACTTAACATTATGCTTGCTTATTTGATGTGAAATCAATCTATGTGGCTGGGATTCTTGTATTTACTTTGATGGACCTAGGGTTCCTACTTTTGTAGGTGCTGGTGAGCATGAGCAGATATGGTCTTTTCATTAGTTATTTTTTCTCACAATGGAAGGAATTATGAAGATCTACTGCAGTCCTTTCATGTGCACTAAGGTCTAAGATTCAGAACTTAATGACCACTAAGTATAGATAGTCTCTGGTGTCCCCTCTCACTGATCCTGCTATCTCTATTTCAGAGATGATTCAAATCAGAGTTCCACTGATGTTACTTATAAATTAAATCACTGAATGTGAGTGGAAATATTGGAAGGAATTTTAAAGAGGAATCAATACCAAGTGAAAAATAACCCTAGTGGATTTGTCCTTAGTTTTATGAGTTGTTATAAATTATGTCATGTTCATATTGCCACCAAGTTATTGTCCATTTACTTGGGTAGAACCTTGTAATTATATCTTTGAAACTGACCTTGAATGCCCTCAAGGACTAAATACAGAATCAACGTTTTCCAAGTTTTGGGGCTTTTATCTTTAATTGTAAAGGCCTGTGCATTTCATCTTGAAACAAGAAATTCAGACTTTACAGAGAATTTAAATCAACATGCCATATTCCTTTTTTTTTTTTTTTAAGATTTATTTATTTGCAAGTCAGAGTTACACACAGAGGGAATGAGAAGCAGAGAGAGAGAGAGGTCTTCCATCCACTGGTTTACTCTCCAATTGGCTGCAACAGCTGGAGCTGAGCCAATCCAAAGCCAGGAGCCAGGAGCCAATCTGAAGCCAGGAGCTTCATCTAGGTCTCCTACATGGGTTCAGGGGCCCAAACACTTGGGCCATCTTCTGCTTTCTCAGGCCATAGCAAAGAGCTGGGTCGGAAGTGGAGCAGCCTGAACTTGAACCAGCACCCGTATGGGATGCTGGCACTGTAGGCAGCAGCTTTACTTCCCCACCCCCCAGCCACAGCACCGGCCCCAACATGCCATATTCTGATGCTGTGTCCAAGACCCAAGGTTGACACCTGTATATTGTATAATTATGGAGGGATATTTTGTTTTATCTAGCCAATGTATATAAATGGTACCAATCTTTTTAAAAATTTTATGAAGTCCAAATCCTTAGGGATTATCTTTTACTTTCAACCTCTTCTGTTCACCTCCTATATCCAATTAAGCTTCTAAATTGTATTCTTCTCACTAAATATTACTTTCAGTATCCAACTCTGTCCCCATTTGTCACTACTCCCTTTATTATCTTATTCCTAGCTTTTGTAAGAGACATAATTGACTTCCGCAACTCTTGCCAAGTTACTTTTGCCAAAATGCCACTTCCTTCATTATTTGAGGCCTTTGATAATCTGAACTGATGTAACATCAAATCTATTTCAAACAAAAATTCATAGTCCAGTGGAGGAGAGTTCATTGTTATAGCGCACATGGCTAGCTGTGTTTGTTTATACCTTACTCTGTAGCCTGCATTATTCTCTTTTATCTACTCTTTTAAATCAAGATAAAGTTTAAATTCAAGCTTGTTTCAACTTTTCTTGAGTGACTGTGATATAATCAGCACCATTTGCAATGTGACAATTGTATACTAGCTAACAATCTTCTTTCTTTTTGTTTTAGGCCTTAAACCTCTCACAAATCCATGACTTCTTTTCAGGAAGAAAGCAAGCATACCTATACACATACAGTGTTGATAACATGAGGCTTTTAGGCCTATTCTTTGACTTAAAATATTTTAATAACCAAGCACTGTTTTTTGTTTTAGTTATGCCCACCATTATTTCAACATAAAAATATTCAAAGAATGATCAAATTCAATCTGTTGTCTAGGGGATTTGTTTTATTTATAGTAATCTGTTTTCATGTTAATTATTAACATCTAACTTCCAAACTTAGCAGTAGAACTTAAGACTTTCTTAATAATGATTGTGTAATGAGAAGGTTGACTTTGGGCAAATATTAAGCCAGATTAAGCCATACGTATTCTAAATATGTGTGCAGGTGGAATATAAGTCATATCAACACGGGTTAAGATCCTAGTTTCTCCATATTTGTTCCCACTCAAATATATATATAGAGAGAACCATTTTAAAATATGTTCTGTTGAACACATTTTACATAAAAACCTTTTGTATGAGAAATTGATTTTACTTATATAATTTTCTCATTAAAGATATCTTCTTTAGTGTTTTGAAAAAGACCTAATGAACCTACCTATTGGCACATTAAAACATGGACCATTTTGCTGGGAACATAAAATAGTTTTCATAGGACTGATTTCATTTCTGAGCATCATACTTCATCCTATGTTTACTATAGGTCATATTTTCTTTGACATTTTCCCTTTAATGCTACATGGTATCATAAAATACTATATTAAAGACTTTCCTATTTTATGAAAATCTCTTATGATAAGTTGCAAAATAAAAGAACTCCAATTCTGCTTTGAAATTATCCTCTTCTTTATAACCTGAAGTTGGAACCCTTGAACTTTCACCCCTGATAGTTCCAGAGCTCCTCCAGGTTCACCTATCAGGGATCTTTCATAAATCCTTCATTAAGGTTGATTGCACTTGTGGTTAGGACTTAGGCATACATACTACCTATTGGCTTCTGACATGCATCCAAACTTGGTGTGCTTTACTGTTTCCATTTTCATTAGAACAAAAGAAGCCAGATGAAAAGCCAAAAAAAAAAAAAAGTGAGTGTCTATTTTCTTTATTATTTAAGAGCATAAGTGTACGTGTCTACCAAAATAAAAGGCTTTCTATTTAAATATTAAATCTTTTAAAATTTTATTTACAAGAATTTATTAATACATTAGATCCTCAGGTCACAACAAATACATAATGATTACTGCAACAGAGTTCTTGTTAGTTCTCATGCAATTTAGAAAAGAAACTTAACTTCCAAGGGTAAAATTCTATCTTGGATTGGCCCTTCTGCATTTTCATTGGAAAATATTTGCTTGCCATATAATGGATATAGCAGCAGTGAAAGGGCTAGAACTATTAGAAAATCATATGGGTATATATTTTATTCATAGAAATATACTCATAATGTTTTCATATTCCAGGGAATTTGCCTGTCAGGATGAATCTGAGATTGAACTGTAAGACAATAACTATTTTGAAGGAGGCAATGAAACTCTGTGGGAGAAGTTAGGAGATCCTAAGGATCTTTTTTAAATGGCTAAATAGGACTTGATTTTTTGGTGAAAACTGCTATTTTATCATTTTCTAAGGAAGAGCACCATTATTCTAACCTGTTCTGTATTTTGTTCTATTAGTTTAACAAGATAATTTGACATTTTTAGGGCACTTTATATATATATATGACATTTTCAAATACAAGTGATCCTTGGTATCCATAAGGGACTGGTTCTAGGACCCACTTTGGATCCCCAAATCTTAGGATGCTAAAGTCCTTACACATATGTAAAAATGCTGTAGTATTTATACAATCTACACATCCTCCTGTATGCTTAAGCCCTCTCTCGGTTTTTTATAATAACTAATAAAATGTAAATACTATGTAAATAGTTGTTTAGGGAGTGGTGGCAAGGGAAAAAGTCTACATGTGTTCATTTCAGAGGCAATTGTTTTTTGACTTTTGCAAAACCTGTGAATACAGAGGGCCAATTGTACATCATAGCACTGAGCAAAAGAGCAGCCCCCCCCCCCTTAAACTGGAGTTTAAAATACAAATCACATTCCTATTCCTGTTCAAGAAATGAAAAGTAAAGAATTATGTACTTTCACTTAAGGAGTATATTCAAATGTTTATTGAACTGGTAGTGGTATTCCAAGAGAGAATTTATGTCACAACAAGAATCAGTCCATGAGTATATTGGAAAAAAGATGAGAGAAAAATGGGTAAAATCCACAGCAAAGAAGATAGGATTATCATCCCTTATTATATCTCCTTGAACCAAATTTAAGTAAGAGGAGGACAAGAACAGTGAAAGACCAGGAATTCAGCAAAAGATGCTGCATTATATAATATAGACATTTGGGTTGGATTAGTTAGATTGAGGAAACTCTTATGTGCTGAACCAATAACCAAATAACCCCTCTCATGTTTAATATGGAAATTTGTTGAATACTAATTATCAATCAGAGATTGCATGATGAGGGTAGCTTAAATTGATTATCCTGGGAGTTGTCTGAATATAAATTTGAGAGAAACCAGTAAGAATTTGATGTTGAAGAGCACGGACCCAAAGGGTAGCTATCATAATGGGAATAACAGGAAAGGGAGAGGTCAAAGTTGTTTCAAAGAAAAAATTGATAAAACATTAAATTTCTCAGGAATGAGGAGGAGGGACCAAATGGTGACTTCAAGATTTGAAGCTTATATAAGTGAAAAATTGTGTCATAATAGTCCAAAATTTGAAATTCATAAAACTGTTTTGATGGAAAGGTAGTGAGCCTCTTTTTTTTAGAATATTGAACCTGCTTTGACATTATGAGACACTATCATTTGCAAGGGACTTACAGGGCACATGAGAAACATTTGGAGATGGGAAGAAATTGCAGATGGTAACATTTAAAAAAGGTTTACTCTGTGGTAGATGTATTTCTTAATGGATCAATTGAGAGCATCCTCACATAAAGGAAGTGAATACTATAATTTATCACATTGAGGATGAGGGAACTGGAGCAGAAGCTTGCAAGCAGCTAAGCCATAATATGAGCATAGGCAGACTAACGTCAGAACCCATATTTAAAACCATTAAGATACGTGATGCTACCAAGGTCTGATGTGGCTATCAGGTAATGAGATAGGGATGGAAGGGTATGGAAGACTTTCAAGTAAGGGTGTGTCAAACTGGAAACCTTGTAAAGGCTGAACTGAAGGCAGAAAAGGACTAGAAGTGGCTCTTTCTCCCCCATTTCCAATTCATCAACAACAAATCTCAAATCCTGAATAGCTCACCAGTAACACTTCCTTTATGTGCACTGTGCTTGGCAGCACAGATGGATAAGTGTCTCATAGCTGCTGTGAACTTGGTACCTCACAAGGAACACATTTTACCTCATATTCAACAACTCTGAGGTCGATACTATCTACATGTTGTAGAGGAAGAAATGAGCTCTAAATGGTTATATTGTCCAGAGTCGCATAGCTAGTGTGTTGAAAAGATAAGTTCAAACATAGTTCCATATGGCTAATATCAAAAGTTGTGTTTAGGACAGGCATTTTGCACACTGGTTAAGGTCCCACTTGGGAAGCCTGCATTCCATATTGGACTGTCTGGGTTTGAGTCCTGGTTCCGCTCCTGATTCCAGCTTCCTGCTTTTGAATACCCTAAGAGGCAGAGGGTGATGGCTCAATAACTTAGGAACCTGCCGCACATAAGAGAAACCAGATTGAGTTCCTGGCTTTTGGCCATAGCCTGGCTCATCCCCATCCTTCCTGTCCCCAAGAATAGGAAGTAAATCAGCAGATGGTAGATCTCTGTCTGTCCCTGCCTCACTCTGTCACTAGGCCTTCTAAGTAAATTAAAATTTCTTAATGTATTTAAAAATTGTGTTTGGCCATTCTTTGTTTTTAACTAGAATAAATATTACAAAAGCATTATTGTTAATTCTGCCCTTTTTTAAAAAAAAATAAGTCATTTGTTTAACCAATACTTAATTATGTGCTAGATATCTTAAAATACAATAGTCAATGGACACACAAAATCCCTTGCTTCTACAAGACCAATATTTTTTCTCATTTTTCTCACTTTACATACACAGTAAAAACTGGTATGCATGGTATAAGAGTGTATTAACTGAGCTTATATATAAACATGTGCTAATCACATAAATACATGCCAATCACGTAATCAGTTACCTATGAGTGTTTCCAGTGTGTGGAATGAACAGTTCCTTTTTAGCATGGTAAAGTCAAAGTTTGTTAGCTTTTGGTCCGTGATTTCTTTGGACTTTTTTTTTATTTAAAATGAGAAGCTAAAAATAAGCCTATAAATTAAAATTGTAAAACAGAGACCTTCAGAAATACTCGTGAGCCCATTATTTCTGAGTTTATTTAAAGTTTTTATTTTCCTTAATTGTAATTTTACAGTGTATATGTGTGTATCAGAAACAACAGTGACCCATGGTATACTCAATAGTGACTAAGTCTTTGGTTTTAGCATTTGTAATCTGAGTCAGACTGTCTAGATGTAAATCCCTAACCCATCACTTACTAGCTATGTGACATTGAGAAAATCACTTTACCTTTCAATATCATCACTTTCCAAAAACATAGTGAGATTACATGGCTAGCATAAATAAGTGAGGTGATGCATATTCAATGCCTAGTTCATAGCTGGTTGTGTGATGACTCATAAATACCATCATTATTCTTTTTATTATTTCTGTGTATTTTGTATTCCTTTCCCAATTGTCTTACGCTGTGGGCTCTGTCAGGTGCTGGCTCCATGGACAGCATCTAATTCCATAACTCCTGCACTGGTTGATTCCCTACACTCGTGCCTTCACATTGTTTCATTAGGTCCGGACCTCCATGTTGCTCTTTCCCCCTGAAGTTCTCTTTTTCTCATGGCTTCATCCTCACTTTTGGCTTACTCACTTCCCATCACTAATTTTCAGTGTAAACCCAACTCTGTTATGTTTATTTTATGGTTATTTTTATTACTGGCTGCTAATTTTAGCAATATCCATGTTAAATAATTATTTCAGTGCCAGCTTAAAGAAATCTGAGCCATTTACATGTGTGTTATAGCACATGTGCTGCTGCTGCATTTAATTCATCAGCAGCAGTTTGGCAAAAGTTTGAGACATGGCAATGCCACTACTGAAAACAAATCCTAGTTTTTATTAACCCACTCTTCATTTCTCAAATGAAGATTGTTTCTATCTCTGATAAATTAGAAATTAGCATTATTTTATCTATGAAGCCTCTGGAAACTACTTTCAGCTGTTGATCTTATTTTTTGTTGGCTTAAACATTGTGTTTATCTTTTTTTAAAGATTTATTTATTTATTTGAAAGTCAGAGTTACACAGAGAGAGGAGAGGCAGAGAGAGAGAGAGAGAGGTCTTCTATCCTATGGTTCACTCCCCAGATTGCCACAACGGTAGGAGCTGCGCTGATCCAAAGCCAGGAGCCAGGAGCTTCTTCTGGGTCTCCCATGTGGGTGCAAGGGCCCAAGGACCTGGGCCATCTTCTACTGCTTTCCCAGGCCATAGCAGAGAGCTGGATCAGAAGAGGAGCAGCTGGGACTAGAACCGGCGCCCATATGGGATGCCGGCACTTCAGGCCAGGGCATTAACCCACTGCGCCACAGTGCGTGCCAGCCCCCATTGTGTTTATCTTTAAAAGATTTGTCTGCCACTCTTCATTCCATTAGAAACCTGTAATCTAAAACAGCTCATTTAATTTTTTTTGCAAGTTTGAGAATTTACTGTTTTTCATGTTAATTTATCACATTGTGTAGATAATAACCACTCTTGTTATGTACCATATAATCTCATAAAGAAATACATCTTCCTATTTCCCACGCACTCTCTTCTGCAAGTCGAAATAAAAAAGGCTGTCCTGATAAATCCCCTGAAGGATCATGGGGTAAAACGTTCTAGTACCATAATAATGAAACACTTTATGTGTGGGAAAAGAATGATAGAAATAACAACTGTACCACATCAGACCTCATCAAAGTCAATGAACTGCTATGTCAGGCTCTTTGTAGTCTTGAACAGTTACTATTGAATATTCTATATTATCTAAATATTGAAAACAGCAATAAAGACAAGCCCTCATCTGCTAGAATTCCATTTCTGGAAACAAAGCATCTACATAAAGCCCAGAAAATGCTTCACAGTGCTTGGTTTGGAAATCCCTTTCTTTTCTTGTTGAAGTGCAGTAGAATTTCTGTGTATTATTGTGAGAGTCAATAATTATCTCATAAATGTGACTTTTTTTCCTCTGGTTACAAAATTTAAAAATGCCAGTTAATTCTTGGGGAAACTTGAAAGGCTCTGTTTAAACCTAGCACCAGCTAGAAATGAGTTTATACTGAGATAACTAGGAAGAAGGCAATTTTCATCCATCAACCCTTGTTCACAAGGAATGGAAACTTAACCAACTAAAAAGCAGCTCTTATGTGATCATGCATTTATTTAAAACATTTAAATAGCAATTGTTGAAATGTCCGCTTTCATTAAAATTGGAACAATGTAGAAATAGGTAAAACAAGAGTCTTGCTCTCAGTGCATTTCATGAGTAGGACAGTCTTTGTCAGAAGAGCATGGCTTGCTGCATAAAAACTCTTTATGGGAAGCATATTCTGGAATAACTAGCCCATTTGCTTGTAAATCAGTGACTTTCCATCTGATTTGGCTACTATGCCAAGGAAGTGTTAAATTTTACATTTCTTTTAAAGATTTATTTATTATTTGAAAGTCAGAGTTTCGCAGAGAGAGAGTGAGGGAAAGAGAGAGAGAGAGAGGTCTTCCATCGGATGGTTCACTCCCCAATTGGCCACAAAGGCCGGAGCTGAGCAGATCCGAAGCCAGGAGCCTGGAGCTTCTTCTGGGTCTCCCACGTGGGTGCAGGAGCCCAAGGACTTGGGCCATCTTCCACTGCTTTCCCAGGCCACAGCAGAGAGCTGGATCGGAAGTGGAGCAGCCAGAACTCAAACCAGTACCCATATGGGATGCCAGCACTGCAGAGGGTGGCTTTACCCGCTGTGCCACAGCATTGGCCCCTACATTTTACATTTACATCAACATACAAATTTATATTCCCAGCTAGCTTTAGGAAACCCCATGTATATACTGTTAATACATCCATGCTTATTAGCCACAGAAAGGAGTTTTTTTTTTTTTTTGCTTTTTTTGTACCTTTCATGAGTCACATTTTTTTGATCTTCATTCAGCAACCATAATATCCTCATATCCTTTGTTTTACAAGATATTATGAAACATTTCTTCATATAAAAGGTTAGATTTGGGGGGTGAACCAATGGAAGGAAGACTTTCTCTCTCTCTCACTGTCTAACTCTGCCTGTCAAAAAAAAAAAAGCATATTTATGAAAGGAATATTCATAAAATTACTTTAAAGATTTGGTATTTTTATTTTTTAGAATCTCTAGGAATTTTTTTAAATGTACATTTTCCATAACTACTTATTTACGTATTTTAGAAGCAGAGGAGCTCTCACTTCTACTGGTTTACTCTTCAAATGCCTGCAGTAGCTTGGGCCAGGCCAGGTCAGAGCATAGAGCCAGGAGCTCACATGGGTGACTTGAACCATCTCCTGCTGCTTCCCAGGGTCTGCATTAGCAGGAAGCTGTAATCAGCGGTAGAGCCAGGATGTGAACTCAGAGACTTCAGTGTCTGATGTGGGTGTCCCCACTGGCAGCATAACTCCTAGGCCAGATGCCTGATCTTCTTATAGAACTTTGACAAGTCAGTTTTAATTAGTAATTTTAGGCGAGCAGCATATTAAAAGTATTCATAAAGTTATTATGATATGATCTGATTATGGTATGAAAATCAAAATTTAACAACTTCATTTTTGTTGCTTATACCCAAACCTCAGTGAATACATTTACTAAAAAACTTAATTTCTGTGTTTTTCTTAGCCTAATAATGTTTAGGAGCCTCTGAAACATTTGTTAGTATGTCTCTTGTGTTACAAAAAGGCAGGCATGCTTTCCCAGATTTTCAACTAAACACATTGGCTTTAAAATAAATACTGAAGAAGTTTATGACTAATACTCTTGTGAGAATTAGGGAACACAACCATTGTGAACATAAATATTACCTATTATTTATTATGATTAACTTTCTTTTATAAACTGACATTCCACAGAGATTAAAACTCGAGGAAATTTAAAACAAAAATATTTAAAACAAACAAATCTGTGTTATGTATACTGAAGTACATGGTCATTGAAAAAACTCTTGGGAGGTAGGTAATCTCCTGAATAAAAAAGTCACACCTTTAAAAATTAACCTGATATGAAATAATGTTGGCACACAGCAAATAGTCTTCAGGTAGTATGAGGGCACTTCAAAAGGGTATTGGAAAAATGGACTTGAAAATAAGTTATTTTGGAGCAAAAAATTTTTTGAAGTTCATGCAGTTTTAATAATATGCATTTTCCATGAAGTTTTTGTAGACCCTTAAGTTTTTTAAAGTTTCATTAAGTGATCAGCTCCATGCCAGGGGCTAGAGACATTACAATGAACAAGAGAATCCCTACCCTTGAGAGTCGACACACTGGGACCAGCATTGCAGTGCAAGTGGTTAAGCCACTGCTTGCAATGCCATCATCCCATATTGGAGTGCTTGGGTCCCTGCCCACCCATCTTCCCCTCATTCCCAAGATAGGTTTCCTTGCTCCTGGCTTTAACCTGTCCCAGACCTGGCCATTGTGGCCATTTGGGGAGTGACTCTTTCTGTCTCTGTCTCTCTTTCTCTGTCACTCTTTCAAATAAACAAATAGATTTTTTTGTAAAGAAATTTATAGACTGTAACAGCCATATCATAAAAACATGAGGCACAGACCGTTAATAAAATGAAGCATTTTGGAAAGTCTGTGCTGGTTGTATCCAGTCTTCAGAATGTGAGTTCAAAAGTAAGAGGTAATGTGACTAGTTGAAGAGTTTGGAATCAACTGGTACCTCCTGTGTGGAACCTTGGGCAGGTTTTTTCACTTCTCCCAGCTGCAATTTTACATTTGCAGAAATGTGAATCCTTTATAGATTTGTTTTAGCCAAGGAACTTTGACTTCAAATATTTGTACTCCAATAGGGCAAATTAGAGCTGGTTTGATAGTCCAAGTGGGAAGCACAGTGTGGAAACCTTTGGGTTGTATAACCCCCTGGGGATGTGGTTGTACAGATATTTTATGAGAATAGAGAATACATTTTACT
Source organism: Oryctolagus cuniculus (assembly GCF_051225735.1). Taxonomy (NCBI): domain Eukaryota; kingdom Metazoa; phylum Chordata; class Mammalia; order Lagomorpha; family Leporidae; genus Oryctolagus; species Oryctolagus cuniculus. The sequence continues at coordinate 85,633,644 of NC_142874.1, forward strand.
TACGCTTCTACCCGTACCAGGCATTTGCTGTTTAAGCCTTTTATTTCTAATTGTGGAATGAAAGGCTTGGGTCCATCTTGAAGGAATTTCAGGCATTAAGCAAGCAAGCAGGTGGGAGGACTTTAGGAAGGCTCTGAAATTAATCTGTGCCTCCTTGTAAGGTTAATCCGAAAGATCTGGAAGTAAACCTGGTTCAGTCTCCTCAAAGTAGCTGGAGGATGGGAGAGGCTGGTTCAGAAAGGATGGTCTGCTGTCTCCTCTGTGCCCAGACAGCTCCTCCCTCTCCCGAGCCAACTGCAGCTGTTGGGGCCTGTTCCTGGGATCCTGTGGGGTGGAGGAGCATCCTGGGTTCACACACATTTCTCCTCCAGGCCTCCCAACCCCGCACGTGCCAACCAAGACAGCTTCTCCATCATTGAGCTATTTCTCGCTCAGCTTCCTTCCCAGGCCCACAGGTTCAGTCTCTGGCCTGTCCCTCGGCCTTCACATCTCTGTTTTCCTGCCCACGACACCCCAAATACACTATTTGTTTTCCATAATATTTCCTGGTTATAGGTATTTTATTTTTCTCTAGAGTACTTGAAGGACTCCCGTGTTCTTGGAGAGAAAACTTTTTAAGTTTCAGCTTTTTATTAGGATACATTGTTTTGAAGCCTTCCTCTTTATTGGCGAATATGATTGTAACATAGCATGGAAATAGTTTATAGGCCATGTTGCATTAATGGAAACAGAAATAGTCATTTAGAATTTGTATACAGCACTTTACAGTTTTTGTCATCATGATAATCACATAAAAGTGGCAGAATGAGTATAATATACCAGATAGTTTAGTGGACTAAAACCAAAAGGGCTAGCTGAAAGCTCAACTTACACAGCGGTAAAAACATAAAAACCCCTCAAGTCTGTTTCATGTTCTCCTCCTGATACTAACTTGCCTCTTTGAATATTGTAACTGGGATGTAATATTTGTTTCTCACATACATTGTCATCTTTTCTTATCAAATACCCAAATATTTGATAACCACTATCAACTAAATAAAAACATATAAAAGAGAGCTAACATTTATTGAACACCTAGTATGTGTCTTTATGCGGGAGTACGTTCCTTACCTCCTTCAAGGAAATGCAGTCAGGAATTAATTCTCTGATGACCCATGCCCTTGGAGGCCTTAAGTCATGCTCATAATGCAATGACTACCTTTCTCCCCATTCTCAAATTTTTATGACAGCGCACCAAAGCACAATACACAGGGCCTAATTCTTCCCATGGTCTTCTAGCCACATGATGCTTACCTCCAAAAAAGCTGACATAGTCAGAAATGTGGGTTGAAACAGAAAGCAAGAGGTCAAATTAAAACAAAACACTCAGCCAATTACAAATCCTGAAACTTTGCTCTAATTCTACCTGTGTGATCAATTATAAATGGTTATAAGAAGTAAAAATGGGGTGGGCATTCAGCCCAGCAATTAAGATGCTGTTTGGGACACCTGCATCCCATATCATTGTGCCTGAATTTGAGACCCTGATCTACTTTTGATTCCAGCTTCCTGCTAATGTGCATCCTGCAAGGCCACAGGTGATGGCTCAAGTACTTGGGTCTCTGCCAGCCATATGGAGATCCAGATGGAGTTCCAGGCTCCTGATTTGGGCCTGGCCCAGTCCCAGCTGTTGAGGGCATTTGGGGAATGAACAGTAGATCAGCAGATGGAAGATATGTGTTTCTCTCTCTTCTCTCCTCTCTCTTGTGTGTGTGTTTGCCTTTCAAATAAAATAAAAACCCATAGATTAAAATTCCTATGAAGATCTCTTTTCGGCTTCCTCAGAAAGATTATGTTTAAGCTCAGCCTTAAAATGCTGATAGTGGTGGAGAAGATTGAACAGAACTGAATAAGAGAACTGACAGGTTTCGTTAATTCATTGGATAGACCACATTCTCAAGACCACATGAAGGCCCATTGGCAGGCACACAATTATTTGTAGGCATGAATCTAACTTCAGAGAAGAGCCTTATCACAGGTAACTATCCTTGAGGACTGAGGAGTAGAACATTCAAACAATATTAGTTGCCCCCAAAAGAACTGACTTGGCTTAAGAAACTTCCTATGATGTTATTTTATTATTTGAGACCTTGGTCTGTCTGCAGTTGGTTTTATATTTACTGATCTTAAAGCATCATCATTATGTCTGATTTTTATCAGTTTCCATATCAGGCCTACAGTTTGAATATCTCTTTTGCAAAGTTAAGTAAAAAACATTTTCTAAAGTCTAAGCAGTACTGATTTTTTTTTTCGGTTTTGAAAGTTTTTCTTTTTATTAGCTTCATGTTACAGAGAAAGGACACTGGAGTTCAGAGAATTTCTCTGATTTTCCCAAAGCCATAGAGCTAATAAACATGAAGGTACTTGAAAAAGTCTGTGGAAAATGGAATTAAAGGTTAAGTTCATTTTGTTGTCAAAAAATTTGAGATCTATGCATTTGAAAGGTCTACAAAAGTTGATGAAAAATGAAAGAACTATGCCTAGATTTCAGAATTTTCTTGTATCAAGATAAACTTATCTTTTAATTCCATTTTCCAGGAACATTTTGAAGTATCCTCATACAAGAGTCAGGATTCTAACCAGGTTTATCTAATCACCAAACCCATACCATTTTTCTTTCCTTTTCTTTTTCAAATTAGTATATATTAAGTAAAAATTTCTACAGTTAGCAGTACCAGTTGCTATGAATTTGCTAATCCTGGAGAGTTATCTGGTTTTGTAGTCTCCTTCTGCTTCCAGCAATGCATTCTTTACTGCAAGTACTCTCTGCTTGGAAGTTTTCACTGCGTTTGTTGCTGAGTGCTTTTTGTTTCTTCTCATTCATATTCTTGAACTACTTTTCTTTGCAGAGTCATGTCTTTCTGCTGATAAATTCACTGAGAATTTCTGTTGAAGGATCTGGCCAAATTCAGTGAATAGGAGTCATGTTCCAGCTTCTATATTTGTTCATACAGCTCATGCCTGGCTGACACTTGATCACTCCGTTTGGAAAGAAAATGACCACTATCTTGTTCAACTATTGTTAACATCGGTTTTGTCTGGAAAACAGCTATTATTTGTCTTGTGGTTTTTCATCTTCTCACTCTGATGTTTGCCTGCTATCCATTATCAAATTCATACCATCATTTTAATTTTTTAGTTCTTTTCCCTTGAATTCAGAAGATCAAAATGTCCTATCTACATTGTAGACTTTTCCTGTAATTTCAGCTTATTCTCTTTTTAGGCAGGATCTTTAGCTAGGGTGTTGCATAACTTACAAGTTCACTAAGCTCATATAATGCTCCATGTAGTCCTCTGCTTCCCATAGTGGTTATAACAGGCTATTCTTCAACCTCCTATTTTTCTTGTGAATCCAATCGATTTTTTTTCCTTTTTTTTTTTTAAGATTTACTTATTTTATTTGAAAGAGTTACACAGAGAGAGAAGGAGAGACAGAGAGAGGCAGAGAGAGTGAGAGGTCTTCCATCTGCTGGCTCATTCCCCAGTTAGCCACAACGTCCAAAGCCAGAAGCCAGGAGCTCCTGGGTCTCCCACACAGCTGCAGGGGCCCAAGGATTTGGGCCGTCGTCTACTGTTTTCCTAGGCCGTAGCAGAGAGCTGGATCAGAAGTGGAGTGGCCAGAACTCAAACTGACACCCATATGGGATGCCGGCATGGCAGGCACTGGCTTTACCCACTATGCCACAGCGCCGGTCCCAAATCCAATAGAGTCCTATCTTCATTAGGTTAGGTTAGCTTCATTTTTTTTTCCAACTGGTATGATATTCTTTGTAAAAGCCATCATATCCAGTAGACATCTGTCCTGCCCAGTGTTTTCAGTGTCTTTATACCCTATTCTTCTTCTGATATCAATACGACCAACAGATTTTTAAAACTATTTCTTTTAAAAGCAGAGATACAGACAGGGATCTCCCATTCATTGCTTCACTTCCCAAATGCCTGTAAGAGCAGAGGCTGAGCCAGGCGGAAGCTGGAGGCCTGGCACTCCATCCAGATTTCCACCCTTGGTGGCAGGAACGCAAGTATGTGAACTATTACCTGCTGCTCCTACAGAGCACATGAGAAGGAAGCTGGAATCAGAGGGGGAGCTGGTTCTCAAGCCCAGATTCATCAATGTAGGGTGTGGGAGTTGCAAGCAGTGTCCTACCCAAATACCTGCCCCAATCAACAGATTTTCTGTAGCATTCAATTCGTTTCTTCAAGCCGTCTGATTGAATATGTAAGACAGATATGTTTATAAATGTTATTTTTTTCTTACTCAAAAGATATCATGCCTCTTTGTCCATTTTTTCATAATCTGATTTCTTAAGGCTTATTTCAAGTTCTTTTTTTAAACATGTGTGCAATAAACTTTAGTAGATAAATTTTACTTTTAAAAAGAAACATTTGTCAGAAGTAGAATGGCAAATAAGTGAATTCCCAATACTTAATAATTATAGCTTTGTTATAAAAATTAATACCTTGCTGTCACCCTTGTCGTGGATGAAATAGCAGTCATTTGAGGTACCTTCCATTGTAATTTCTAGTACTTTTTATTTATACTTGAATATCCTAAGCTTCTTCTCCCATGTGTTTAAGTGTGAACTATTCTTACTTGCCTCTTGAAGTATACTTTCAATCTTACGCTGCTTATATTCAGTGCTAGAAAATTCTCATCTTCATCTTTTCACCATTTGCTGCTATTAACAGTCCTACAGTGTGAACCATTGACATCTTAAGTAGACAGTGGTTGCCAAATAGTTAAGAGGTTTTGCAATGGAAAAAATCTGATTCCTAATCTTATGGAAGTTGTATACATCAAAATATATCTACATCTATATGTGTGTGTGTTTCAGCAGGTGATAAACGTATGTTTTTCATACTTATTAGACTCCCACTGGGTTTGTTTACTATTTATGATTCTCTTCCTGATTCCAGTAAGACCAAGAATCCCTAGAATATAACAAAAACGCCTCTTTATTCCAAAATACATAAAGGAATCTGAAATTTTAATGACAGTTTTGGACTTTGCTGTAAAGCTGCTTCTTCTACTGTTTTATGTTGATCTTACTGGCTAAAGTTTTCTTAGCCCTGTTACAAAGCGCAGGTGGCCAGACTTGCTCTGCATTAAGGATTTGAGGGGACACTAACTGACCCACTGATGTTTTCATTTCTCATGATGGTGTTTCCATGTGGAAGCCGGTAGCTCAGGATCACGTTGAGAGTCGGCTGGATGCTAAGGCCTGTGCTGCCTTGAACTTTCTGGAGTATGGAAGTCATCAGTCCTACTTAGCAGCTCATTCTTTAAAATCAGGCAGTTCTCTATTTTCGTTGGCCTTTTTTCTCCCAGCAAATATTTTAAGACCTCAATTCTCATTGTGGGCTAATTATTCTCTTCTATTTGCCTGAACCATAACTCAGTGGAAGCTATTTCTACCCAAGGAAATAAGGACAGAAATTATATAATTGAGAATAATGGCTTGAAAGTCATGAATGTCTAGAATCCTGTGCTAAATCTGATATAAACTAAGTTGGTGGTCTTTACAGACAATTCACTGGAAAATAAAAGGTTTTTTCTCTTCACTTGTATATTGGGATCACCATAAAGGCTACTTGTTAAATGAGAGTAATGACTCAATCTTTGTAGAAAAAATTCCAATGTAAGGCTACTTTTTATCCAGTTAAAAGGATTGCAGCTTTATTCTTTATTCAGGTGATTTTCAATACAAGAAATTCCAATATATTCACATGTAATAAAGTAGATATATATATATAAGAATTATTTCCATTTTTCTTATATAGACATATATACACTCATATATATAATATATATATATTATGTATTTAACTAGTGAGTAGCAGTATTTTCAGAAGAATCAGAATGGGCCTGACTGAAGAGAAAATACATCATCTGTATTTCTCAGTACAGATGTATTCATCTGTAGTACTGAGACCTTCAGGAAAGAAATCTTCCTAAGAAATGTGAAGTCTTAACCTCACCAATTTGCTTAGCTGAACTTTACTGATAATATCCAAGGGGGAGGAGCAACAATTCTGAATCTTTCAGGTTCCTAAGTAATGCTGTATGATTAAATATTTAAAGTAGCTTTTACAATTAAAGAAAGCTTCAGAGCTTTGCAGACGTAATAAAGACCCCACTGACCTTTACAAGTATCTGGTCCCTTTCCTGAAGTTGGTGGTTGAAGTGAGAAAATATGTAGAAACTATTTACTATCCATTTTAAAACCAGAAGAAAAGGTAATCCACACTCAGCAAATGATTCTTTGTATTGCAGGCCCTCCAGGGAAACGAGGTAAGAGGGGCCGAAGAGGAGACTCTGGTAAGTGTCCCATTCAGCTGCTCAATGTCACTCACATTTTGCTTGGGTCCCGCATCTGTTCCTCCTCATTAAGGATGATACTGTCCTGTTGGTTGTGTGTGTTTAAGTCCTCTCTGCTAGGCTGACAATGTTTTTATCTTTTCATTTCCACCAAACTGTAGGAAAGAGAAGTGCACAAAATGCTATTAATGACAATTTAACAGCCATTGGCACCAGTTTTGACTTATCATGTCAAGTGAAGTCTGTGTGTCTTCTGTGGCCAGTTGAAGGAGCTCTTAGCTGCACACAGTGTGGCAGTGTAACCCGTGTCTCCATCCCTGTAGGTGGTCAGTAAACCTAGGTCCTTGCAACAACATCTGGCTTGGAGCACGGGGGCACATGTCTTGGAAAGGTTTATTTTTATTTCATCCAACTGGCCTAATTTGTCATGCTTTTATTCTTACTCCTTTCAAAATTTGGGGATTTTTATCCTGCTTGTATAGCTCTAGGGTTTTAGTGATGACAGGAGCCTCAGTGATCAATCCAAGGCTGTCCTTTTGTAGTTGAGGCAATGGAGACCCCAAACAGGCAGATGGTTCTGCTAAGGCCTTGCATTTTGATGAACTTGAAACAGAACCAATTGTCCTGACTCGACTGCAGTAACTTTTCACTTTCAGGCTGAATACCTATAGGCAAAGAAAAACAGAAGAATCAAATTAAAATATTTTTGAAGCCAAAATACACCACTAAGTGAGTTCACTCACTGTTTTACCTGTTTTGTAAACTCTCAAATTCAAAAATGTAAATGACCACATTAAGTCCTATCAGGCCACCAGTTTTTCCTTGCAAGAGTAGGTAATTTAAGGTTTCTACCATAGCATGTTATAAACGGTTATTTCTGAAAATGAATCTTGATATGAATGGAAGGGGAGAAGGAGTGGATAAGGGGAGGGTTGCGGGTTGGAGGGACATTATGGGGGGAAGCCATTGTAATCAATATTCTGTACTTTGGAAATTTATATTCATTAATTAAAAGTTAAAAAAAATAAACGGTTATTTCCTAGTATTTTCTATAAACATTTCTCAGTATTAAAATAATCAGTCACCAAGTGTTGAAGTGGTAGAAACATTGATCTCTTGAAACCAGAAGGTAGCAGACTGATCTTTTGACAGATTTCATGTTCTATTTGGAAAAATATCTCAAAATAATAAGGTTGTTTAATTCCCTGTATCAGTATAGCTCCTTGATTCCTTTAAGAATATTCTGAAAAGCTATCTTTAAAGTACAGTGAATGTAAATTATTCAAAACTTGTGTAGGTAGCCCTTCACAAAGTACAAAGTTTTATTACAGAGAATGTTTTTAAAATTTGCTTTAAGAAAAAAATCATAAAATATTAGTGGAATGGATAATTGCTGAAAAGATATTTATATCAAAAGAAAGAGAATTGAGGAAAAAAAGAAAATTTGCACTTCTGCATAGTTTTATAGGAAGCATAAAAGTCAATTCCCAACTTCCTGTCTACTTAGAACTGATGTTTTAATTAAGCATGTGGCATGTGAAATATTCACATTTTCTTGGACTTTGCATTTTCTTTAAAATACATAGTCTTAAGAAACCTGTATAACTATCAGGATTCAGTCTTTCATATATTTTCACTGCTGTTGAGTAAAAAAAATTCTTATTACAAATGATAAGTATTTCCATTTTGGCTGTTTTGCCAAACTCAAAAATTATATATCAATTCTCTATAATTGGTCCATCATAAATCGCCAAAGAGCTTCCTGATTCACATTGCATCTAAACTTGTAAATTAGATAACCTTAACCTTGAATTAAGATAACTGAACCTTTCAGTAGTCCATAACAGGCCCAGAGAATCTGCAATTTATTTTAAAATTTTACTGTGGATAAGTGCATTTGAGATGGTTTCTAAAGATTCATGACCTAAAAAAAATGATTAGAAATCAAAGGATTCTAATTGGCTCCCATGCCCATTGTATTACACTGATAGTTATGATGATGTTTTAATCTTTTATTAAGTCTTAACATTTTGCATATTCATTAATTCATCTCTCTTTTTTTTTATCTCTCCACTGCCACCACCCCCCACCGCCGCCTATAGGTCCTCCTGTAAGTATATTTGCCGCTTCAGACTCTTCTGCATTAATCAGGATCACATATGTAAAAACTGTGCTAAAATAGCATATTATATCCAGTACTTCAACTAGAAAAATGTTACAAACTTTCTAAGAGACTTTAAGTTTGGAATATTATTTTTTTTAAAGTGAGTAGTTTTTTGATCATGTGGTTGTTGGATGAAATATCTGTCAGTTGCAAAATTTTTATTTTTGATATGATCATACACTAATTACCTTCCTGGGACTTTTAAAATAATTTATGAAGTTTCTGAAATTTAAACACTTTACCTGGAATTTTGAGGCTTCTTTTTGCAAGCAAATCTCCAAGCTATTTCACACTTCTTTTTTCATTGTTTTAAATTTGTATCTGAAATATCTGCATTTGCCAGTCCATCAAATGTAGATGGCAACATGATCATGGAAATGATACCCTCTGTGGGCTGGATGCAGGGCTACCCCATTAGGCAGCACTTCTTTTGAAGTCTTGTTGGAGCATTGCCTGCAGAAAGAGCTGAGATGGAGCCCTTGGAGAGTTTCACTTTTTTTCTTCCCTTGAGTAGGTCATAGCTGCAGCATTCCAGTCTGCTTTGCACTCACAGGAACAGATTATCTTGTCAGCTTTGAGCTAGATACGTTTTTGAGTAATATCCTGGATATCTGTTGTCTGACCCCAGTGTTTATACTGTGCACCGTGCATTTAACGGTAGCAGTGATCATTGGCCTTGAGATATATTCTCATCCCAGATAGCCAATTTGCTCTGGGGTTTACTGACTCCACATTGGCAACTTATCTAACAGGCCAGCATGGTCCAGGGAGAAAGGCTTAGCATATACTCATTTACTTTATTCAGAGGAAACATTGGCTTCCAAATATCTTTTGCAGTCTTCCTGCCACATTCAAGGACGAAACATAAATCATGTTTAAAATGACTCTGCTTCTCTGACTCTCAGCTCTTGCTTAATGCTAGGCAGATGGCATACCCCAGGTCTAGGAGCCTTTACTCTCTGGCTTCATATTTAAGCCCCTGTATTTAAAACTAGAGACAAACTGTCCTGACCCAGAGGAAACTCCAGAGGTTACTGTCAAAGTAGAGTGTTCGAGGCTTTTTGTGGAATACATATTAGCAGTGCCAAGAGGAAGTGAAGTCTCATTTCTGTTTTAAAGCAATGTTCAGAGTAGTAGTGTTTCCACCTTGGGTTCCTCAAAAATTCAAATAGTCATCAGAGTATAGCGCTTGCTCTCTTGGGCCATGTATTAACCCATTTTCTCTGTAAAAAGATTTCAAGTGGCCTTCCTTTTCTAATTATATATGTAAAGAAAACAGAACTAATAGTAAGCCCCTAGGACATGCCAGCCAATGTTCTAGGCTTTGATACTATATTCATTTTGTTTTTGAAATGAACCAGTGATATTTACCATTCTCATTGTTTGCTGAGGAAACCGAGGCTCACAGAGGAAAACTACTGAAGCTAGAAGCTTCGCAAAGTTGAAATTCAATTAGAACATCTAGAATCTATAAAGAATTCAAGAAACTCAACAACAAAACAAATAATCCAATTAAGAAATGGGAAAGGACTTGAACAGGCATTTTTCAAGACAGGAAATTCAAATGTCCAACAGACCCTTGAGAAAATGCTCAGGATCACTAGCCATCAGGGAAATGCAAATCAAAACCACAATGAGGTTTCACCTCACTTCAGTTAGAATGGCTCTTATACAGAAATCAACAAAACAACAAATGCTGGTGAGAATGTGGGGAAAAAGGTACCCTAATCCACTGTTGGTAGGAATTTAAACTGATGTGGCCACTATGGAAGACACTGTGGAGATACCTCAGAAATCTGATATAGACCTACTATATTACCCAGCCATCCCATTTCTGGGAATTTACCCAAACCAAAAGAAATCAGCATCTGAAAAAGTGATCTGTATCCCCATGTTCATTGCAGCACAATTCACAATAGCTAAGATATGAAACCAACCCAGATGTCCATCAACTGTTGACTGAATAAAGAAATTATGGTATATATACACTATGGAGTAGTACTCAGCTGTAAAAAAAAAATATTAAATCTTGTCTTTTGCAACAAGATGGATGTAGCTGGAAACCATTATACTTAGTAAAATAAGCCAGTCCCAAAAAGATAAAAATGATATGTTTTCCCTCATCAGAGGTAACTAATAGAGTACCTAAAATGTAATGTTTAGGAGTGAAATGGATATTTTGAGATTCAATGATTGTTTGGAGTCCATGTCTCTTCCGTTGAGGAACAGTTTTTTTTTTTTTTCTTTATACTATTTGTTGAACTCTTTTACTTAGTGTAAGGTGAACTATACAATCATTAAGTAAGCTGCAAATAGATCTTTGTAAAAATTAAGAGTGGGAATAGGAGAGGTAGGGGGAGGAAGAAGGACTGCAGCTTGGGTGGGAGGTGGGGGGAGAAGTGTAAATATGTTCCCAAATGTGTATATTTGAAATATATGAAACTTGTATAAATTAATTAAAAAAAAAAAAAAAACAAAAAGTTCAATTAGAAAAAATCTGATTTTAGGCACTTTATACTCTCTAATTTATCCCTGTTCCTTATGAATTACAAGTATGCTATTGGGTAGATCATTGCTACACAAGTTCAGCAGGCCAAGGATCAAATCATATTCCTTGACATAAGTAATTACAAACATTAAAAGTAAATTCAACATGAACTGGGTACTCTGTAAAGTAGGCATTAATGATTACCCCACCTCATCTACATTTTGAAGAAGTTATAATGTGTTTAGAAAACACTCCACAGATGCCTGCAGCAGCCCTGAAGTGGGGCTGAAGACAGGAGCTGGGAACTCAACCCGGGTATCCCACATGGATGGCAGGAACCCAATTACTTGAGCTATCACTGCTTCCTCCCAGGGTCTGCATGATCAGGAAGTTGGAATCTGGAGTGGAGCCAAGACTCAAACCCAGGCGCTCAGAAATAGGATACCTGCTCCCATTTTACTTCTCTGTGTATTTTTTTATTCCATGAACTGAAACTTGACAGGTTACATAATTTTATTTTTAGAAAAATTATTTCCCTAATTTTGTGTCTTTAAAAAAATTCAATTATCTTCACAAATAATCACGGTAAAATATCAAGCCAAAGTTTGCTCTTTAATGCAATTGCCATTGCCTCCACTCTGTCATCTAAATGTAAGGGACAAAGGTGGTGTGGGAAGACGGATAGTCTGCCATGTAACTCCTTCAGTGTCCCTTGGGGCCCTGAGCATCTGTGGTGTGGTGGCTTCCTGTGAACACAGAGATTATGAAGTGTGACCTGGGGTACTGATGTGTGTGTTCTTGTCAGTCACTTCCACTTTGTTCTGAAATGTGCTCAGTAGTTCAAAAGACAGCATTAGGCTACTCACTAACACAAGCAAACAAATATGAGACTGATTCTCCCCTACCTACACACGCACACACATATATTGTGGTGTTTTTTTTCTGTCAGCTTCTATGTTCTTGCATATTGAGGTCATTTATAATTTAAAACTTGAAATACAGCTTGAATTAGACCTCACATATCAATTTGCTCTCTAGGAAGCTGTTCAGCTTATTATTCAGCCTTATCCATTTTAACAAAAAGATATTACTACCACAGGGGGCTCCACTATTAAAGGCTACAATGGGCAATTTTGTGATAACATATGTAATTTGTTTTTATGTGAATAGCAGATACTTTTTTCTGTTTTCTTTCTCATAAAGGTGATACATATTAGGACACTGCTGGAAAGGACTCCTTGCAGGCACTTGGAGTACCTAGCTCAGATACCACAGCTGTATTTCCTAGAGTGATTTGCTTTACCGTTGTGTTACTTGACTAAAATCATAACTTCTATTTTGGATATCCTAAGAATATATTTCTCCTTCAATAAGAAGCGAAGACTTTGACCAAAGATTACAAAATCCCTCCAGAGCCTTCAAACAGAGCAAATTTTGTACCTAGTTTAGGTCTTTTGCATGCAGTCTCTTTGTCCTTCTGTCCCCAAAGGAAGTGCCTTTCTAATACTCACAGTCCGCAGAATCAAGCAAGTCCTATAATGGTAGCCAGAAAAGAACCAGGAGACCTTTTGAAACTGGCTGTTTTATATACGTCAGTCCATCAAGCCCTATAATTATGTTTGACTGACAGATATATGGTGTTATTGTTGGTAGCTAGAACCCTCTGAGGTGTGAAATGTGATGCTGTCGGGCCGCGTGTTCTGTTCCGTCCATGTTCAACAATTGTCAGCCTAGTTTGAACCTTAGAATCTTGTTGACAGATGAACGAAACACACTTAGCCAAGTTAAGCTTGCAGTGCAATTTCAGCCAATGTGGTAGATGAATTAGGAAAAGAAATCTCAGTAGAACTTTTAGATGAAAAACTCTGATATCTGTTCATCATATTGAGAAAAACTATGTGAGTTTTAAGTCAACGGTGAATATCTCCTAGATATACTGATAAATACAACTTACAATATGTTCCTGCCATGCTTCACTTCATGTATAAATTCTCATCCCTCCCAGTGACCTTATAGAGACTCATTATGGTCAGTTTATAGAGGAGAAAATTAAGGGTTGGGCTAGTCAAGTAATTTGCCCAAGAATGTACATCTAGCAGGAGACAGAACTGGAATTTGACCCAGATCTTTGTCTTTTATTTTTAATATTTATTTATTTATTTGAAAAAATTGGAGAGACAGACCTTCCATCTGCTGATTCACACCCGAAACAGCCCCAAAGTCAGGGCCAGGATCTTTATTCAGGTCTCCCAAGTGGGTGCAGAGACCCAAATACTTGGGCATCTTCCGCTGCTTTCCTAGGCACATTAGCAGAGAACTGGATCAGAAGTGGAACAACCAGAACATAAACCAGCATCTGTATGGGATGTCGATGTCATAGGCTACAGTTCTACCTGCTACACCACAAGACTGTCCCTATCATTGGCTTAATTACCAAGATATTTTTATAAGGATTCAAAGAGTGTACTGTTGAATGTGTAGTTGTTTTTTATTTAACAATAGCGTATTGTTGATGGAGGGAGCAAGTCATTTATCTTGTAGGAGGCAGTAATGCCACAAAATGTCAGGGTAGTTAGATTAAACTCAGACACAATAATAGTTACCGACCAAAGAAGCAAAACCCTGGCATATTAATTTGTGTTTAAAGACTGAAAACAAAGTTATAATAGAATGATCATAGGCTATTACAGAAAAGTAGTTCATTTTGGGAACCTGGCAAGCACAGGATTTTTTTTCCTGGAACAGTACATAGAAAAAGAGAATGCGACTGTGAACTCTTCCATAGAACAAATCTGGAGTATCTTTCATTCCTTCTGTTTTGAGTGGTTCATGCTGCCATGTTTGTAGAGGGCAGTGTCCAGTGGCAATTTGTTTTAATGTTTCCTGATTGTTTATGTAGATTTTAGTGCCAAGTTAGGCAGAATTTTGGAACTCCAGAAGTGGCAATGATAATGGATAAAGACCCTTCAAATCAAAATTAATTAATATTTTAAAGTTAAAAAATGAAGAAGAAGAAATTAATGTTAAAGATATAAACAGTATTTTTCTGTGCAATATTACTTTTTCTTGTGTATTACTTCTGAATACTTCTGTTCTAGAATAGATTTAACTGTTGTAACAGATAGACTTTGAGATGTTACTGACATCACAACAGAGCGTTTAGCACAAGAGTTAAATGACACTTGGCTTGGTATGCTCTTATCCCATGTTAGAGTGCCTGGTTTTGAGTTCCAGTTTTGTTTCCAATTCCAAGTTTCCTACTAATGCCTACCCTGGAAGGAAGCAAGTGATGGTTCAAATACTTGTGTCCCTACCATACACATGGGAGATAATAGCTCCTGACTTTTAGGCTGGCCTAGCCCTAGCTGTTGTAGGCATTTGGGGAGTGAACTGATGGGTGAAAGATATCTTATCCACCCCCCGCCCCACACTTTCTCTGTAATTCAGATAAATTTCAAATGAATAAATTTCAAGGACCCAAACTAATGGAGGCTGACATTTTAATATGTGTGTTCCAAGGCTAGCCTGGTCATGTACTTAGAGCCATCAGATAGATAAAAAGAGTAGAGGGTCATATGGGAGAACTTTTTTGACTAGCACTGGGCATACAGATTTTTTGGTTTATATGAGTTCTGGCCATAGCTCTTTGGCAAGAGTCAAGTCACATGTTCACATTTTCCCGCAAGGGATATAGAGAAATGTAAGTGTGTGTTCAAAATAAAAGGTAAACAAATTTGAATAGCCACTCTGCTGCCTTATAGGGGATCACTTCCTTATGGAATGGAAAGAAATAGAAATCTCCAGATATGTATGTATATGTGTGTTTAGATAGACATAGTTGCAGATACAGATATAGACATAGATATGGCACTCGGTGATAGTGTGACTTATTAACATTTCAGAGAAGAATTTTCATTAAAAATATTATTAGAAATCTTCAACAGAAAAAAATAAAAGGAAGAAATTTGTTGTCTTTTTTACTTTTTATTTTTTTGAAAAGAGCAACATAAAAGGTAAAGCATGATTTGTACAAAGAGTAAAGGGGCCAGCATTGTGGTGTAGTGGGTAAAGCCACTGATGCAATTCCAGCATCCCATCTGAGTGCTGGTTCAAGTCCTGGCTCCTCCACTTCTGATCTAGCTCCTGCTAATGGGCCTGGAAAAGCAGCAGAGGGTGGACCAAGTACTTGGAACCCTGCTACGCACGTGAGAGACCTGGAAGAAGCTCCTCCTGGCTGCTGGCTCCTGGCTGCTGGCTTCAGCCTGGCCCAGCCCCAGCTGTTATAGTCTTCTGGGGAAGTAAACCAGTGGATGGTATATTCATTCATTCATTCATTCTCTCTCTCTCTCTCTCTCTCTCTCTCTTTCTCTCTCTCTCTCCTCCCTCCTTTTCTCTAACTCTGGCTTTCAAATAAATAACTCTTTAAAAAGATTAAATTATTAGGCCAGGCCATGTGATCCAGGCCCACCAAGTTACTTCCTAACCTCATTGATAATGAGGGCTTTTCATTCTGATGTACTTCCACAGTCTTTAAACATCAATAGACATTGCTATGGTCTTTTTCTCTTCTCACTCTTTCTCTTGCCATGGAGTAGCTTCATTATCCCATATCTGCAATGCTATTAAGTCCTCAACTATCTTGTTTCACCCTCCCAGTGATGTCAGGCTAAAGCTTAATTCTTAGTTATGCTTCAGTGAAAAAATGAACAATCCTTTTGGAGTTCATAAAGCTTGAATTGTGAGCCACCACCATGCTTATAGAGGGAAACATGATTAAAACAAATCCTCTCTCCTTCTCAACTGAGAAGGAGGCAACTGAGATAAGAGGAAGCCAAAAGAATGTTTCTTTTTAAATTAAACAATAGAAACCAAAACAGGTAGTACGTGGCATTCAGAATTTCTCGAAAGAAAATTTAACAGGAAGTTCTCAGTTTTAAAGTCTTTCCTACTGATTTATAATCAGATACCTCCTGCAATACCATTCTAATATTCCTTCCACTAACAAATGGAGTGTCATGTCACTTCTTCCTGTTTCACTTTCTTGTGACCAAAAGCTCAGTCATGTTGCTAAATTCCTGGGGCTGGCTGTCTGTGCAAACTTGTAAATACCTTATGGGACAAATTAGGGAAGTACTACTCATATAGATTCCTGTGAATTTGTGAAGAAATAACTAGTCATAGTCAAGAAATCCACCTGGAGATAATACTGCAAAGCAGCATGTGCACACTTTGAACATTAGTATTTTCAGTGAGGCCAGAGGAGTGACTTGAGCGACTGCCATTTCTTCATGAGTAGCTGAGCACGTAACAATCTTCAGCATGTTCTTGCAGGGCAGGGCTCAGTGCTTCCATTCTCCCAACTAGCTGCTTGACTAAAGGCTGTGGTACCTTTTATACAAAGAATAGCTCCTGCTGAATTTCCGATTATGTGAACACCATGAATCTGGCAAGCCTTTGCCTCTGCTGACTGTAAACTCTACTGCTCTGAACTGAGCCATAGACCATAAATTTTTTTATGACTGAAAGAAAATCATTATTGGAGCAGATTTTGTGGTGCAATGTATTAACCTGCCACGTGAGATATCCTCATCCCCTATCGGAGTGCCTTGAATTGAGTCTTTACTCCTGATCCAGCTTCCTGCTAATGTGGTGGACAGGAAATGATGGCTTAGGTACTTAGGTCACATGAGAGACCTTGAGGAAGTTCCTGCCTTCTGGCTTTGGCTTGGCCCAGTGCTGGCTGTTTCCAGCAGTTGGGGAATACACCAGCGGTTGGAAGAGTTTGTGTGTGTGTGTGTGTGTGTGTGTCTGCCTTTCAAGTAAACAAAAGTAAACTTTGATAAATCATTATTAATATTTTAAATACATTTTTAATTTTTATAAGTCATATTTTCTTAAGATTTACTCAGTGTTAAATAAAATGAAACAATTAATTAATTTTCTATTTGCTAATATCTTCATCCTCAAAGATACAGGCATATACCTACACACACCTCCTTACCTTTTATTTCTACATAATTTTGAATTAAGATATTTGTAATATTATCTGAAAGGCAGAGAAGACACAGAAGGAGGCAGAGACTTCACAGATGTCTGCAACATCCCATATGGATGGCAGGAACCTAAGCACTTGAGCCATCACTGTTGCCTTCCAGATTGCTCATTAGCAGGAAGCTGGAACTGGGAATGGAACCAGGATTCAAACCCAGGCACTCCAATATAGGACATAGACATCCCCAGTGGTGTCCTAACTGCTGCACCAAATACCTAACCCTATATATTTTATTACAAAGTATTTCTGTATGGTTAAGGTAATTAATAGGTGATGGAATATAGGATTTACAGGCAGGAGAGACTTCATAGGATTGCTAACAATTTATAGTTAATTAAAGATAGTGGCCAATCATTCACTGATCCATTCATTGTTCCTGTCTTGATTACCTAATGTGTGCCATGCCTTCTGCTATATGATGGGAATAAATTAGCAAATAAGACATGGCCCTATCTTCAAATACCTTAGAATCTAGTGGGGGAACAAAACAGAAACATAATATTGTTTTGAGAGAAGTATGCTCAGAATATGTCTAAGTGTAATGGGAGAACAATAGAGTGGCACCATAATCCAGCTTTGAGTGTGGAGAGGATCAAGGGTGCCTCTGGATCTGAGATATGTAAAGGACCATCCAAGGTGAAAAATTGAAGTACAGTGTGTGTTCAAAGAGGATAACATTTTCAAAGCCTTATGACACAAAAAAGAAATTGTATACTAAGTGAAGTTGAAATGTCAAGTTCCAGTCTGAGATGAGGCAGTAAATAGTGAGCGCAGAGACTGCAGTAGGTTGAGCTGTTGATGTCCTTGCATGCCCTGATAAGTAGTTCCCCCTCAAAGGGCAGTCTCTGAAGGGCTTAAGCAGGGAGATGACATGATCAGAGGAACATTTTAGGAAGATCACTCTTGCTCAAGAACAAGGTGGGGGGAAATGGCAATGACGAGGGTTTTGTTGCAGTCATGCAGGTGGGAAATCAAAGGGCCTGGAGGAAAGGTGGCAGGGGATGTATAGAGAATGGGGCAAGCTTGGGTGGCATCAATGAGGTGGAAACAGCAGGGATGCACAGCTAAAGATGTAGGAGTGAAAAGGAGGGGGATTTCAGGATGACTCAGAATCAGTGCAGGCTGCTGGGACAGAGAACAAAGGAGGAGGAGCAGATTAGGGGATGATGCTGATGGCTTCTTCTGAGAAATATTACCAGGGAGAAGGTGTTTGGCAAAATGCCCATAGCTCATATCACAGTGCTTGTGGAGTTCCAGCAACTCTGCTTCCAACACAGCTTCCTATTAAGTGTACCCTGAGAGGCAGCAGGTGATGGATCAACTACTTGATTGTCTGCCATGCGGAAAACCTGGATTGCATTCCTTAGTTCCGCCTTGGCCCAGACCTAGTTGCTGCAGGCATTTGGAGAATGAACCATGCATAAGAAATATCTCTCCCCACCCCCACCCCCAGCCTTTCAAATAAAAGAGAAAATAAAAATATATAAAAATAAGTTGCCAGGGAAAAATTAAAGAATTTATAGAATGGATATGACAGTGACCGGGAGGAAGAAGCTAAGAATGACTTTCCAATGGGATCAGAATAGGAACTACAGGAGAAATAATTCAAGAAAAGGAGCCTTTTCCTCTCATTTTTAACAGTTACATAAAAATTGTACATATTTATGGGGTACCATATAATGTTTTGATACTTTTATACATTGTGTAATGTTCAAATCAGGATAAGCATCTATCTCCTCAAAGTTTATCATTTGTTTATGGTTAAAACACTCAATATCCTCTCTTTCAGCATTTAAAAAAATATAACCAGTACGTTATCATTTATAATCACCTTACTGAGAGAAAGAGGCTTTTATAGGGAAAAAGATTTTAATTTCAATATTTTGTTTGACTTATTGGTAAAATATCTGAGTTGAGATGTTTATTAACTGAGAAATACCAAACTTCTCATACTAAAAGCCATCATTACTTAGGGCTCTCTCTGTACCATATTGCCAACACAGTTGGAGAGTTGATGGTCCTACAAAATGGCAAGTAAGATTCTTTTTAAAGAAGGTGCTGGCTTTGTGGCATAGAGAGTAAGGCCACCACCCTCAACACCAGCATCGTGCCAATTTAAGTCGCAGCTTCTACACTTCTGATTCAGCTCCATGCTAAAGTAGCATTGGGTGGGCCAAGGGCTTGGACCCCTGGACCTTCATGGGAGCCCAAGATGAAGCTCCTGGCTTCTGGCTTTCATGTGGCCTTGTCTTGGCCTTTGTGGCTGCCTGGGGAATGAAACTGCAGATGGAAGATCAATATTCTCTATCTCTCTCTCTTTCCCTCACTCTCTCAACTCTACCTTTCAAATAAATAAAAAATAAATCTTACGCCCCCCCAAAAATATATTTTTTTAAAAAGGGTCAAATGAGTTTACTAGCAACAATGGCCTTAGTGATTGAATAGGTCACAATTGTCCAGAGAAACAATCAGTTGGATATCTATACATAAAGAGAGTTTTTATTTTATGGTATGGGCTTTTGCAGCTGTGGGGGCTGGTAAGCCTGAAATCTGCAGAGCAAGCCAGCAGGTTGGAAATGTAGCCAGGATTTCTGTGTTGAATCTTGAGGTCGAATTCCCTCCTCTGGTATTTCAGTTTTTGGTTTTGACATCTTCAATTGATAGATGACATGCACCCTCCCCTCCACACACATCGTCAAGGGCTGTTTGCTTTACTTAAAGAGAACGGATTATGTTCATCTACAAAATATCATTATAGCATCATCTAGACTAGTGTTTGGCCAAATAACTGGGCACCATAACCTAGCCAGGTTGACATACAAAGCCAGTATGCAAATAATTTTAGAAAAACACTTCTTCAAGCTTTTCTTCTTCATATATCTACTAAGCATGCACAGATGTGCTTACATGGAAGATGTTTCAGAAAGCTCATGGAAAATGGAATGTAAAGATAGGGTTTTTTGGTACAAAAACTTAGTAAATTGATGCAGAACTTTTTTTTTTTTTTTTTTTTTTTTGGCAGGCAGAGTTAGTGTGAGAGAGAGATAGAGAGAGAGTTATAGACAGTGAGAAAGACAGAAAGGTCTTCCTTCTGTTGGTTCATCCCTCAATGGCTGCTGTGGCCAGTGCACTGCGCTGATCCGAAGCCAGGAGCCAGGTGCTTCCTCCTGGTCTCCCATGGGGTACAGGGCCCAAGCACTAGGGCCATCCTCCCCTGCACTCCCGGGCCACAGCAGAGAGCTGGACTGGAAGAGGAGCAACCAGGACTAGTACCCAGCACCCCAACCGGGACTAGAATCTGGGGTGCCGGCACCTCAGGAGGAGGATTAGCCTAGTGAGCTATGGCACCGGCCAGTGAAGAACTTTTTCATGCAGTGCCTTTTTCATGAATTTTTTAAGGATCTGTATTTGATCTTTGTGTGCCAAATAAATACAGATGCACACACTTTTTAGAGAAAAGCCACAAGAGAGTTTCTCCTACTTGATGTGTTTGATGATGAAACATTTCTGGGAAACTGGCATTTGAAACCCAACTTAAAGGTAAAGTGGTTGGTGATAGTATTTCTGCTGCCTAGAGCCCAAGTCACAGTGGAGGGAGAGGACAGCACTGGAGCAGCAGGGGCATGCTAGGGGCTGAGAAGAGAGTGAATCATGGGGCCAGAGTGCGGAGGCAACCCGGACAGGCTGGCCTGCAGACCACACCAGAAAGGGAAGGGGCTGGACTTTCTAATCACTGCCCCTTGTCCTCTATCTACCTCCTGGCTCTAGACCTGTCCTACCTCCCAGTATTCTGTGGGAGAAGAGGAGAAAACTGAAGCATCCATACAAAGTGGCTGAATCACGGCTTCCTTCCATGAATAAACAAATGAAATCCATATTTCTGTAGCTAACCCACAGTAAAAGGAGAAGGCTTGGCAGGCATAGTAGAAACCTAATCTGGAAACTACAAATTTAAAAACAATTATTTTAAATTTCATATCACGAACTTCCTTTTAGAGGCTTCCGTTAGCTACATCCATGTTGGGCTGTTCTTTTGGGAGCAGGAATATAGGCATTCCAGAGCTTTGTGCTGTCCAGAGCCCATGGATTTTATGGGACACATGAAAGCATACTTGAGTTCTGCACTGCAGACACGGTCTTCTATTTTGAGATATAATTTCATTCAGCACTAGTAGACACACATACTTTGTCACTTGATTTGCAGTTTGGGGAATAATTTCAACTTGCTTCCTTCCAGAGAGCATTATTAACAACCAATTGGCATATAGTTTCAGGCTTTTTTACAGGTGAGAGTGAAAATTGAAAGAGTGGATTAGAGAGTTCTCTGCAGGCACCCAGGATAATTTATCGCCCTTCTGTGGTAATGGCTGAATGTATATATCTTTCACCATATGTAGCCTTCCATTTAGACTTTTAATCAGTGGTAAAGAATAAGAATGGGTTTTTAAAAACCATCCCTTGGAGTGGAACTAATCAGCTTGTGGTTTCCATTCAGGTAGTCTGACCATTATCCAATATGCCTTATGTGTCCTTGGATAGGAAATGACCTAAACTTCCGCTTCCAGTTGTGTGGCTTATTTATCCTGACACCCCCTCCTTTCCATCCAACCCTCTACTTTGCATATTAAAGTTAAGCCTCTAATCATTGCTTCTTCATGTCTGGGAAGTTGATCTGGAGTTGCCATTGCATACAAACTTACTTTGTACGTTACATGGCATGACTTGAAAAGAAACTGTTTTAGAATTCTAGTATTGTTTACTAGTTTGAAAGTTGTGTGAAAGATGAGGATTTATTCTTTTGCCTGACTAGATCCCCTGGGCTTTATTTGTTAAGAATGTTATTTTCCCATAGGCATTAGCTTCCCAGTTTAGAGGGAAAAAATTCTTTTTTTTTTCTTTTTTTATCTTCCGTTTGGTGATGAATAGAATTTAGGGGCATAGAGCCTGAAGAGCATAAATAAGCTGATGGCAATTTCAGATCATTGGAGCATTTGAACAAAATGAAAAATTGCTTGACCTTGTATCAAATATCATTTATAAGAAACTCACTGCAGAAATTATGTATTTCCTATAATATGAAGTTTCCTATGTGCAGATATTTAATCAAAACCACAAGGCAAATGAATTTGGATTGAGAAACCTCGCCATTGAAGAGGGGAAGCTTTTATTTTGCCATTAAATCATATCATTAAGAAGCAGGTAATTCTGTCATGCTGATTTCCAGAACTTCCAATACTTTCTGGAAACCCCTGTAACTAAAGCACTTAGACCTCTGTTCAGTTAAAAGTAAATTGAATAGTTTTTATTCATGCAGATTTTTATGGAAATTGACTTGTTTTATCTCTCTGTAGTGGTGGGAACTCAATCTACTGCCCTAATGTACAGTGCTGGCTAAGATGCGGCCTACTGTGGTAGTTTCAGTGAATTATAATACCTTCATTATAATGTCAGTAGATTAGACTCCATGGACAATAGATGCATTCCTTTGGGGAAGGGTCTGGTAACAGCCAAGGGAATGGCTTACATTAAAATGTGTCTTATTTGGGGACTGGAAATCAACCTCATTTCAGGTATGAAATGTTTTCTTGCTATAAGTTGTTTTGTTGACCGGTAAATAACCATGAAATGTGGCATACTTTTAAAACTAACGTGATAACATTGAGAAAAGAACAGCTCTTCCAGACAGATTTTTTTCTGACTTTGTCTCACCCTGTGCTGGGTAGGTTTTTAAGTACTTTAGGATACTGAGAGTATCCAAATGGTATCCTAGATTACAAACTTTGAAATTTCTTTTACCAAAATTAGCTAAATGTTTTTTATTTCATCCATCAAGAGCATCATGTAAAGCCTGGTACTATAAATGTATGTCTTATATGAAATTCTGTCTCTTTGTCTAACATTCACAAATATATTTGATGGGATACCAAAAGCCCCATGATGGAATTTTAGGTTTAAATCTTTGGCACTTATAGCCTTTTAATTTCATGTTAGCAAATTTAGACGCAGTGCATCTGTAGACACTGTCTTCTCAGTTGGATTATCTTATAGTTCAAACTCTTCTGCTCTGTAGGAAAAAAAATGATTTTTAGAAGAATCTTTTCCTGAGATTTATATTCAAAATAGGGAGAGTCTCAGAATGCATTACTATAACTATAGAATTTTGGTTGATAGGAATCTTGGAGATTGAGTCCACAGCAACCTCCTCAGTTTTTTCAGTTAGTGAGCTAAAAGTGGAGCCCAAAAGGAAACTGAAGAGGAATGTCGTCATACCTACATAGTACTATTTGCAGTGTTGTACACAGACAAGTGCATGATGGCATATAGCAGCTTCTATCTACCTTAATACATTTCTAAGGGAATATCTTTAAAAATGCTGTCTATATTTTAAAAGCTCAATTCATCAAAGTCATCATGCCACAACTGTTACTGAGATTCTTATCTTGCTGATGCATAGCCAACACATTTTCCAGAAATGACATTTTCCACAGTTAATTGTGTTCTCGTTGTCATAGCACAAACCACCTGAAATGTCCTCCTTCAGTGATTCTCAAAATGAATTAGAATGTGCATTCTGTTTGGGCATTTGGAGGTTTCAGACTCTTAAAAGAAATGAGAATTTTTAAGTAAAGATGTGTTTCATGTTTCCATCAGACACAAGCACATTTTTAAAATATTTGTGTAGTTAAGAAATAGAATAGCACTAGGATGGTAATCTTTTTAAGTAGTAGTATCCTTTTATTAGTTAAGTCTCAAAGCTGTTAATTGTTTTTACCTTAATTTAGATGAGAATCATACCAAGAGAAAGTTTGGGACTCTATTTACTATTGAATTAATATAATTGAATAGCATGATATTAACTTTGATTTTTTAAAAATATTTATTTATTTATTTATTTGAAAGGAAGAGTTAAAAAGAGAGAGAAACAAAGAGGGAGAGACACAGAGAGAGATCTTCCATCCTCTAGTTCACTCCTCAAATAGCTACAAGGGCCTGAGCTGGGTTGATACGAAGCCAGGAGCTTCTTCCAGGTCTCCTATGCGGGTGCAGGGTCCCAAGGATGGGCCATCTTCTTCTGCTTTCCTAGGTGTATTAGCAGAGAGCAGGATTGGAAGTGGAGCAGCTAGGCTCGAACAGGCCCCTGAGTAAAGCCACTGCCCTCAGTGCAAGTATCGCTTATGGGCGCCAGTTAGAGTCCCGGCTGGGTTGTTCTACTTCCGACCCAGCTCTCTGCTATGGCCTGGGAAAGTAGCAGAAGATGGCCCGAGTCCTTGGGTCCCTGCACCAACATGGGAGACCCAGAGGAAATTCCTGGCTCCTGGCTTCAGATTGGCCCAACTCCAGCCATTGTGGCCAACTGGGGAGTGAACCAGCAGATGGAAGACCTCTCTCTCTCTGTAACTCTCCTTTCAAATAAATAAAGAAATCTTTTTTTTTTTTAAAGAGTAATGGGGGGAGAGAGAAAAAAAGAAAGAAGTCGTCTTTTTTTTTTTTTTTTTTTTTTTCTGACAGGCAGAGTGGACAGTGAGAGAGAGAGACAGAGAGAAAGGTCTTCCTTTGCCATTGGTTCAAACCCCCCCCCCCTTCCACCAATGGCTGCTGTGGCTGGTGCACCGCGCTGATCCAAAACCAGGAGCCTGGTCTCCCATGTGGGTGCAGGGCCCAAGCACGTGGGTCATCCTCCACTGCACTCCCGGGCCACAGCAGAGAGCTAGACTGGAAGAGGAGCAATCGGGACAGAATCCGGTGCCCCGACCAGGACTAGAACCCGGTGTGCTGGCACCAAGGGCAGAAGATTAGCCTACTGAGCCGTGGAGCCGGCCAAAAAGAAGTCTTCTATCTGCTGGTTCACTCCCTAGATGGCTGCAATGGCCAGAGCTGAGCCAATCCGGAGCCAGGAGCCAGGAGCTTCTTCTGGGTCTCCCATGCGGGTGCAGGGCCCAAGGACTTGGGCCATCTTCTACTGCTTTCCCAGTCCATAGCAGAGAGCTGGATCAGAAGTGGAGCAGCCGGGACTTGAACCGGCGTGCATATGGGATCCCGGCACTGAAAGCAGCAGCTCTATCTGATAGTCCACAGTGCTGCCTCCTATCCCACCCCATGCTCTTTATGCTACATTGCACAGCCCTTGGATGGTGGAATGCATACTATAATCACTTGGCTTTTAAGCAGTCATCCTTATATCTATGAATTTTTATATAATCAACATTTCTTAGGCACCAACTAAGTACCAGGCATCTACTAAATGCCAGGCACTACAGTGAAGGAAGAGAAACAAGGAAAAGTCACAGACCCTTGAACTTACAGAGACAAACAACACAGTGGGGTTAACACATTTCCAGATTCTCACACTTTATTCCCATGCTTCCCAAACAATTGGAGACCCTCTTGATAGAGGTGCAAACTGGATAAATCAAGGTTTTCTCTCTATAAAAAAAATCGACTATATTGAAAAATAAGCCACCTTAACTAATTTGAACATATAATATCATCCAATTAGTGATGCTGGGACTTACTCAGATACTGTAATGTTATCAGCAAGTGTCCTGAATACACATCTTTTCTTCCATGATAGAAATGGTCTCAGTAGAGGCAAGAGAATGTAGTTTAGCATTTATAAAGCCACAGTCTAAATTACCTCTACTGATGAGGCTCTGTGGGTTCTTTCTGAATGACTCTAAATAACTGCCAAGGGATAAAGAAAGAGTTTCAGGGGCTGCAGCCACAGCGTGCGTGGAGTCTAACAGGGAGAGAAGAAAATGCATGCCCCCTTGTGTGAATGGTCCTGCGCCCGCCTGGGGCATGGCTGATTGGCCATGCTTGAAATTGTGTAATTGAAGGGAACTAGGCCAAGGTAGTCATTTGTATTAATAATTAGGGTGCATGAAATAAATTGGGCTATCCCACCAGGTCTTCCTTAAAGTGATGGAAAAGCAGTACAAATCTCTAGAAATAAAGTCTGCTAAAGCAATCTTTTCAAAGATTTTGACAAATTGCAAGCCTCAGCCATTTATTTTTTTTCCTCATTGAGAGTTCAGAGAAACGTTTCAGTTCTGTTCACACACAACACGTGCACACACACAATACACAAAAACATAAAGGTGTATGAAGCATGAACTAGGACATGAGAGTTACGTAGCACTATCTGCATTCACAAAGCAGTCACAGGGCCTGGTTCTGCCATTAAGCAGAGGGAGGATTTTTCACTGATGTCAGGGGGCAGGTGTACTGCACACCTGGGGCTCCTCAGCTCCTGTGTATATTCCCACAGGAGCCATCTGTAGTACAATGGAATGCGGTCCCCTTGTTTGTACAGCCATGTTGTGATGGCAAGCAGAAACGGTGAAAACAGTCCCAAATCAGAAGTGGGAGGTCAAGCAATTCAACTGAATCATGAATCAGGATGTCAAAATTTCAAAGGAAACAATAAATTTGGAAACTCTTTGTGATTCTGGAGAATGGCTTTTTTTTTAATTGGGGTTGGGGGGAAGTGAAGAGAAAGAGATCTATCTGCTGGTTCACTCCCCAGATGCCCACAACATCTGGGGCTGGCTCATGGCCAAAGCTGGAAGCTGGAATCTCTATCCAGGTCGCCCATGCAAGGGGCAGGGATTCTAGGGAAGCCATCACTGCTGCCTCCTAGGGTCTCTATGGCAGGGAGGAGCCAGAGCCAGGAATGATACCCTGGTATTCCAAAGTGGGATGTAGGTACCTTAACCACTAGGCAAACTGCTCACTCCCAAGAATGAAATTTTAACATTTCCTAGTGCAGAAACTTCCTAGGTTTCTAAATTCTTTTCAACATCTCTTTTTCATCACAAACATAAAATATATAAAGAGTAATGAGATTCTGGGGCTGGCGCTGTGTGACCTCCCCCAGGCTATATCCTGTCCCATGATATCATTTACCTTTCACTTGGAACCTTGTAAAAGCCTCTTCACTTTTCTTCTGTGTATACCACAGCAGTTTTTCCCTCCCAACAATGAATATTGGTGCAAAACCTTTGCCTTATGGCTTTCTGTTTCATCCAAGTTCTTACAATGACCTGCAAAGTCCTCCCTGATCTGTCCCCTCCCTTCTACAATGTTACTCTTTACCCTTTTCTACTACTCACTCCAGTCCAGACTCTGTTGGTTGAAGTTCGCCCATCTCTACCCTGTAGGTCATCTGCACTTGCTGTTCCTCTCTTTCCCCTCCTGTGTCCTCAGTCTTCCCATGAGCACCCTGTAAAGCAGCCCCTTCTTACTGAGTTATTCTCCAGTCTCTTTATCATCTTGTAACTTTCTGCTTAGCTTTAATCACTATCTGCCACATTGTTTATAAACATTCTCTTAAAGCCTGCCTCTCCCACAGGAGCAAAAGCTGGGACTTTGTTATATTCACTGTCTGTCCTAGGTTCGTAGTCTACCTGAAGAATGACTGGCTCATAGTGGGCGCTTAACAAATATTAGATGAATAAACAAGTTATCGGCCGGCGCCACGGCTCACTAGGCTAATCCTCCGCCTTGCGGCGCAGGCACACCGGGTTCTAGTCCCGGTTGGGGCGCCGGATTCTGTCCCGGTTGCCCCTCTTCCAGGCCAGCTCTTTGCTGTGGCCAGGGAGTGCAGTGGAGGATGGCCCAAGTGCTTGGGCCCTGCACCCCATGGGAGACCAGGAAAAGCACCTGGCTCCTGGCTCCTGCCATCGGATCAGCGCGGTGCACCGGCCGCAGCGCGCCGGCCGCGGCGGCCATTGGAGGGTGAACCAACGGCAAAGGAAGACCTTTCTCTCTGTCTCTCTCTCTCACTGTCCACTCTGCCTGTCAAAAAAATAAATAAATAAAAATAAACAAGTTATCTTCGCCTATTCCTCCAACCCCTAGCACAATCCCACTTGGCTAGGAGGTCCCAGGAAGGCTGAGATGCTGTGGCAAGTGAGGCAGAAGTACCATGAAGAAGTGGTATAAAACAAGAAGATAGGCAAGGAGGTGTTTCAAGATAAAGGGAGCAATAGGTGGAACTGAATATACTCCAGCACAATTTGGACTATACCTTGACCACTAAATTTGTCAAGGGGGAAGTAGTCAGTTGACCTTGAATTGGAAGATATTTCCATTTCCTATCTCTCAGCATTGAAGTTCATTTGTATCTACTCTCCCTTTTTATTCTTTTCTTCTTAGAATTTTGTTTCTTTTTATAATCTTCATTCTCTGAATCCACTTCCTCTTGGGTTCATTTATATATTGACTTCATTTCTCAAGCCATTTCTTTTCTCTCAATTTTATTTCAGTACATAGACATGCTCAAGTACCTTTCACTGCATCCTCACACACAGAGAAGTACTTTTCTTCATTCCTGTATCCCTTCTAGTAGCTTTTCTTCTCTTCACATAGTTACTAAAAATAATTGTCTACTCAGGCTGCCACGCAGTTAGTACATATGCTACTTTTTGTCTTCTGAAGATATTACTGATAATCCTAGGTCTATTTTACGAAATTCATAACCCAACCGCAGAACTTGCTTGACACTTCAGTGGCCAGTAGGACAGTAGGCCAGTAATGACCAATGCAGGCTCACACTTTCCCTGACACTGGCTTGACATCTGTGGAGCTTACTCTTGTCATAATTCCCTCAACATATGACTCAATCAACTACAGCAAAAATTCTGACTTTCTATTGGTTAAATGCAAGGGACTCCCTGCGATCCTCATTTTAATCAACTTCTCTTTTTGAAATTCTGATCTTGGGACTGGCGCTGTGGCACAGCAGATTAACGCCCTGGCCTGAAGTGCTGGCATCCCATATGGGCGCTGGTTCTAGTCCCAGCTGCTCCTCTTCCAATCCAGCTCTCTGCTATGGACTGGGAAAGCAGTAGAAGATGGCCCAAGTCACTGGGCTCCTGCACCCGCATGGGAGACCTGGAGAAAGCTCCTGGCTCCTGGTTTCAGATCGGCGCAGCTCTGGCCATTGCGGCCAACTAGGGAGAGAACCATCAGATTTTTTTTTTTTTTTTTGACAGGCAGAGTGGACAGTGAGAGAGGGATAGATAGAGAGAAAGGTCTTCCTTTGCCGTTGGTTCACCCTCCCATGGACGCCGCGGCCGGCGCACTGCGCTGATCCGATGACAGGAGCCAGGTACTTCTCCTGGTCTCCCATGGGGTGCAGGGCCCAAGCACTTGGGCCATCCTCCACTGTACTCCCTGGCCACAGCAGAGAGCTGGCCTGGAAACGGGGCAACTGGGACAGAATCCAGCACCCCGACTGGGACTAGAACCCGGTGTGCCAGCGCCGCAAGGCGGAGGATTAGACTAGTGAGCCGTGGCGTCAACCTGAACCATCAGATGGAAGACCTCTCTCTCTGTCTCTCCTCTTTCTGTGTAACTCTGACTTTCAAATAAATAAATAAATCTTTAAAAAAAGATTTATTAAAAAAGAAGAAATTCCGATCTTGATTTGTTAAACTCTATTGTGTGTGTGTGGTTGGGTTTTAATTCTTTCACTTCTTAATTTTCTTTTGGGGACAATCTTCCCTCCTCCTTCGTAGTTCTCCACCTAGGGGTTCTTAACCAGAGAA
Source organism: Oryctolagus cuniculus (assembly GCF_051225735.1). NCBI lineage: Eukaryota > Metazoa > Chordata > Mammalia > Lagomorpha > Leporidae > Oryctolagus > Oryctolagus cuniculus. The sequence continues at coordinate 85,663,257 of NC_142874.1, forward strand.
TGACTTCCTAGAGAGTCCATAGATGGACTTAAGAGTTTTTCTATGTATGTGAGTAAAGTTGTGAGTGTTTCATACATGGATATTTCTAACCACAGAAACTGGAGCTTTTATCCTGTTCAAAATAGGGTTAAGAATCACTGCTGCTTTCTTCTTCTGGGTAATCTTGCCCATACCCCTGGCTTTAGACACCCACTTAATGCAAGTGAGATCACAGAAGTGTTCAAGTCGCACAAACACAGTTCAGCTTCCCCTTTTAGAAGCTATGTGACTAAGGGAACATTACCTAACCTCTTTGAAACTTGGCTCCTTCAACTACAAAACATTAGAAATGATTCCTAGTTTGTAGTATGACCGTAACAGAGAGACACTGCTTGTAAGGATCTTAGTGTCATGTAGTCATCAGCAAATGGTAGCTATCATGATGTAACCGCATGCATCTGTGTCCCTAAAACACCATGAGCTTGTTCACTTGCAGAGCCTCTTCTCCCCAACTTTAAAATAGACCTTCATTTTTAGGATTTGCCTCATTAGAGCAATAAGCATTATGTGACTCATGCATTATGAATTAATTGACTCTCTGGGTGTTAGAAATCGACTAGCACGCACTTACTAATACAGAACATCCAACACAGCTGCAGAGAGTTTTGTAAAGTCCATCTTTTACCACAGTATTTAGAAAATTGGAATTAGGCACTTACATAAATTTAATCAGACTATGAGATGTTTATAAATTGGCTTCTAGTATTTATCTGGAGCAATTAGAAGAGGGCACTTTTAAGGGTGTTATTCAACATAGAAACCAAATCCGTTGATGGACATTTAGGATGATTCCATGTCTTAGCTATTGTGAATTGAGCTGCAACAAATATTGAGGTGCAAATGGCTTTTTTCACCCCTTTAATTCCATTTGGGTATATTCCAAGGAGTGGGATGGCTGGGTCCTGTGGTAGTGCTATGTTCAGGTTTCTGAGGACTCTCCAGAGTGTCTTCCATAGTGGCTTTACCAGCTTGCATTCCCACCAACAGTGGATTAGTGTCCCCTTTTCTCCACATCCTCGCCAGCATCTGTTGTTGGTTGATTTCTGTATGTAAGCCAATCTAACCGGAGTGAGGTGGTATCTCATTGTGGTTTTGATCTGCATTTCCCTGATGGCTAGGGATCCTGAGCATTTTTTCATGTGCCTGTTGGCCATTTGGATTTCCTCTTTTGAAAAATGCCTGTTAAGGTCCTTGGCCCATTTTTTTATTGGGTTGTTTGTTTTGATTCTGTGGTGTTTTTTGATCATTGTGTAGATTCTAGTTGTTAATCCTTTATCTGTTGTGTAGTTTGCGAATAACGTCTCCCATTCTGTTGGTTGCCTCTTTGCTTTCCTGACTGTTTCCTTTGCTGTTAAGAAACTCTTCAATTTTAGGTAATCCCATTTGTTTATTTTGTCTTTGATTACCCGTGCCTGTGGGGTCTTCTCCAGGAATTCTTCGCCTATTCCAATATCTTGAAGGGTTTCCCCTATGCTCTCAATTAGTTTCATGGTGTCGTGGCGCAACTCTAGTTCTTTGATCCATGTTGAGTGGATTTTTGTATAAGGTGTAAGGTAGGGGTCTTGCTTCACACTGCGGCATGTGGACATCCAGTTTTCCCAGCACCATTTGTTGAAGAGGCTGTCCTTGTTCCAGGGGTTGGTTTTAGGTCCTTTGTCAAATATGAGTTGGTTATAGATGTTTGGATTGATCTCCGGTGATTCTATTCTGTTCCATTGGTCTATCCATCTGTTTTTGTACCAGTACCAGGCTGTTTTGATTATAACTGCCCTGTAGTATGCTTTGAAGTCTGGAATTGTGATGCCTCCGGCCTTGTTTTTATTGTAAAGGATTGCTTTAGCTATTCTGGGTCTCCTGTTTCTCCATATGAATTTCAGCATCGTTTTTTCTAGGTCTTTGAAGAATGACTTTGGTATTTTGATTGGTATTGCATTGAACTTGTAAATTGCTTTTGGGAGAATGGACATTTTGATGATATTGATTCTTCCAATCCATGAGCATGGCAGGTTTTTCCATTTTTTTGTGTCATCTTCTATTTCTTTCTTTAGTGTTTTGTAATTTTCATCATAGAGGTCTTTGATCTCCTTGGTTAAATTTATTCCAAGGTACTTTATTGTTTTTGTGGCTATTGTGAATGGGATTGATCTTAGTAGTTCTTGTGGGGAGCAATCCGGACTAGACTAAGTTACTCGAATTAAGACTTATTCTATGCATCTGCTCTCCCACAATGTGGCGTTGGGAGAGAAGTAAACAGCTTCTGCACAGCTGCCTCCAGTTCAACTGATAAACTGTAGGACTTGCTCCTGATTGGAGGAGAGCAGCGTACTCGGCGTGTGGGCAGCCGAGTTAGGATTGGCGGAGGAGGACTATAAAGGAGGAGAGAGACGGCATGCACCAGGAACATCTATGGGGAACATCTAAGGGAACCCGTGCAGCCCCCGAGAGAACCGGCCGGCGGTGTGCCGCTCCCCTGCGGAAGTGGGGAATGCGGCCAGGGGGAACTGCCCTTCCACGGAGGTGGAAGGGATAGTAGCCAACCCGGGAAGAACCAGCAGCAAACCCGGGGAGGGCCGAGCAGACGAAAGAACAGCGCAGGGTCCTGTGTTGCTCCTCCACAAAGAGGGGGAGCGACAGTTCTTCCTCGGGATATGTGCTCTATGGAACACTATACAGCAGTAAAAAACAACGAAATCCGGGCATTCACAACAAAATGGAGGAAGCTGGAAAACATCATGCTGAGTGAAATAAGCCAGTCCAAAAGGGATAAATATCACATGTTCTCCCTGATTGATGGCAACTAAACGAGCACCTAAAATGATACCCATTGAAGTGAAATGGACACTATGAGAGACAATGACATGAGCAGCCCTTGTCTAGACTGTTGAGGAAAAACTTACTATTTTGTTCCTTTAGTATTTTTGTTGTTGTTGTTGTTGCTCGTATGCTCTACACAAGACCACTGGTTGAACTCTGCAATCAATGCACAACCATTCTTAAGCGTTTAAAAATTAATAGGAAATTTATCTCTGTGGAACATGGGAGTGGGAATTGTGGGGAGCAATCCGGACTAGACTGAGTTACTGGAATTAAGACTTATTCTATGCATCTGCTCTCCCACAATGTGGCGTTGGGAGAGAAGTAAACAGCTTCTGCACAGCTGCCTCCAGTTCAACTGATAAACTGTAGGACTTGCTCCTGATTGGAGGAGAGCAGCGTACTCGGCGTGTGGGCAGCCGAGTTGGGATTGGCGGAGGAGGACTATAAAGGAGGAGAGAGACGGCATGCACCAGGAACATCTATGGGGAACATCTAAGGAACACCCGTGCAGCCCCCGAGAGAGCCGGCCGGCGGTGTGCCACTCCCCTGCGGAAGTGGGGAATGTGGCAGGGGGAACCGCCCTTCCACGGAGGTGGAAGGGATAGTAGCCAACCCGGGAAGAACCAGCAGCAAACCCGGGGAAGGCCGAGCAGACGAAAGAACAGCGCAGGGTCCTGTGTCGTTCCTCCACGAAGACGGGGAGCGACATAATGGTGCCGTGACTCGGATATGAAGCCTAGGCAGGGCTTAGTGTCGTTCCCCCACGAAGACGGGGAGCGACATAATGGTGCCGTGACTCGGATAGGAAACCTAGGACGGATAGGAAACCTAGGACGGATAGGAAACCTAGGAGGGAAGAAACGGGAAGAAGTGGAAAATTACCGGAGAGAGAGACTAGCGAAGAGCCTAGGGGAAAGCCGGACGAGAAAGGTGCCGGAAGAAGCTATTGAAAGCCTAGGCATAGACTTGGATATGGACTGTGGGAAAGAAGTTAGGATTTGAAAGCGAAAGTGAAAGCTTTCACAGACTCGGATGCGGACTATGGCGGGGAAGCTAGGAGATTGAAAGCGAAAGTGAAACCTGGAGGAGGCTTGGACTCGGATACGGACTGTGGGAAAGAAGTTAGGATTTAAAGTGAAAGCAAGAAGAAACTTAGACTCAGATACGGACTGCAGGTTGAAAGTGAAAGTGAAACCTATAAGAAACTTAGACTTGGATACGGACTGTGGGGAGAGGCCAGGAGAAATGAGGGAGGAATATTGTTGGAAGAAAACTTAGGGAAACACACCGGGTAGAGAAAAATGTTAGGGAGGATGAAGCCGCGAGTGCAGGCCAAGCCATCTTGGAATTCTTCAAGTCACCCTGGGGAGCAAGAGGCGAAGATCTGGAACCAGAGGCAGAGACGTGGGCCGCCAGGATTCGCCAGGTTAGTCCGGGGAACTTGGACTGAATGCCGGTGGTGGCGGAAACATTCGCGGAAGCCGCCGCGTGCAGAGAGAACGCGGGGCTGGCGCGAGGCCGTGGTGCGGGCGCGAAGTGCGTGGAGACCACGGAGCGTGCGCGCAGAGCCGGGAACCCGCCGGTGGGGCGAGGCGCCGGGAAGCCGCGCAGAGCCGTGAAGCTGCCGCGGGGCGAGGTGCCGAGAAGCAGCCTCGGGGCGAGCGCCGCCGGGAAGCCGCAGGGATAAGAGAAACAGAAGTTTAGAAGTAAGATGAGAGAAATAGGAATGTTGGAAGATAGAAGTAAAATGGGAGAAATAGGAATGCCCGGAGATAGAGAAATAGAGAAATAGAAAGGCCTCCCCTCAACATGCCAATGAGAAAGCTTGGATTCGGTCTGCCTGATTAAGTGAGGCGATGAGCACCTGGGCGGCTAGCAGCTTATGCGCCGCAGGTCACCGAAGACAGGCACGAATTAACATCAGTAAGGCTTCCCCACGATATAACAATTAGGAGGCTTGGATTCGGTCTGCCTGATTTAAGGCGGTAAGCGCCAGCAAGCAGCTCGACCAGAGTATGAGCTGCAGGTCACCGAAGATAGGCACGAACCAACACTAATAAGTCTCCCCCACAATACGGCAATGAGAAGGCTTGGATTCGGTTTGCCTGATAGAGCTTGTAAGTCCCTGCAGGCAGAGCAGAGCATGCGCTGCGGGGCACCGAACACAGGCACGCATCAGCGCCTAAAAACCTCCTCATAACATGGCGAAGAGAGGACCCGGATTCGGTTTGCCTGATTGTAAGAACCTGTGGCAACTCTAGCAAGTAGAGCAGAGTGTGTGCTGCGGGACACCGAAGACAGGCGCGTATCAACGCCAAAAATAAAAAGAAAGGGGGATCTGTGGGGAGCAATCCGGACTAGACTGAGTTACTGGAATTATGACTTATTCTATGCATCTGCTCTCCCACAATATGGCGCTGGGAGAGAAGTAAACAGCTTCCGCACAGCTGCCTCCAGTTCAACTAATAAACTGTAGGACTTGCTATTGATTGGAGGAGAGCAGCGTACTCGGCGTGTGGGCAGCCGAGTTGGGATTGGCGGAGGAGGACTATAAAGGAGGAGAGAGACGGCATGCACCAGGAACATCTATGGGGAACATCTAAGGAACACCCGTGCAGCCCCCGAGAGAGCCGGCCGGCGGTGTGCCACTCCCCTGCGGAAGTGGGGAATGTGGCAGGGGGAACCGCCCTTCCACGGAGGTGGAAGGGATAGTAGCCAACCCGGGAAGAACCAGCAGCAAACCCGGGGAAGGCCGAGCAGACGAAAGAACAGCGCAGGGTCCTGTGTCGTTCCTCCACGAAGACGGGGAGCGACAGGAATAAGAGAGGGAGGAGATATATAGGACGGCACATACTCAATCAGACCTACCTCCAATGGTGGAACTGGAAATGTGCCAGGGGATTTCAACTCAATCTTACCAAGGAGGCAGGTTCCAATGCCAGCACACTTGGTAAAGAGACAAATATAAATACACAACCGATCCAAAAGATAGGGTAAGTGTCGAAGAGAGTACACAAATAAGACCAGTGTAAGCAAATAATGAAAGATAGAATCAAAAGGGTTGAGAATGATCCTGCGGGGGAAGCAGGTCACACAGCAGACTCATAGAATGGCAAAGGCCCAAAACAGCACTCCTGCCTCAGAATCAACCCTTGGGACATTCGGATCTGACTAAAAGGTCCATGAGAGTCTCACAGGCATAGAAAGCCATGACACGGTGGCAAAAAACAATCTAAATGAAGGATCTTGGCAAACAACACTCCAGCAGAAGGATCAGGCCACCAAGGAGAGAGGCGCCTTTCTCTGAAGGGAGGAAGAAACCTCCACTGTGATATGGCCTTGACTAAACAAATTCAGAGTTGGTGAAATCAAGGGGCCTCCATAGCCTAGACAGCTCATAGCAAGAGTCTCGGGTGATTGCTGACATCATAAATAAGAGTGCCAATTGTTAAATCAACAACGGGAGTCACTGGGTTCATGCTCCCTTCGCAGGATCTCTAAACTCAAAAACAACACTACTAGTCGAACAATACCCTATACCTGGTTCGGTTGTGTGAGGGCAACCTGTTGAAATCCCTGCTTAGTATATACTAAATTGATCTTTGGTATATGAAGGTAACTGAAAATGAAACGTGATGAAGGGGGGAGAGGGGAGAGGAAGTGGGTGAGGGGAGGGCCACGGGAGGGAGGGAGGTCGGGGGGAAGTCACAACAATGCAAAAGATGCGTTTTATATTCTACTTAAAACTATTGGTTGAGCTCTGTAATTAATACACGATTACTCTTAGGTGTTTAATTAATGCTATAACTAGTACTCAAATAGTATTTTACACTTTATGTTTCTGTGTGGGAACAAAATGTGGTAATCTTTACTTAACATACGCTAAATTGATCTTCTGTATATAAAGATAATTGAAAATTAATTGTGATGTGAAGGGGAAGGGAAGAGGGAGTGGGAGAGGGGAGCGTTGTGGATGGGAGGGAAGACACGGGGTGGGGGGAGGAGGCTATTGTGGTCCATAAGCTGTACTTTGGAAATTTATGCTTATTAAATAAATTAAAAAAAAATAAAAAAAATAAAAAAAAAGAAACCAAATATTCATTATAAACAATGTAATAAAGTCAGGGCAATAAAAGTTGCCTTAGCATTCTTTAAAAGGCATGTGTTTTTCAAGCTATGGAAGCTGAGCAGGTGTCTCCTCTCACGTGTATGCTGTTTATTGTATCCTACTAAGCATACATCTGCTAAACTGATCATTTATTTATACCTTGGTAGCCAATCCTGATTCCTGTCAGTTGATAAAACAGCTTGGTTAACTATTATGTTTCAGAAATTTGATACACATTTATTGTCCCAAGAATTAATGTCCCTGAATTCCATCACAAATATTTGGTTTGCAGAATGGCAAATATTCCATCAAACTGGGCCTGTAGGGATGCTCAGTCCTTGTGAAGCCATGGCCTCCTATCATTGGTGTTGTGACTGCGTAGCTCTCTCTCTCTCTCCTTTCTCTATTCCTAAGCTACTTCTGAGAGTGATGTGTGGCATACACAAAGGTAAATTTAACTCCCTAACTGAACTTTGGAGAATACATTTTTAAAATTTTTTTTTTGACAGGCAGAGTGAACAGTGAGAGAGAGACAGAGAGAAAGGTCTTTCTTTTCCATTGGTTCACCCCTCAATGGCCGCTGTGGCCAGCGTGGTGCACCACGCTGATCGGAAGCCAGGAGCCAGGAGCTTCTCCTGGTCTCCCATGCGGGTGCAGGGCCCAAGTACTTGGGCCATCCTCCACTGCACTCCCGGGCTACAGCAGAGAGCTGGACTGGAAGAGGAGCAACCGGGACAGAATCTTGCGCCCCGACCAGGACTAGAACCTGGTGTGCCAGCGCCGCAGGCAGAGGATTAGCCTATTGAGCAGCGGCACCAGCCAGGAGAATACATTTTTCAACTAATTATAAACATTGTGAATTGGGAGAAAGCTGTAAACTATGTAAAAAATCATTGTTTAGATCTTTGAGTGAATGAATCTCATATGGAAAAAATTTAGCTACTTAATTAAGGTTCTCTTTGAAAGTCTTCTAAAGTGAATTAGGTATCCTGTGATAATACATTTCTGTAATCAAGAAATGGAGCTAGTGATATTATGAGATGTATGGAAAATGATAAAAATAACTGCCTATAATCTCACCACCTAGGGATAAGCAATCTTTGTATATTTTTTTCCTTCTTCTTTCCCTTTTCCCATCCCTTTCCTTTCTCTTAACATTTTCCTTTTAGATAAGTAGTTTAATACTATATGTCTAGATAAATACATGTTTACACACATAAAAATTGTATCATAGAAAATGTGTAACCTGTATTTTATGTGTTACTATTAAATAAATACAGTATTTTTACAATTCATTATTGGAAAAACATTGCACTTTTAGTATTACAGTATAAGGAGATAAACACAATCAAATATGCATAAAGCAGGATATAAACGTTTATAATAGTAACATTCTAAATAATCCTCAGTGGACTATTAGGCATCCAATACATTTTAATTAGGGAAAGTATGGCATCACTAAGAGTCTTTACTTTTATGTTCTATATGTGAATTTTTTTTTTTTTTTACTTTTATTTAATGAATATACGTTTCCAAAGTACGAATAATGGATTACTATGGCTTCCCCCCCATACCGTCCCTCCCACCCACAACCCTCCCCTTTCCCACTCCCTCTCCCCTTCCATTCACATCAAGATTCATTTTCGATTATCTTAATATACAGAAGATCAGCTTAGTATACATTAAGTAAGGCTTTCAACAGTTTGCTCCCACACAGAAACATAAAGTGAAAAATAATAGATGATTTTTTTTAATGATGATGAAATCAGATCAGACCTATTGTCATGTTTAATCCCAGTGAGAGTCAAGTTGGGAGTTGATAGTTTCTTTTCTTTTCTTTTTTTTTTTTTTTCTTTTTTTTTTTTTTTACAGAAGATCAGTTTAGTATGCATTAAGTAAAGATTTCAACAGTTTGCACCCCCATAGAAACACAAAGTTAAATATATTATTTGAGTACTCATTATAGCATTAAATCTCAATGCACAGCACATTAAGGACAGAGATCCTACATGAGGAGTAAGTGCACAGTGACTCCTGTTGTTGACTTTACCAATTGACACTCCTGTCTATGGCATCAGTAATCTCCCTATGCTCCAGTCATGAGTTTCCAAGGCTATGGAAGCCCCTTGAGTTCTCCGACTCTTATCTTGTTTAGACAAGGTCATAGTCAAAGTGGAGGTTCTCTCCTCCCTTCAGAGAAAGGTACCTCCTTCTTTGAAGACCTGTTCTTTCCACTGAGATCTCACTCACAGAGATCTTTTGCCAGAGTGTCTTGGCTTTCCATGCCTGAAATACTCTCATGGGCTTTTCAGCCAGATCCGAGTGCCTTTAGGGCTGATTCTGAGGCCAGAGTGCTATTTAGGGCATCTGCCATTCTATGAGTCTGCTGAGTATCTCACTTCCCATGTTGGATCACTCTCCCCTTTATTTATTCTATCGGTTAGTGTTAGCAGGTACTAGACTTGCTTATGTGCTCCCTTTGTGAATTTTTTTTAAAAAAATGTTTATTTTTGTTTATTTTAAAGGCAACTCTCATCCACTGGTTTGCTTCCCAAATGCTTACAGGGCTGTGCTAGGCTGAAGCCAGGAGCCAGGAACCCAACCACTTGAGTCATCTCTGCTACCTCCTAGGGTGTGCATCAACAGGAAACTGGAATTGGAGCAAAGTATTTCAACCACTATGCCAAAGGCCTGCCCCATATGTGAAATTTTAATGAGAAAAAATATATGATAAAATCCTTTTACTTAAGTTCCATATAGAAATGCTTAACCATGAAAGGAAAAAAATAAAGTATGGTAGTGTTTGAAAATATGATAACATAATTAACATGAGAAACACTTGTAAACTATTTTTTAAAGAGTTATTTATTTATTTAAAAGGCAGAGTTACAGAGAGGCAGAGGCAGAGACAGAAAGACAGAGACACAAAGAGAGAGGTCTTTCATCCGCTGGTTCACTCCCCTGATGGCTGCAACAGCTAGAGCTGTGCCAATCCAAAGCCAGGAGCCAGGAGTTTCCTCTGGGTTTCCTAAGTGGGTGTAGAGGCCCAAGGATTTGGGCATCTTCTACTGCTTTCCCTGGCCATAGCAGAGAACTGGATCTGAAGTGAAGCTGCCGGGACTTGAACCAATGCCCATATGGGATACTGGCACTGCAGGCAGCAGCTTTACCCGCTATGCAGCAGTGCCAGCCTCTTGTCAACTATTTAAAATGGACAAATTTTCAAGCATGAAAGGCAACTATCATGGGTGAAATTTTCCAAATTCTGAACCAATTTTTTTTTAATGTTGAACACAACAAAATCATCCCCTGGCTAATTCTTGCACTTTTTTTCCTCTCAGATTAAAAAAAAAAGAAAGAAAAGAAAAAATAAAAAAAAAGAAATATCCACCAAGTTTGACATTAATTATTTGTCTTCCTCTAGAGTAGAATATGGCTTTTTCTTCCCAGTTTTAAGACCACTGAGGATTAAGTATTTTCAAAAGACTTTAAAGTAAAGACTCTTATCTAAGTAATATTATGTGACTGCAGTTAAGGTAAAAATTATTAATATCTATCCTGTAGAGCCACACAACATGTAAGATAAATTATGAATCATGTTCACTTCAATCAAATGTGTGAGAGTTCTTGAAAGCCAGAGTAGCATATAGATTTGGGCAATGTTGCTGTCTTAGCAAAGCTATTTTCAGATTAATATCTATAATCTATAATGCTTTATTTCTTCAATTGCTTTTCTCTCTAGTATACCACTTGGCATGTTAATGAGTTTTAGAAATTAATAGACACTTAGTCTAAATTTAAATGGAATAGATCATTGGCATTGGATAAATAGGCTATTTTAAGTTGTACAGCTTATTTTTACAAAGAACTTTGGTAGAATATTCATTTAAAAAATATTTGAAAGGCAGACTGACAGAGAGGGAAAGAGACAGAGACAGAGAAGTCCTCCTTCCACTGGTTTGTTCCCCAAATGGCTGCAACAGCCAGGGCTGGACCAGGTCAAAGCAAAGAACCTTGAATTCCATCCAGGTCTCCCATCCAGGGGCTCAAGTACATGGGCCATCTTCTGTTGCCTTCCCAGGTGCATTAGCAAGGAGCTGGATTAGAAGTGAAACAGTCTGGACTCAAACTGATGCTCTGATATGGGATCCTGACATTGTAAGTGGTGGCTTAACCCACTGTGCCACATCATCATCCCCAAAATATTCCTATGTTAATTTGATGTGGTGGCTCAATCAAACTAAGGACTGCTTTTTGTCCTTGAGGTAGAACTCTCCTGCTGTGCCCTGTTGCACATGTAAGTTGTGTGTCATTAGATACCTGAATCCTCCTCTGAAGTGTCGTAGCCTTTGGCTGCCTTAAATCCATCTTTATTACTCTAATAAGATCTTTTGAGGGGATCTTGTCATAGATGTGTTCATTCTGCAGTGAACAAAGCCAAGAGAACCCTTTCTGGAATGTTAGATTGAAAACCTATCTTTTGAAAAAACAACATTGTAGTGTAAGAATAGTATCCTGATTGTTCTTTAAAAATATCATCATCAATCCTCTTTGGGCCCCTCAAAAAATTCTCACCTTTCAGCAGTTCAGTAGTTGTTTCTGAAGCATTATATGGTTTAGGTGCTGGGATATTGCAGAATAAACTACGTACAAATTCACTGGTGGGACAAGTGCTTGGTGCCTCTGTTCCACTTGCTGCCACAGACTCTGGGTCAAACAACACCTCTCAAAGGTTTTATAAGGGATCCCATTGAGATGGTGCAGGCAGAAACCAGGAGCTAGGTAGTTCCTATTGGTCTTGCACGCACCCTGCTCCCAAGACAGTCCTGTTGCCCATCAGAGTTCCTTTGATGCGGTTCTAAAATTTTATCTGGATTCCTATTACAGATGCTATTTGCACCTGAAAAGAAAAATTAGCTTGCATCTGAGTGTGCAAATTTGCGAATTTTAATGGATGATGGAATTATAGCAATCATCTTCAAATGATATCTTTAGAAAGTGTCCAACAATTTAAAAACATAGAAATCTATTCTCTCAATTTAAGAAAATGACATAAATCTGAATCCAAGTACATTTTTTCATGGTTAATAATGCTTTATTTGCCCTGTATTTTTTGAATCCAGGTATAAAAGTGTTATTCAAGCGTGGATTTCCTAATGATGAGTTTCTGGGTTAGAGGCAATTTCTGTCTAATTACCTCGAGGTAAAGATAGGACCTTTTAGAGTTGTCTAAATGATATTAACATCCAGTTTTTGTAGATGAAAGTGTTTTCACTTAAAATTGATCTCAGTGAAGTCTGTTATCCTAATCAATATTTCAAAAATAATACTGTGCCTTAAAATGACAACTTTTGTTGGCTATCTCTGTGTGTGTATTAAAGGGAAAAGAGCATTTGTCCCTCTGAACAGGAATGACACAGATTTCCCATCCATAAAAAAGTCTCATGTGGTGAAACTAATTGCCTCAGTCAGATACCTAAATGATTTTGTCAATTTAAAGAAGAGTGTTAGCACTTTCTGGCAACCATGATTGTGATAACAGCCCAACAAAGAACGGTTAACATTGCTCCTTAATAGCCTCAAGGACCAGTGCATACTCCGGTGATAGCTTGCCTCATTTATCATGTTCCATTGTGGTTTACTGCCTCGCAGAACTTTCAACTTCCTTTGCGCACTTTCTCATCAAGCCTCAGCTACTGGCTGGTTGTTTTCCACCATACTGTTCTGATTACCACTTTTTAAAGTTGGCCTCTCCTACTGTTTCCTTTCCTCCCACTGGTGCCTGGGCTGCCCCTAGGACATTGCACTTAGCTGTTGACATACAGTAAATCAGTGACGCCCAGCACCTAGCCTTTATGTGTATGATCCTGGCTTCAATATTTCTTTAACTGTTTCACTTGGCATAGCACTTGATTGTACTAGATTTGGTTTTTTATCTACAGAAACATTTTGCTGATTTGCTTGGGGGGGGGGGTCTTTTCAAGAATTCCATTTTTAAGAAATCAACTATCTGTTTTTTGAATGTCAATAATAATTATGGCTACTTATTTAGGGTTTTCTTTAAAAAATTGAAAAAAGTTAACTTTCACAGTTAATTATAAATAATGTTCACTATCTCTTGATTAGGGTAGAAAAATGTCAACTAATGAATGGAAATTCTTGCATTTCTTAATGAATTACTCAGAAGCACCACTAGGAAAATCTGAGCCCTTTTTTTGGTTATGAGTCTGTGACAGAGTCCAAATCAGCCAGTGAATGTCCTTAGTCCTAAGGACAGTTTCTTTCCTTTTTTTTTAAGAAAAGTTTTATTCAATGTATTCAGATTGCATAGGTACAGTTTTAGGAATATAGCAGTTCTTCCCCCCATACCCACCCTCCCGCCCCCACTCCCATCCCACCTCTTACTCCCTCTCCCATCCCATTCTTCATTAAGATTTGTTTTTAATTAATTTTATATACAGAAGACCAACTCTATACTAAGATTTCAACAGTTTGCACCCACACAGACACACAAATTATAAAGCAGTGCTTGAAGACAAGTTTTATAGTTAATTCTCATAGTACAACTCATTAAGGACAGAGGTCCTACATGGGGAACAAGGGCACAGTGACTCCTATTGATTTAACAATTGACACTCTGATTTGTGATGTCAGTGATCACCCAAGGCTCTTGTCATGAGCTGCCAAGGATATGGAAGCCTTTTGAGACCACAGACTCCACCAAGGACAGTTTCTGAGCTGCTGTTCACTCATAGGCTCCATTGGACCCTCCTCATATTGTTTCCTACCCTAGTTTCTTTGGTCACTTGCAAATAGCAATTGATAGGAGACCAATACAGAACTCAGACAGCAGGACAGGAAGAGGTTCTGTGGAATAGCTCCCCATAGGAGCTGAACAGGTGCCTTTATGGGGTTAGGGAGGCCTGGTTGTTATCGCTTGGCACAAGGTCTTAGATGTGTACCTACCCTGGAGTTCTGGCTCATCCCTCTTGTTACAGGTCACTTGGGTTTGTAGTTGGCACCATGCTCTAAGCAGCTGCTGTTGTGGGTTTTTTACACAAGACACACTCAAAATGGCGGTATTTGTTACTACCACCTCCCCAGGAAGGTCAGAAATCAGTCACATCATCCTAGTCTGGGCATGTATATAGATTGGAGAAGTCCCTAACAAGGCATTAGGAGGTCTTTTGCAGTTTTAGGGTCTGGAGGTTCCTTGCTCCTGATTGATCCGGAGCCTGTGTCAGGTGTGTCGGAGTAGAGGGTGGGGCCTTGAATTTGTGAGTCCTAATTCTACCAGTCTCCCATTCAGTTCTCTTGCTAGTGGCTGCACTTGCCATGCCCACTGAAACCTTTTCATTCATTGTGCCTCACTTTCTTGCTTTGGCCAGGTGGCTCTATTATGATTACTCTAAGACTCCAGCTGTGGGACTGTTTTCTTAGAAATATTTTAGGAGTCTGCTAGTGAATAGATCCTATTGAGTGAGGGGACTTGGTGTACTTAGTCCTGGAATCTGAGTAAAATTTGTAAGCTTTGTGTTAAGTAGTGTGTATTTTAGGGCAGAATTACCTAATGTGTCATGTTGTGTGCCTTGTTTCTCCAGGAAGCCTTGCTACCAACCACTTCCCTTTTTTCCCTTCCCCATCCTATACATATGTACACCACACACTGTACAGTCCTGAAGTTTGCATCACAAATTAGAATAATCTGAGCCCCCTGGATTTATATTCTTTCCAATGCCTATACAGAAGTCAGTGTTTTCATTTTACCATCATTTACTATGATTTCTTCTCACTAACTTAAAATCCACAAGGCAATGTATATTTATATATAATTACATGCATACATTGTACTATATCACTTATTCAGGATAATGGCAGATATGCCACATTTTAAAGATAGACAAGAAAGTCTGTCATTTGTAGAACCACCCTAGGAATCAGTAAAATCTCAGTAAATATACTAAATGGACTGTTTTGAAGAAATTCTTTCTGGTTTTAGAGAATCCAACATTTTAACTTTCACAGAACACATATAAGAGATGTGATATATTCTGCAGAGTTCTATGCACACTTCGGAGTTTTCATTAGCTCAGAACAGCAACAGAAAGACCAACAGTTTAAAGGACAGTGAGAGAGAGCAAGGGTATATATATTATAATTTTATCTAGCACATGATCTATATTTACATCCAAGTGGAAAGTCCTGCCTTTATATATAGGCTTTTGACTGAAAACTTCTCTGTGGTCAGTGCAAATATTAGGGCTTTCTGTTGCTCTCCAGATGCTATGTCCAGCTGGTCTCTGCACAGATACGTATCGATTGGGGCACTTACTGGCTCTGGGTAGGCATCTGGAAGCAGGGATGCACACTCTGGCAGCCAGAAGTGGTTGAGAAGTTCACATGTATGCTCACCTGAAGGGACCACTTCCACCATGGTCGATCTGAGCACATATGCATATAGCTGTGAGCCTCACCTTGCAGAGGGAAAGGCAGAATGGAAAAATACATGAGCTTCTGAATCAAACATGGGTTTAAATTCTGGCTTATCTGCCTATAAGCTGTGCCACCCTATTCCTCTGAGCCTCAGTTTTTCCATTTGAAAGTTGTGTGGCAGTTGACAAGGAATATATGATAACATATATCCAAAAGTGACTGGTGCTCAATGAGGAATTAATCAATGTTATTCTTTCTCTCTTTCTGCACCACTGAAGAATAAAGGAATAGGGTAACACCCACAGTAACTTTCTTTGGCTCCCCTTCCTACATACTCAGGCAAAGCTCTTGAAAAATAATCTGCCCCATCCCCAGTGAGATGGAGAACAAGTCCCTAGAGAAGTTTCAAGTCTGCCAAGAGAGTGAGAGAATTCCAGGGTTTTCTCTGGGAGATGTGTTAGCTCCACGTTTTTCTTTAAGACAGTCTGTGACATACAGCTGATGCAATGAAGTTGCACATTATTATCTTTCAAGATTCCTTAACTCAACGTGAACTTTTCCTTCAGTCTCATTTGACACAACTGGGGATTTTAAGGAGGTGATGTGTAATGAATACTTCTATTCCTGGGTGATTTTTCTTTAGCTAGAAGCATTGAAATCACACTATTTTGAAATTTTCATCAACTTTTTTTTTATAACAAGATTCATTTATTTACTTGAAAAGCAGTAACAAAGAGGGGGAGAGTGGGAGATTGATCTTCTATCTGCTGCTTCACTCTCCTATGGCTGCAGTGGCAGGGGTTGGGCCAGGCCAAAGCCAGGAACCTGGAACTCAATCCAGGTTTCCCACGAGGGTATAGGAGCCCAAGTACTTGGTCCATCTTCTGCTGCTTCCCCAGGCATATTTGCAGGGAGCTGGATGGAAAGTGGAGCATCCAGGACATGAAGTGGCTCCCATATGGGATGCTGGCATCCCAGCTGGTGTCTTAACCTGCTCTGCCATAATACTAGCCACTTTCATCAACTTAAACTAGGTAGTGACATTTAAAATGAATTAGATTGGCCAAAGGTCGTATAATCAATTCACTGTGTAAGGAGTTGTGGTACATGTTCTAAAGAGCTCTCTCTCATATTCTTTTGTAATGCTATAAGGTTGGATTATGCATAGTAAGAAATATACATTTATAAAAAACAGAATATTATTGAATCAATGAGAAATTCAAAGACTCAGAGAATTCTAAAACCAAAATGTGTGCCACTTTTTTATTAAAAAATGCCAGAGTGTGCATCCCTGCTTCCAGATGCCTACCCAGAGCCAGTAAGTGCCCCAATCGATACGTATCTGTGCAGAGACCAGCTGGACATAGCGTCTGGAGAGCAACAGAAACCCTAAAATTTGCACTGACCACAGAGAGGTTTTCAGTCAAAAGCCTATAAAGGCAGGACTTTCCACTTGGATGTAAATATAGATCTTTCCAGATTCAAGTGCTGGATAAAATTATAAGTGTCATCTTTTATTTTTATTTAGTTAAAAGTCAGGGAGAGAGAGAGAGAATAATCTTCCATCTGCTGGTTTACTCCCCAAATGCTCACAGTCATCAGGTTGAACCAAGCCAAACCTAGGAGCCAAAAATTCAATCCAAGTCTCTCAAATGGGTGGCAGGAACCCAACTACTTGATTTGTTATCTGCTGCTTCTCAAGGTACAGATCAACAGGAAGCTGGAATAGGGAGAAGAACGAGGACTTAAATCCAGGCAGGTGTCACAAGTGGGATCTTAACCACTGTGCCAAAATTCTGCCCCTGTGTCATCTTTTAACATGTTCTAGAAGATTCTCTCTTTAATATATTTGTTAAGATAATATAAGTTATAATAGTCCTTTCGCCTTTGATTTCCACAGTTAAATTCTGGAGTGTGCTGAAACCCTCAATTGATTTTGGAATTACACATAATAAACTGTAATAATGGGATTTTAAAATAGTTTAGAGAAAAAGTATTAAGATGTGATATGATTTTTGAAACCACAAAGTAGAATTTGTTGGTGCTCAGGTATTATTATCTTCAGAAATATTCTGTAAAGATTTCCCAAACTAGTTTAAGTTTTATAGTGAAAAGACTTAACAGTTTTGTAATTATATTTCTTTTTCCTCTTTTCAATTTCAGGGTCAGCCTGGTCCTCAGGTAAGTAAACTCTTCTAACAAACTAATTCCAGTTTAGGGTTTTCTCAGTGTGATTTTTATGCAACTCTTTTCTAAGAATCTGAGAACACTGTTAAGTTATAGTCAGGACACACACAGTAGACCAAGTATTTCCCAGGAGTGAGCCCTGGGGCCTCTTCAGGGTTGTATGAGATACATCAGCTGTTGGACCAGATGGCAAGTTTAACAATGTACCATGACATAAAGCAAAACTCCTGAGTGATCTGAACCCACACCATATGTGAGAGAAAGTTAGTCAGTGTTGGGTCTGAACGGCTTGCACTAGGAGTTGATTATCACTTACAAATAATGTTTTTGTAAGCCATGTAAATTATTCATACTGTCAGCCTAGTCACTGGTTTTTATTCATTAGAAACACATATTGAATTTGTTCCTGATTTTCAATATGTACCAACTGCTGAAGACATGATTTGTAATTAAATGTGGATACAGTCAGCAGAATCTTTTGAGGCCTGAAACTTATTGAAGAAAATGACCATATTTTAGGAAGAGTTGGAAGGAGTGTGTGTAGAGTTGGAAATACAACATTAAGCAGGTTGTCAGAAATGAAGACTCAGTACAGTTCATTCAAATGCAGTCAACACCAACCTCACTATCGGTTCTAATTACAAGCTGTGGGATACTATTACTATTCAGAAGACACTGGAGTTGTTCATGTTTTAACTTTAACATTGAAATATCTGTAAATAATACAATTATTGAGCTGCTCTCCCATCTCATTCCCTTTGATGTGCCAAATGATATTACTACTCTTGAGTGTTTTATAAAGAAACCATTTTCATGACAGTTCTTTAGTCCAAATCATGAATTATCTATGGCATGCTATTCTTTATTATAGAACACAAGAATATATATTTTGGGGCAAATTTTTTATTCCAACTTTTTTTAACTGACACCTAAAAATTATACACATTTGTGGTTGGCATGTGATGTTTCGGTACCTCTATACATCGTGTAATATCCAGTCAGGGTAAACGTATCTGTTGCCTCAAACATAATTTTTATGGTAAAAACATTCAAAATCCTCTCTACTGGTTTTTAAGAGAAACATATAGTACCTTTTCATTTTCTATAATCACCTTACTTTATAACAGGACAACAGAATTTCTTACTCTTATTTTACTGTAACTTAATACCTATGAAATAGCCTTTCCCGAGTCTGCTGTCCTATTTTCCAGGTTCTGGTAACCACAAAAAAACTCTTAAATTCTCTGAGATCGATTTTTTAGAGTCAATGTATGAGTGAGATTATGCAGCACTTATCTTCTGTGTTTGGCATATTTCACTTTACATAATGACCACCAGTTCCATCTATAATGTTATAAATGACAGGAGGTTATCCTTTTTATGGCTGGGTAGTATTTCATTATGTATATGTAACAGACTTTTTTTTGGTCCATTCATCAGTTAATGGACACTTCAATTGTCTTCATCTTTGGCTGCTGTGAATAGTCTTGGCAATAAACATGGAAGTGCAAATGTCTCTTTGATAGACTGATTTCATCTCCCTTGGATATATGCCCAGTACTGGGATTGCTAGATCAAATGGTAGGTCTATTTTTAATTATTTTGAGGAATCTCCATTCTGTTGAACAAGAGGACTACTACTTTGCATTTCTGCCAGCAGAGTGTAAGGGTTCCCTTTTCTCCAGCTTCTCCCTGGCACTTGGTGTCTTTTCTCTTTTTGATAATAGGTAATCGCGCTGGAATGAAGCAATATCTTCTTATGGTTTTGATTTGTATTTCTCTGATACTGATGTTGAACTCTTTGTTCATGTATTTGTTGACCACTTGAATGTTGCCCTTTAAGAAATGTCTGTTGAGATCTATTACCTGTCTTTTAATTGGATAATTGTATTTTTGCCATTGAGTTGTTTCAGTTCCTTATATATTCTTGCCATATATTCAGATTGCAGGTATTTCTCTGATTCTGTAGGGTGTCTCTTCACTTGTTTGTTGCCTTTGCTATGAAGAAGCACTTTTGTTTGATAAAATCCCACTTGTATAATTTGGCTTTGTTTCCTATGTTTTCTTGGTCTGATCCAAAATAAACTTTGCCTATTCCAACATCCGGAAGCACTTACCACATGTTTTATTCTAGTAGTTTCAAGGTTTCAGGTGTTACATTTTAATCCATTTTGGGTTGATTTTTGTGCATGGTGAGAGAGAGGAGTCTTGTTTCATTCTTCTGCATGTGGATATCCAATTTCCCCAGCACTGTTTGCTGAAAGGAGCAACGCTTCTCTTTTTATTTTCTTTAAGATTTATTTATTTATTTGAAAGGCATAATTACAGAGATGCAGAGGCAGAGAGAAAAAGATCTTCCATCCACTGGTTCATTCCCCAGATGGCTGCAAAGGCCAAAGCCAGGAGCTAGGAGCTTCTTCCAGGTCTCCCACAGCAGGTACAGGGGCCCAAGAACTTGAGCCATCTTCTGCTGCTTTACCAAGCCATAGCAAAGAGCTGGATTGAAAGAGAAGTAGCCAGGACTTGAACTGGCGCCCATATGGGATGCCCACACTGCAGGCAGCAGCTTCACCCGCTACTCCACAGCACTAGCCCCATGGGCCATCACTTTTCTAATGCATGTTCTTAGTACCTTTGTCGAAAATCAGTTGGCTGTAGATGCCTGGGTTTACTTCTAGAGTCTCTATCCTGTTTTTTTTTTTTTTTCTATTCTATTTCTATGCCAATACTGTACTATTTTAATTATGGTTGTTTTATGATATATTTTAAAAAGTGGGATAATGTCTACTGCTTTTTGTTTTCTCAGGAGTATTTAGGCTCTTTAGGGTCTTTTGTGGTTACATACATAATTTAGTAGTGTGTTTTCTACTTCTGTGGAAAGTATTTTATTTTTATAGGGATTGCATTGAATTAACAAATTGCTTTGAGTAGCCTGGGCATTTTCACAATATTCATTCTTTCAGTCCATGAATACAAACTGTATTTTCATTTATTTTTGTTCTCTTCAAAGTTTTTCATCAATGTTTTATGGTGCTCATTGTACAGATTTTTAGTATCTTTGGTTAAATCTATTCCTAGGTGGAGATTTTTTGCAATTTTTGGAAATGGTATCGCTTTCTTGATTTGTTTTTCAGATAATTTGCTGTTGGTATAACAATGCTACTGATTATATATGTTTACTTTGTATCTTACAACTCTGCTAAATTTATTAGTTCTAATAGTTTTTTTTATAATGTCTTTGGGATTTTCTCCATACAAGATCATATATCTGGCCAGCGCCGCGGCTCAATAGGCTAATCCTCCGCCTTGCGGCGCCGGCACACCGGGTTCTAGTCCCGGTCGGGGCGCCGGATTCTGTCCCGGTTGCCCCTCTTCCAGGCCAGCTCTCTGCTGTGGCCAGGGAGTGCAGTGGAGGATGGCCCAAGTGCTTGGGCCCTGCACCCGCATGGGAGACCAGGAGAAGCACCTGGCTCCTGGCTTCGGTTCAGCGCGGTGCGCCGGCTGCAGCACGCCAGCTGTGGTGGCCATTGGAGGGTGAACCAACGGCAAAATGAAGACCTTTCTCTCTGTCTCTCTCTCTCACTATCCACTCTGCCTGTCAAAAAAAAAAAAAAAAAAATCATATATCTACAGACTGATGATTTGACTTCCTGCTTTTCTTTTCTTTTTCTTTTTTTTTTTTTTTTAAGATTTATTTCTGGGGCCAGCGCTGTGGCACAGCAGGTGCAGGTTAATGCCCTGGCCTGGCCTGAAGCACCAGCATCCCATGTGGGTGCCAGTTTGAGACCCCGCTGCTCCACTTCCCATTCAGCTCTCTGCTATGACCTGGGATAGCAGTAGAAGATGGCCCAAGTCCTTGGGCCCCTGCACCCGCGTGGGAGACCTGGAAGAAGCTCCTGGCTCCTGGCTTCGGATCGGCGCAGCTCGGCCATTGCGGCCGTCTGGGGAGTGAACTCTTTCTCTCTCTGCCTCTCCTTCTCTCTCTGTGTAACTCTTTCAAAAAAGAAAGAAATAATTTTTAAAAAAAGATTTATTTATTTTTTACTTGAAAGTCAGAGTTACAGAGAGAGAAGAGAGGCAGAGAGAGAGAGAGTCTTCCATCCGATGGTTCACTCCCCAGATGGCCGCAATGGCCGAGCTGCGCCGATCCGAAGCCAGGAGCCAGGAGCTTCTTCCAGGTCTCCCACGTGGGTACAGGGGCCCAAGGACTTGGGACATCTTCTACTGTTTTCCCAGAACAGAGCTGAGAGCTGGATGGGAAGTAGAGCAGCCAGGACTTGAAACGGTGCCCATATGGGATGGCAGCACTGCAGGCAGTGGCTTAACCCCCTATGCTGCAGCACCAGCCCCAACTTCTTCCTTTTCAACGTGCATGTCTGTTGTTTGTTTCTCTTGCCTAATTGCTTTGGCTAGGTTTTCCAGTACTATGTTGAACAAAAGTGTTAAGAGTGGGCATCCTTGTCTTATTCCAGATTTTGGTGAGCCTTCAGTTTTTTCCCATTAAGTATGATGTCAGTTGTTGGCTTAATAAATATGGCCATGATTATATAAAACATGAGAAAATGATTTATCATTTTTATGAGATCTGTATATAAAATATCAAATAAAACATCCTGCTTACTTTAGTAGAGCAGTCCTTTTTATACTAAATTCATGAAGGAAAGTTTGACCTTTAGTGAATTTATGTGCTACTTGAAGTGTTCTCACTTGTGATTTTCACTCTTACATTCCAAGTTGGTATATGGTAATTGTTGGGGGAAAAAAATCCCACAGAAGACATTTCTAGCTTATTCTCTAAATCTGAAATGACTGCATTGTAATGAAATAGAGACAAAGCAAAGGGGGCTTTGTATACTTTATTTTATTTAATGATTATAAAATCCCTGGCACAATTGAAGGAATTTCCAAAAGCTCATGGAACAGTGAAGTTAAAGGAAAAGTTCATTTTGGTATAAAAAAATTATGAAACCCATGCATTGTCTGTTCACAATATGCATGTCCCATGAACTTTTAAATACATAGTTTAGAAGAGATAAATTACTCACCTGAGTGGCACCATTAGAACTAGACGGCGGAAGTCAAGTCTGTCTCTAAAAGCATCACGGTCCTACAGCACTCCACCTTATAGATAAGAGAATATGAGACAGCAGGTGGTAAGAGAATGTAGAATGTTGGATCTGAGGGACAATTCTATCCTTAACATATTTTATGTATTAATAGAATCTCTGTCTTAGCCTGCACACCTCTCCCACAGTTCAAAGTAGTTATGAAGATAAGGATTTGGTATAAGAAGTTTGAAGTATGATCCCAGGAAGCAGTGTGAAGGAATGGAGAAATGATACTGAAAAAAGCAGGAAAACCAAATGGATGCATTTACAATCAAGCTACTGCTTTACACAACTGAGATTCAGTTCTGTGCAGGGTATGCTGTGTGAGAAACTGCAGAGCATGCCTCAGAATCATTGCACTCATTGCATTGATGGACATCTCCACGAACTTCCCTTCCTTCATTCTTGAGAGTCATGCCTGGATATTAACTGGCCTGCCCCAGAAAGCCTTGCATGCTGCAGCTGCTACAAAAGTACAAGGATACGAGGTCTGCCTTAGAGTGGGGCACTGATGTGAATGGGCATATAATCTGCTACAATATCAAAGTGCAAGTGTCTTACAGACAAAAGTAGACAATTCAGATATAAACATAAAGACAAAAATATTGGACATAAAGGTAGCATTAAATGCATGATACTAAGTAGAAGATGCTAAAGAGAGTAACTATAAAAAGAAAAGCTTGGATATCAGCCACATTTATTGAACAGAAGAAAGATGATCAACCATAGGAAGCCAAGAATAGAATCAGGAGCATTCTGGATCTCTGTAGCTAAAACTTGAAAATTTTTCATGGTGCCTCCTAAGACCTTCTCAAATTTCTCTGCTCTGAGAATTTTATAAATTTTAGATGAATTTTACATTCCTATCCATCTGTATTTCATTGCCCCTGTTACTTATTCTGATGCATTCTTTCCCAATCCCTTGTCTTCCCTTGGGAAATTTCTTTTGCAAACAAATTGACCTTAAATAGGCTTTCTAAGATAAATGTATCTATCAAAAATATGAATACATGGGGCTGGCGCTGTGCCATAGCAGGTAAAGCCATCACCTGCAGTGCCAGCATTCCATATGGTTGCCAATTCGAGTCCCGGCTGCTCCATTTCCCATCCAGCTTTCTGCTATGGCCTGAGAGAGCAGTAGAAGATGGCCCAAGACGTTGGGCCCCTGCACCTACATAGGGGAGCTGAAAGAAGCTCCTGGCTCCTGCCTTCAGATAGGCTCATCATTGTGGCCATCTAGGGAGTGAACCAGTGGATGGAAGACCTCTCTCTCTCTCTCTCTGCCTCTGCCTCTCTGTAACTCTGCATTTCAAATAAATAAATAAACCTTTAAAAAAAAAATATGAACACCTATAGCCGATCCAGATACTAAGTGTGCAGCAAAGTTTCTGTATTTAAGCAATTACAGCTTACATTAGTATATTACTATGGGTCTGCTTTTTCCTTGAATAATTTTTTGACAGGCAGAATTAGACAGTGAGAGAGAGAGACAGAGACAGAGACAGAGAGACAGACAGACAGAGACAAAGAGAGAAAGGTCTTCCTTCCATTGGTTCACCTCCAAAATGGCTGCTACGGCCAGCGTGCTGCGCTGATCCGAAGCCAGAAGCCAGGTGCTTCTCTTGGTCTCCCATGCAGGTGCAGGGCCCAAGGACTTGGGCCATCCTCCACTGCACTCCCGGGCCACAGCAGAGAGCTGGACTGGAAGAAGAGCAACTGGGACAGGACCAGCGCCCCAACCGGGACTAGAACCCAGGGTGCCGGCGCCACAGGCGGATGATTAGCCTAGTGAGCCTTGGCGCCAGCCAAATAATTTTATATAAACTATACATTGCACCTGTTTAATATAGATATATAAGGTATATACAGCAAATGAACAAGCGGTGAATCTTTAAAACCCAAATTAGAAAATTTTTATAGGTTTTTCTGTGTTTGAAAAGTTTTTTCCATTTGTCTTTTTAACTTTCCATAGTCTATTATTTGGCTCACTAAAAATGATCTTATTCACATACAGTGTATTTATATTACCAGGAACTTATGATTTGAAATATATCTTCCTTTCATTTTCTTTTTTCTTTCTATTTTGGGTGACTTATTATGTTATACACTTTTTCTTTAAAATAACTTATTCAGTTTCCTTTATTTTATAAGATTTCTAAACTAAGACTTTCTAATTTATTTCTTGTTATTTATAGAAAATTCAATATAATTTATATTTATTATTAACTTATTAATTATAAAATATATAAGTAGTTTATAAATTAATTATTAATTTATCTGTATATCTGCTGATCTTACTCCTTTCCAACTCTGGGGACTCATTTAGCTGTCCTACCTACTCCACTGAATAACCTCATTCCCTGTAATTGGGCAGCATTGTGAAATGCGTTTCTAAAATCCCAGCAGGCTGGGCATTTGATATAGTAGCTAAGGCACTACTTGAGACACCCTCATCCCATATCTTGAGATGGCCCTGTCCCATATTGGAGTGCCTGGGTTTGAGGCTGTACTCCACATCTGATTTTAATGTCCCCTTGGGAGGCAGCTGTGATGGCTCAAGTAGTTCGGTTCCTGTCACTTACACAGGCGACTTTGATTGAGCTCCAGCACACCCTGGCTGTTGTGGGCATTTGGGACATGAACAAACAGGTGGGAGATTCCCGTGTCTCTCTCTCTGTCTCTCTCACTCTCTCTCATGAATTTAAAATTTAAATCCAAAACACTAACGTTCTGTGGATTTTTCATTAAGACATTAGTAATAATTGTTTCTATTCCATAATAAGAGCTTTTGAAGATATGAGCACATCAAAATATTAATAGAAAATGTAATTCAAAGATAGATTTATTATAATTAAAAAATCTTGAAATCCATGCATAGTTCTTTCATAATATTCATTTTCCATGAACTTTTTGAAGACCTCTCATATTAGGTTTAACCTTTGTGGTTTCTGTTGTAAAAATAAGCCATATTTATATTGTGATCCATATGGGAAGATACAGTCAGAGTTCCAAAAAACTAGCTTCCAAAGAAGTCATAAGTGTTGGAGTGGAGGGATAGTGCATCCTTTAAAGTTTATTAAAACTTTTGAACAGCGGCTAGGGTTGGACCACTTAGTACTCTGGCCTCACATCAGAGTGTCAGTTCAAGTCTCAGCTGCTCCACTTCTGGTCCATCTTCCTGGTAACATACCTGGGAAGACAGCAGAGAATGGCTGAAGTCCCTGGCCCCCTGTCACCGATCTGGGAGATGTGGATTGAGCTTCTGGCTCCTGGCTTCAGCCTGACCCAGCCCTGGGTGTTACAGTCAGTTGGGGAGTGAACCAGATAAAGATCCTCTCCCCTTTTGACATTCCCCTTCCCACCGCCCTCTTCTCCTCTCCCTTTCAAATATATAAATCTTAAAAAAAAAATTTTGGACAGAATTATAATTAGCAGCTTCTTGTTCTTAGGGGAATGTCTATATCAATAATAGAGCTTTCACATGAGTTAAACATTCCACATCGTCTTATTCCATTATACAGCATAGAACTTACTTCTACATCACATATTCTCCCATAAGAACTTCCAGATTGATACAGTTTTATTTTTCAGACGGATGGTAAAAAGGGAAACTGCCTATTATTAGTGAGTACTTCTGATTGTCTTCTTGAAACTAAATATGGCTTAGATGGATTAAGCTTCGGTTGTTAAACTGTGAAGACTGTAAAGTAGATGACAGTAAATGCTGTTACAGTCATAGTGTAGAATTGAATAAGAAAGTGGGCCTTGCAGAAAATAAGTGAATCTTTGAATTTACCTAAATGGGAGAGAAAATGGTTCTTGACAAAGGAAATGAGATGGTGAAAGGAATTAGGAAAGAAAAGGCAATTTCAAGCAGCTGTGGTTAAGATGGAACAAGAGCACAGACTTGAATAGCACAGATGTTGCTGTCAGCCCACTGAATCATGGGAAATAAAAGTCTGAAGAGGAAAAGAGATGGGAGATCCAAACTAATGTTACAGAAAGAAAGGATGAAAAAGACATATCTCCCATTAATTTTTCCTTAACGTTGTCTGATCTCTGTGTTTCACTCAAACCAAATCAAGCCATTCACTTTTTTCTCTGCAGAAGAATTTTTTTTTCTGTTTTCTTATTCCTATTCAGCATAGCTTTTTGTCCTGAGCTGCTCTTCTGCTAACCCGGGACACACATCCAAGTATGATCTCCCTTCGAATCTGAGTGATGCTGCTCCCTATGTCTTTACTTGCTGTCACCTGAATGTAATTTCTCCCCTTTTTTGAGTCTCCATAGCACTTTTGTTCCATAGATTTTATACTACTTTACGCTTAAGTAGACAGGCATAGATTTCAAAGTCAAAGAAATCATAAGTCAGATCCTAACTCTACCACTCAGAAGCTGTGCCTCTTTGAAAAGCTGCTCAGTCATTCTGAGTCTCGTTTTCCCCTTCTGTAAAACAGAGATAATAAAGCTTTATCTCAGCAGGTGGTATGAGGATTAAAAGATAGCATATGTGAAATAGCTAACATCGTGCCTAGTACACCATAAACACTCGTGCGTATTGATTCCCTTCCTCCCTCCTTGCTCAGGGGTACATGGCTGTTTCTAAACATTGTCTCCCTTTCGTGATAGCGTTTATGATGTTCAAGGGCAGAATCTAAGCTTATTTCATCTTTAGTGACCTCACAACACCTAAGTCAGTTCCTTCTAAATAGTAGTAGTTCAACAAAGACTACTAAGCTATAAATAGTAGGTACAAGAACTTAACAGACAGGAAACTGGGGGAGACAGGAAGCTAACAGCTTTCCAGAATTCTAAATGCCCTGGGCAGTAATATCATGTGTCATAAATAATGCCATTGAAATCAAGGCTCTGAGGTTTTCTTAGCACTTTCAGTGTCTTGTTTCCAGATGGTCTGAAGAGGTTGGACACCTTTGTTTCCTTTTGTTTGTTTTGCCATTTAATAGCAGAAACTAAACAGAGGTAATTAACCCAGGGGTATACCTATGATACATCATTTTATTTTTTAATACAGACTTGGATTTGGTTTTTGAAAGTAATTTTTTAAATGTTAACTGACACATAGAAATTGTACATATTTAGGAAGTATCATGTGGTGTTTTGATACATGTATATGTTGTATAATATCCCATCAGGGGAAACAGCTATCTCCTCAAACATTTCACAGTTCTTTATGGTGAAAACATTTAAAATTATTTCATCTAGTTTTAATTTTTTAAGAAAGTATATATTATCAGTCTATAGTCACCCTACTGTGCAAAACAACACCCAAACCTCTTATGCCCAACTATAACCTAGGACCTGTTAATCAGCCTTTCCCCATCCTTCCCTTCTTGTACTTTATCCCATATTTGTTAACCATCATTATATTCTTAATTTCTATGAGATCAACTATTTTTAGATTCCACATATGAATGAAGTCATATAGTACTTGTCTTTTTGCTTTTGTCTATTTCAATTAACCTTATGACCTCCAGTTCCATGTTGTTGCAAATGACAAGATTTTATTCTTTTTATGGACGAATGGTATTCCATTGTGTTTACACCATTTTCTTCATCACTCATCAGATGGACACTTTGGTGATTTCTTGGCTGTTGTAAATAGTGCTGCAGTACGCATGCGACTGCTGATATCTTCTTCAGAATGACTTCATATCCTTTGGATATATACCCAGAAGTGGGATTGCTGGATCATGTGGAAGCTCTGTTTTTAGTTTTAGTTTGGTGTGTGTGTGTCTGTGTGTGTGTGTGTGTGTGTGTTTAAGGAACCTCTCTATTGTCTTTGCACATTGGCTGTACAAATTTACATTCCCACCAATGGTGTGCAAGTATTCCCTTTTCTCCACATCCTCATGATCACTTTTGTCTTGCTGATAATAAGCTTGGCTTTGGTTTTTAACAATCAAGTCTATTATTGAAACTAGTTCTTAGTGGTCTTGTGAAATGCCACATTGCCTGAACATATGTATATTCCCATTAATAAATGATTTAACATAAATTATGGAAACAAGTTTTTTTCTAAAATGTTGTCTGGATTCTATCTTGTACTCTGCAGAAATATGTTGACTTTTTCTTTGGCCCAAATAACTCCATCTGTATCATCAATAGAGGAAAATGGAACAGTGAGACCATTGCATTAAGCAAAAAGTGTTCCTTCCATACTAAGGCCATGAGTTTCAAAGCCCTCCTCATAACTCTCCTTTGGAATTGCATGTGAACATAAAGGACATGTAATTCCCTTAGGAATTTGGAGGACTAAAGTGGCGTGCATGTTGTAATTCTGCATTACCCAGTGAGAAAGAAATGTAAGGGAAAACCACAAGCAGATACCATCGACAACTGCACATGGAGGCATGCAGCTTCCATTTGTATTTTTCCAGATATGCTTGAAAAGAAGTGGAAGATGTTCATTTGCCTTTTATTCCAACTTTTCTTTCGCTTTTTTGTTCTGATATTGTCATTGCTATTTCACAACATTTTGCAAAAATTTACAAAACTCAAGCTGTGTGTGCTTTGTAAAGAATTATTCCTGAATAAAATATTATATTTGAGGGACAGTATTTAACATTGTCTTCATATGTTTTAAATTATATACTAAGCTCCTTCTAACTGAACACTTTAGCAATTCCCATATTTCATGTTTGTGTTCCAATCCAACCTTTTTCAGATTCATGTAGTCTTACTTAGGGGCAGGGAGAGGACATACACATTCTCTAAAAAATTTGAAAAGTATGTGTCTATGCATGTGTGTTTTTGGGAGGGGAGGGTGCACAAAAACGCATGCATGTCCAGGAAGTCTTTGTTTTGCTCACTACACAATAGAATACCAGTAACGTATTCTATCCTGAGGAAATCATGCTGGACTTGCTAAGCATTCCCATCCTACATTACATACCTTTTATGTGGAGATTGTATGATAAACAGAATGATAATGGAAATTTTTCTTTAAAAATTCTGTATTTACTTGAAAGAGTTACAGAGAGGAAAGGAGACAGATATTCCATCCACTGGTTTATTTCTCAGATGGCCAGGACTGGGCCAGGCCAAAGCTGGAATCCAAGAGCTTCATGTGGGTCTCCCACATGGGTGGCAGGGGCCCAAACACTTGGGACATCTGCTACTTTTCTTAGGCACATTAGCAGGGAGCTGAATTGGAAGTGGGGCAGCTGTGACATGAACTGGTACTAATATGGGATACCAACGTTGCAGGTGGTGGTTTTACCCACTACAAAACACTGATAATAGAAATCTTAATGTCTAGATGTTTTCATTATTGTATTCATTTGGTGGTTAATACAATAAGAATACCTTAATTTTCCCAATATCTTGCATCTTTGAGAGTGCACACTATAACAGCCTGTTTATTTTACTGTAATTCACATTTCTTTATTTTTACATGGCCATATGTGTATTTAAATGGTATAATGGCTTTTCAAAGTTTTTTAGTTTAGAATTCTTTCCCATTAAAATTAACTGAAAAACTTCTATTGTTTTCTACCAGATATTTTCTCTAAATTCTATCTGAATTAAGGTGAATAACTCATAGTATTTCATGAATAATTAAGTTAATCCAAGATTTTCTTGCCTCTGTGGAAGCTATTGTCACTCCTTGTACTTACTCATTTTTGTATCTCAATTTCTTTATATAGAAAATGCATAATGAATTTTTGTTGAGCAAGTGTATATATTTGCTAATTCAGATTTAATGAACATTTTATGTGCATTTGATAATGAGGTGACTGAGCCTACTATTCAGTTTTGCAATTTATTTTTAAGCTGCGTTGCAGGCTAATCTTAAGAGAGCCTATGAAAAACAATGTATAGATTTAAGCAAATGGGCTCCAGAGATAGATATCTGAATTTAAATCCTGTGCTTTCACTCAGGAGCTGTATGACTTTAGAAAAGTTACTTAAATTTTTTTTCTTCTTTTTTTAATGAGGTACTTAAAACAGTATATGGCACATGTGAGAGTTATTATTAAGGGCCTAATTATGGACGCGTAAACACCCACACACCTTTTTTCTCACTAAGTGCTACTCTGAGAGCAATAAAGATTTCGTCTGGCTCTTGTAGGTGGTGTTTTACCTGCTGGATAGACATTGAATTCAATGTGTTGAGTGAAACAAAGGTAATTCACTGTGAAATGTTTCAGACTACATTTTCTCAGCTTTCTTTTTTTAACGTTATTTTTATTAAAATAAGGAGGATGGATTCCATGTAGTTCACAGTTACAATTCCACGAATATAATACTTGTCTCCTTCCTTTTCTCCCCAATTCTTTCTTTTTTCATTTTTGTGATTTTTAATTTACTTTAGAGTCACAGGCTCATTGCTCCACTAAATAACAATTCAACAAATTTTGTTTATATCTTTTCTCAAGAAAATTATATGTGGACCTATAATTTTGCATACATATGTTAACTTATAATTTACATACATGTTCTTATGAATTCCTTTATTTCATCATTTTTATGTACTAACCAAAATTCTTGATAAGCTAATTTTTTTTTATTTTTTTATTTTTTTTGACAGGCAGAATAGACAGTGAGAGAGAGAGACAGAGAGAAAGGTCTTCCTTTGCTGTTGGCTCACCCTCCAATGGCCGCCGTGGCCGGCGCACTGCGGCCAGCGCACCGCGCTGATCCGATGGCAGGAGCCAGGTACTTATCCTGGTCTCCCATGGGGTGCAGGACCCAAACACTTGGGCCATCCTCCACTGCACTCCCTGGCCACAGCAGAGAGCTGGCCTGGAAGAGGGGCAACCGGGACAGAATCTGGCACCCCGACCAGGACTAGAACCCGATGTGCCAGCACCGTAAGGGGGAGGATTAGCCTAGTGAGCCGCAGCGCTGGTGATAAGCTAATTTTTTAAGTATCTCCGATCATTTCAGTTGATACTACATTTTTAATATAGAATATATTTCTTGAAATAGGGTAGAGATTAAAATAGGAAATGCTGTAAGATAGGATTTACAAAGACAGATCTCCAGAAAAATTTTATCTTAGCTTTTGGGTAGATCATCTTTAAGCCTAATTAACATAATCACTGTAGGGGAATCTGCTTCTTCCTTACGTTAAAGTTAGTCAGACATTTCTGTTTTTTTTTTTTTTTTTTTTGTCCCCAAAGTAATCAGTATATTCAGAGCTAATTAAGATCTTAAATCAGTTAGAATCTATTTTAGTAATTCACGTTCAGCAACTTTTCTTTTTATAAAAATGCATGGGATCAAAGACAAAAGGTGATCTATTCTTAATTTACATAGTAAAATAAATTAAATCAATTATCATTTTGCTTAGAAGAGGTATAGCGCATCTTCCTTGAAACCTTTTACCTGGTAACCTGAGCTATAGAGCAATTTGGAAAAAGATGATAGAGTTTTGAGCTTCTGAAGGAAATACCACTCTTCCTAGTAAACTCAGCACCATCATTTACATCTGTGCAAGTTGTGAACTGCATAACACTGCTCAGCCATGTTCCAGTTGCCAAGCTATAGACAGCTGGAGAATGGTAGCTTCCTTTTCTAATTAATACAATCTTTTTTTAAAAATATGTATTTATTTGTTTGAAAGGCAGAGTTACAGAGAGGCAGAAAGACAGAGATCTTCCATCTGCTGGTTCACTTCCCAAATGGCCACAATGGCCGGAGCTGCACTGATCCAAAGCCAGGAGCCAGGAACCTCTTCCAAGTCTCTCACATGGGTAGCAGGAGTCCAAGAACTTGGGCCATCTTCTTTTGCTTTCACAGGCCATAGCAGAGAGTTGGATGGGAAGTGGTTCAGCCGGCACTCCAACCAGCACCCTTATAGGATGCTAGCGCCACAGGTGCTGCTTTAGCTGCTACACCACAGTGCTGGCCCCAATACAGTCTTAATCTGGGCAGGCAGGAAGCTGAGAAGAGGATGTGCAGTTGACTCAGAGTCTTAATGGTAGGCATAGGGATCTAAGATGAACAATGCTTCCAAGAGATATAGAGTGCATGGTGGATGGATTGCTGGAGAGAAACCACACCTGAGTTTAGACAGGACACATGGTAGCTGAAACTGAGAATGAATAGAATCCCCAGAGAGAGTGTGTGGAGGAGGAAAAAAGTTGAGGGTTAGGGAACAGCTATATACAAAATGTAAATATAAAATGGACCAGGAAATGAAGCAAAGAAGTTCCAGGAGAAAGTGCTACCAAGAAGCTAAGGGAGGAGTGACCAGTTATGTGAAATACTGGCACTGAGCTTGCAAGAAGGAAGTCACTTACTAACTTCAGTAGCCTGATGAGTTACTATTGACAATGAGGGGAGAATGAAAAGCAGAATATGCTTCTAAAAGTTTGGAGTCACAGAAAAAAGGAAGACAGGGACCAAAAAATATACACCTGTGTTTGAAAAAAAAAAATTAAGTTGTGTTCATTTTATCTCCAGGAGAGAGTGCAAAGTTGTTTTCTCCATTCCTCTATTAGCTTGAACACCTCTGAACTACCGTCCTAAGTCAACAGATGAGATTGTAGCAACCCCAAAAGGCACATTGTCTAGCTCATCTCAAATGTATCTTCATAGTATTAATTGGAAGCATGTGGGATACACAGATATCTGTGACTTTTTGACTGCCATCAGGCTGCAAAGGGAATACTAGGGGCCAGCATTGCAGCATAGCAGGTAAAAATGCTGCCTGGGACAGTCCCAGCTGCTCCACCTCCAAGACAGCTCCCTGCTAATGGCCTGAGAAAAGCAACATAAGATGGCCCAAGTGTTTTGGCTCCTGCTACACATGTGAGAGACCTGTAAGAGGTTCCTGATTCCTGACTTCAGCCTAGTCCAGCGCTGGCTGTTATGACCTTCTGGGGAGTGGACCAGTAGATGGAAGATCACTTCTCTGTGTCTTTCCCTTTTGTCTTGTAACTGACTTTCAAAATAAGTTAAGTCTTGAGGGCTGGCACTGTGGTGTAGCAGTTTAAGCCTCTGCCTGCTGTGCTGGCATCCCATGTGGAAACCCATTCGAGTCCCGGCTGCTCCACTTGTGATGAAGCTCCCTGATAATAACCTGGGAAGGCAGTGGAGGATGGCCCAAGTGCTTGGGCCCCTGCACCCGCGTGGGAGACCCCAAGGAGACTCCTGGCTTCAGATAGCCCAACTCCAGCTGTTGCGGCCATTTGGGGAGTGAACCACCAGATGGAAGACCTCTCTCTATCTCTACCTGTCTCTGTCTGTGGCTCTACCTATCAAATAAATAAATAAATCTTTAGTAAATAAGTAAGTCTTTAAAAAAAAAAACAGGGAGATACTAACTTGGGCCTTGATGATATCAAAGGTCACTGTTACAGGAAGTCTGCTAATATATATTTATTGGCCGTTTACCATGCAAAAGCTATGCTTTGACTTGAGAAGGGAAGAGAGGAAGGGAAGTACCAGAAGACCAGGAAGATGTTACGGAAAACCAGGTATTCTTTTTTTTAATTTTTATTTATTTATTTATTTTATTTTTTATTTTTTGACAGGCAGAGTGGACAGTGAGAGAGAGAGACAGAGAGAAAGGTCTTTGCCGTTGGTTCACCCTCCAATGGCCGCCGCGGCTGGCACACCGCGCTGATCTGATGGCAGGAGCCAGGTGCTTCTCCTGGTCTCCCATGGGGTGCAGGGCCCAAGCATTTGGGCCATCCTCCACTGCACTCCCTGGCCACAGCAGAGAGCTGGCCTGGAAGAGGGGCAACCGGGACAGAATCCGGTGCCCCGACCGGGACTAGAACCCGGTGTGCCGGCGCCACAAGGCGGAGGATTAGCCTAGTGAGCCGTGGTGCCGGCTCTTTTAATCACTTTGTACAATTCTCCTATGAGGTAATATTCATTGCTCCATCTGACAGATGTGATAACTGAGGCTCAGAGAAGTGATGTGACCTACCACAGGTCATGTGCTGATGTATATGTATATAAACCTCCTGAGTCACTGTTGGTTATGCTTCTCCAAATACAGTATTTTCTACCCTTAAGGGCCCTGATCATTTAGTAGGGAACAAAAGGCACTGCCACAGCAGGGTGGCTTAAGTTTCATTAAAAATGCACAAGTGCTTTAGAAATTCAAAAATAGGGATAAAGCATGTCCACATGAGGATCAGATACAGCTTAGGGAAGTGAAAGTTCAAAGATGAGACATCAGCAGGTGTTGATAAAAACAGATTGTGAAGTCTGGAGGATAAGACTTGACTACAGGGACAAAAACTTCTTTATAAAACTCAAAACTTCTATATTTATTTTTTTCTAAGTGGCTTCACAGCTCTGGATTCCAGGGGAGAGGTTTTAAGAAAGGAGTGCTAGAACTATACCAAGAAAAATGAGAATTAATGTTTATTCAGTAGAAAGAATGATACCAGGAATGATACGGAAAGAGTGGGAGTCGCTGCGAGAACAGCAAGGTTGGGTGGTAGAGAGGACCCTCCCAGGGAACCAGGGGAAATGAGGTAAAAGGAAAGGAGCACTTTGGACACAAGTAGAAGAAAAGTTAAGAGCAGGTATAGAGGATCTCAGACACAAGTGGAAGTCCATGATTTATTTGGTAGCAACCTGAACTATCTTTCATTATGAAAGTTTAAGTTGTGGGGCCAGTGCCGTGGCACAGGAGGTTAATCCTCTGCCTGCAGCGCCGGCATCCCATATGGGCACTGATTCTAGTCCCAGTTGCTCCTCTTCCAGTCCAGCTCTCTGCTGTGGCCTGGGAAAGCAGAAGATGGCCCAAGTCCTTGGGCCCCTGCACCTACATGGGAGACCAGGAAGAAGCACCTGGCTCCTGGTTTCAGATCCGTGTAACCCTGGCTGTTGCAGCCACCTGGAGAATGAACCAATGGACAGAAGACCTTTCTCTCTGTCTCTCCCTCTCACTGTCTAATTCTATCTCTCAAATAAATAAAATCTTAAAAAAAAAAAGTTTAGGTTGTATAACTACCTACAGGAATTTTCAAACATTCCCAACAGGAAATTGGCATCATAAACTACCTTAGACCGATCCCCCAGCTTCCAGAAATATCAGTTGCTAATCTTCACAAATCCCTCTCATTTGTTTTGGTTTGGTTTTTCTTACATATTATAAAGCAAAGCCTTGATATAATATCATTACATCTGTGAATACTAAAATATGAATCTAACTTACAGGATTTTTTTTAAATATATATTTTTTTTAATTTGAAACGCAGAGTTAGAGAGAGATCTTCCATCCACTGGTTCAATTCCCAAATGAACGCAATCGCTGGGGCTGAGCCAGGCCAAAGCTAGGAGCCAAGAACTTCCTCTGGGTCTCCCACATGGGTGCAGGGCCCCAAGGACTTGGAACATCTGCCACTGCTTTCCCAGGCACATCAGCAGGGAGCTGGATCAGAAGTGGAGTAGCCAAGACTTGAACTTGCGCCCATATGCCACAATGCCAGCCCCACCTATAGGGCATTTTAAAAACATTGCCATCATTTCACTCGCAATGCTAATAAAATTAACAATTCTTTAATGTCATCAATGCCCAGTTTAAGTTTTAATTTTCCCAATAGTCTAAAAAAACCGTCTTTTTTTATAGATTTTTTTTTTAAATCAAGTCTCTAAGTCAAGCTTTTTGGCACAGCAGGTTAAGTTGCCACCTGCAATGCCCATTATCCCATATTGGAACACCAGTTCAAGTCTCAGCTGCTCTGCCTCCAATCCTGCTTCCTGCTAATGTGCCTGAGAAAGCAGTGGAAGTTGGTCCAAGTCTTTGGACCCCTGCCAGAGATATGGGAGACCTGGATGGAGTTCCTAGTTCCTGGCTTCAACTTGGCCCAGCCCTGGCCATTACAGTCATTTGGGGATGAACCAGTGGAAGGGAGATCCATCTCTCTCTCTTCCCCCTTCCTTTTCCCTCTTTCCCCCTTCCTTTAAGTAAACAAATAAATAAAACTTAGAAGAAATAAGTCAAGATTCAAAGTTTGTACTTGGCATTTAGTTGTAAAGTTCTTCAGTCTCTTATCCTACAGCTGTTTTTCCTCTTCTCCCTATTTTTCCATGTTATGAATTTTTCCAGGACATCTCTCCAATGTATAGAGTACCCCATATTCTGAATTGGTCTAATTATTTCCTTATAGTACTGTTTAACTTATTCCTTTATCTTCTATATTCCTTTTAGACTGTGAGTTTCCTTTAGATGTTTGCTAGGTCTAGTTCAGTCTTTGTAAAGGTGTAGTATGCTTACAGTTCAACATATTAAGAAGCACATGCTATTGTCTTGTTCAAAAGGTCAAGTGGTATGGGCCTCCTTTCCAACAACCTTTTGCCTAAAGGCTTTGCTATCCACTGGGGGTTGTTACCTATAGAAATGCTTTCATTTTAGATTGAGATGAGAAGTGATATATTAAGAACAGTACCTTAGGAAAATTTAACTGACAAAAGCATGTATTATGGTATAAAGAGAGAAAAGATCAGGAGAAGGTTTGTAGACTATCCCAGGTCTCTAGAATCGTGGGTGCTAGCAATAAACATAGAAAGATGGGGAAATATTCAAGGATTTTGTGGAGAATGAAATCCACAGAACTTGACGCTAGATTAGATTTACTGAATCAAATACAACACTGTGCTTTTAGGCTTGGGGGAGGAGGAGTGTATTTAACCCACACAGGAAAGT
Organism: Oryctolagus cuniculus; assembly: GCF_051225735.1. NCBI lineage: Eukaryota > Metazoa > Chordata > Mammalia > Lagomorpha > Leporidae > Oryctolagus > Oryctolagus cuniculus. The sequence continues at coordinate 85,700,587 of NC_142874.1, forward strand.
CAGGAATCATGACTGGCTTGTAGCAGAAATTGAGAAGTTTGGTTTGGAAAGGTGAATTTGAGCTGATGATGGTGTATCTTGGCTTAGACATCTGAGCCAGTTGGCTAAGTGAGCAGTTGGGATTGCAGGTTGCAGCTTGGAAAAGAGTTTAGGACATAAGTCAGGTAATATACGAAGCCCTGAGGGTATATTTGATAGCTGATGAAGAGAGTGGGGTGAAAAGAGAAAAAATTTAGACACAAATTTGGGCAATCTGTACATTTATGGGTTATGTCAACCCTTTCTCCCCAAAGCTCAAGTTTATTTGGTTTTCGTTTAGTTCAAGATAACGCCTTTTCAGAAGCCAGAGGACTGGCTCAATAGGTTTCCCTTTTCATAGCTCAACTTTCTCTATCCTAATGGAAAGAAATGCCCCCTAGACCAGTAAGTATTTCATCACAAATTCCTTTATTTTTCTCAAAACCAGACTGTGAAAATAAGACTTCTACTCTGCTACGTCCCCCTCTATTTCCTCAAATCCTATTTCCTTTCTTTCTCTGATAATCTGTTGTTTAGGGAAGTTGGTGGGGACATGAAGGAAAAAGATAGGACATTAAAATGAGAGACTAGTGGCTCAAGGCACCTTCTTTTAGGGAAGGGTGAGTGAGCCTTTTTGAGATCATGGCAAAGAAACAAAGGGAACAGGAATGCTTGAAGAGACACATGAAAAAAAAAGGGGGGGTAACAAGGGTACGGTTAGGAATGAGGCAAGCCGGTGGGTAGGCACAGTATTGCCTCCACTCCTGGAGACAGGAGGGTGAAGATACAGAAGAATCTGCGTATGGAGAACATGGTTGTTGTAGAAGCTTGTTTTAAAAGGTCATTCACCATCACCTATGAGAGATCTAACTTGCAATGAAATCTTGAGAAAACAGAAAACCCCTGAGAGTCAGGCTCTCCTAGCTTCACGTCAAAGTGGTGTTTCCCATTCCTTCCAAAGATCTCATCAGGTCCCAAAGGCACATTCTACACTTATCTTTGTGTTGTGCTCAGTCGCCCTTAATAAAACCGTTGTGCCTATAAGACACTACAGATGATGCAAAGAATCAAACTGGTTTTCTTTTTTTTTAAGATTTATTTAATACTTATTTATTTGAAAGAGTTACACAAAGAGGGAAGGAGAGGCAGAGTGAGAGAAAGGTTTTCTATACACTGATTCACTCTCCAATTGGCCCCAATGGCCAGAGGTGAGCCAATCCAAAGCCAGGAATCAGGAGCTTCGTCCTGGTCTCCCGTACGGCTTCAGGGGCCCAAGGACTTGGGCCATCTTCTGCTTTCCCATGCCATAGCAGAAAGCTGGATTGGAAGCAGAGCATCCAGGACTCGAACCAGCGCCCATATGGGATGCCGGCACTGCAGGCAGCAGTTTGCTTTACCTGCTATGCCACAGCACCGGCCCCTCAAACTAGTTTTCAAATCAGCCTTCTTAAGTTGCCAGGACAAAATTATGCTGGGACAGTCTATTAGGAAACCTGCTAAAATAGATGATTGTAAATTAAACCCAGTGTATAATGATAACTCTATCTCTGAATACATTTGAATCATATTGAAGACAGTAAGAGAATTGTAGGAGAGCTCACACCATTAGCTGTAAAGTCACAGGGACTATGGGCATTTAGAGAGCAAGTTGATACCTTCTTTCGACAAAAGGAATGTTTAGGATTCCAAGTCTTTCACCATGGGGTTCATTTTGTTTGACCTCTTGAAAATAACTTTAAAAAAAAATCAAAGTTAAACAAAGAAGTGTTCACAATCTCTGAAAGCACATAGATGGAAGGAATAATGCTAGGAAGAGGGGCCTCTCGGTGCTGATTGGCAGAGACAGCAATTGGACTGTATTTAATTTGTGCTGTGTTAGAAAAGAAAGCCAGAGTGAACCTCACTGATTCCTGCTGTTTTATAAGCCCTAAACTGCATCGAGCTACACCAGTCTTCCTTTTGGAGAGTCCTCTTTTAATGTTTGCTTCTTCTAAATTTTCTTTTAGTGCTAGACCCCACTAATTGCTTCCTCGTGGCAGCTGCTTGTGATTTAAGACTGATCCTGGGCACATCCAGTCCCTTGCTCAGGGCTCAGACAGACATTACAAGTGGCCTTAGAGTTACGATCTCACCATGGAAAATGCTCAGAAAATCATGGCTGTAAAAATTAGTTTTCTAGTAAGTGGGGCTGGTTTTGATATTTTAAATTTCTGTTCATACCCATTCCCTTCTTCTTGGTCTCTTTTAATCTTCAATGCAAAATGAAAGGTGTAAAGTCCAAAGCTATAAATCTGTTTATAGCTATAATTCTCTTCCCTGGCTTAGCAGAGTTTGTCACTATAATAAACACAGTTCTTCTGCAGCAAAATTGAATCTGGTTGTTCTATAATTCTTTATATGTTGCTTCTTAGAACACTGAAGCAAGAGTTGTGTGAGCATCTCCTCTGTGTGGAGGGTGGGAGGGAGTAGGTGGTTGTAGGGACTAAGTTTAATCATTTTTATTCACAAATATAGTTAAAGCTAGAATGAATTTTTTTCTGTTTGGTAATAGTTACTAAACAATAAAGCTAATCTATACTAAACCTGAATATAGTCCAAATGTTTTCAACCATTCTTAACAGCACATTTCCAAAGACATTTATTTATTTATTTATTTACTTACTTACTTATTTGTTTGAGAGGCAGTAAAAGAGAAAGCTCCCATCTGCTGGTTAACTCCCCAAAGGCCTGCAATAGGAAGGGTTGAGCCAAAGCCAGGAGTCAGAAGTACAACCCAGGTCTCCCACATAGGTGGTAGGAACCTATCACCACTGCCTCTCAGGGTCTTCGGTAGCCTGAAGCTGGAGTCAGTAATCTACCTCAGGTACTCTGGTGTGCAACACAGCTGTCTTAACCTCTGCACTAAATGCCTGCTCCCCAAGACATGTTTTTTTTCATTTTAGGAAGTCTGTATGTTCATGTGTTCTACCTTAGGATAAGATTTATAGAAAAAATTGATTGTAGGCTACTGTGATTAAAATGTTTAAATTTTGGAATGTATACTTAATAATCACTCTTATAGGGTCAGCATTTTATAAATTGATTCATATATAATGCTTCATTTTAGTTAAGCAGTAGACATTACTTTTTACAAGTGAGGAAACTGAGGCCCAAAGGGATTTATTAATCTGCCAAAGATCAAAGAAGTGATTGCAGCTGGGATGTTTGTCTGCATCTGACTCCAAAGTGAAGCTGTTAACCACCAACATTTTTTATTTTATGTTAAAAATAATTCCCTCAAATTATACCTGTGCTTTTTTAAGTGAAGCATCTAAAAAGAAATCATAAACAAATACAGACACACATAGTTTAAATATATATGTGTGTGTGTATGTGTATATATATATATATATATATATAAACTCCAAAAGTTTTACATCAGGTTTTTCAGAGAGTTCTTAAAGCTTTAAATTTTACATTTTATTAACTCAAGTTGCATACAAAGTTGAAAGTCTATAGAAGAAAACAATTTGGTGGCTTAAAGAAGAAATATCCCTGAAATATATATATTATTCTAATAAAAGAGAGAAGTATGTATGAGCTCAAGGTTCAAGTATACACTTGAAAGAATGTGTTTCCATTTTAGTTAGAGGTACACCTGTGCTAAGGGTATGAAACAGTATATTAGGAGTATGTAGATATATCTACACCTAAACAACTAGGGTCCTTATTTTTCAGGTACAATGTTCAGTTTTCAATTGTTAATGTTATTTGCAGTGTGCTTTCCTGCAAGTTTAGAGGCCTGCTCATACCACATTCAGCCTCTTCACAAGTTTGTGGTTTTTGAGTATGTTCTCATTAGCACAACAGGCCAAATTAATAATGCAGGGCAGGGAGTAGGCAGGAGTCTTACCATCCATAGAATTCAGGCTTCTATCCTAGCCGTACAAGAAAAAACCCTGGATGTTCCCTGAGAGACTGTGACTGTTGATAGAGTTGTCGTGTTTACAGAGTGCCCTGGCATGCCAGAAGGAAGACGGACATCAGACCTGCAGTAACCACTGAGGTTGAGCTGTGTCCCTGGAGAACCACCAGTGCTCAGACTCTCTGTCTTCCCTGTCTTTGAAAGACTAGAAGAATTACGAGTCTTAAAATACAGAAAATCCACATTCAGTCTGCAGTATAAAGGTGGAAAGAAGGGGCCAGCATTGTGGCGTGGCAAGTTAAGCTTCTGCCAGCGATGCCAGCATCCCATATGGGCGCTGGTTCAAATCCCGGCTGCCCCACTTCCGATCCAGTGCTTGGGCCCCTGAGTCCACATGGGAGACCTGGATAAAGGTCCTGGCTTCTGACTTCGTCCTGGCCCAAACCCAGCCGTTGCGGTCATTTGGGGAGTGAATGGATGGAACATGTCTCTGTCTCTCCCCCCTTTCTCTGTAAGTCTGTCTTTAAACAAATAAATAAATCTTTCAAAAAAATCAAAGTAGAAAGGAAATATAATATAGGTGTCCTCTATTCGGAAGTTAACGTAGAAGGGTGGCTTCTGAGTGGTGATGTCACAGTCTGGCCACAGTGTATCATCCATGCTCCTTTTTCTCACTGATAGTAATGGACTCTCTCTCTCTCTCCCTCTCTCTTTCTTTCTCTGTCTCTCCCCACCCCCATTGTTTCATTGTTTCCCTTTTTCCTTCCTTTTCCCCTTTACATTTAGCTGAAGCTGACAACAATCTGTTCAGATTTGAGACATACCTGTAAAACCAGCTTTAAGTTCTGTGCTGCCTTGGCACCACCTTAGGCCAACATTTTTCTGCAGACACACTAAACTGAATTTTCAAATGAGAAGGACTTCTTTGTCCATGTGGGTATCTTAAGGTGCCTCCATGTCCAGTCAGTTAACTTGTCAGTTTTATCTCAGAATGTCTCCCAAATCTAGAACTTTCCCTGCCATAACCTTAATTCAGAGCTTCACTGTCTGTCTCCTGGACAAAGATGACAGTTTCCCAAAAACCCCTAACACTTTGAGAGTTCCACAAACTTAATGACATCTGCGTGTGGTTAATCTACCTCTAACCATCTCTGTTCCCTGCTGTTCTTCACTCCACATATGTTCTTACCATCCTGAATGCCTCATCTGTCTCAGATGGCATGATATCCTCTCACACTTGCACATGTTCTTCCTCCTGTCCAAACGGCTGGACCCCTTCTTCCCAAGCCCCACGTGTCTGGCCAACTTTCAAGAACCAGCTTCAGTGTCATCTTTTCTACTCCAGCTCTCCCACCTCCCTTCTCTCTACCCCACAGCTCCATGTCTGTCTCTCTGATGGCAATTACATTTGCATGTTCCTCCTCCGGATTCAGAGCACATTGCCTGGCTGATAGTCAGCCATCGATGCTTAGAGAGTGAAATTTGCTTGTCTGAATAATTCTGTAATGAAAATATTAATCAGAAGAAGTTTTATTTCAAGAATAAATGTACACTTAATGTGTACTTTCCTGGGTTAGACACCATAGCCCTATTCTTATTACAGCAGCTTTGTCTGACTGCCAAGAATTTTCCAGGTTTGTTCCCCATTTTTCCTACCTCTGCAGAATCTAGATTTATTTTCATGATAATCATCTCTTGCATGTCATTGCCTCTTTTGTTTTGCCAGTTCAAAATAGGTAACATTTAGCATTCTAGTGAATAAGAGGCTGCCATTCATCTCCTATGACTCTTTGTCTTCCAACTATACTTTGACTGCTTTTATGTAGATTGAAATCCAGTGTTTTCCTGAATGTCAGTAATTGTGCTTCTCTATGCCTTTAGTTTGTTTTTATCACTTAGTAGAATTAGATATCAGAGCTAAAACCTTAGTTGTTTGGGCAGAAATTAATTTGGGGAAACTAGAGCCAGCACTGTGGTGTAGTAGCATCCCATACAGGCACTAGTTCCTATCCCAGCTACTCATCTATCATTCCAGCTCTCTACTTATGGCCTGGGAAAGCAGTGGAAGATGACCCATGTGCTTAGGTTTGAACCCAGAAGATGCTCCTGGCTTCCAGCATTGGATCAGCTCAGTTTGGGCCTTTGTCTTTGCAGCCATTTGGGGAGTGAACCAGCGGGCGGAAGATCTTTTCCTCTGTCTCTTCTTCTCTCTGTCTGTAACTCTACCTCTCAAATAAATAAAAGCCTAAAAAACATTGATGGAGACTAAAATGGTACTTTATCAGCCATGACTCACATTAAATGCTTGGCACAAACAGAAAGGTGATTACTATAAATTCTGAACTTAAAGCCATTTGAACAGGAGGCTAGTTTGAAGTTTGCTGCTGAAATTTATAGTTTGAGAGTTTATTGATAACATTCTAACAATGCTTTCAAAGTAATACAGTAGTAATATAAAGTATTACTACTTAAAAGTAATACAATAGTAATAAAATGTTAACACCTTTAAGTACATATATAATTAGTATTAATTACATAAAACTAATTAGAAAGATCATTTCAAATATTTATCAAAGGGGAATTAATAAAAGACTTGACTAATTTTGCCATATTTCCTTTGATACTGCGATCTGAGCAGCAAATATGACTGCCAAATATTAGACTAAGTTTGGTACAGTTGAAAGCAACAAAATGCCACTAACAAAAACACTGTGATTGAAGTGATCACTAACTTGTATTCTCATCTATCCTTTAGCTAGAGCAAGTAGCTGTTTTTAAACTACAAAGACAAAAAATAGTGACTCGAATTTTATAGGTAAATAATCAAAAAAACCTTCATTACTTGTATTGTTTTTACTCTGCATTTGCTAGGGTAGCCCACTTTTTCTTCAAAGTCAACCCATATTTTTAGTGAAGAGGGTCCATTTCAGAAACAAGAGTGGGATTCCAGGGAGAGCAGAAGAAAACACCTGCTGTTAATTCTGAATGCGCAAGTGGGGGCTGAAGTGTCCGAAGCAGCCACCGCAGCTGTGAGTGGAGGTTGACCTTGGCTTCTCTTCTGTGGTGCACTGGCAGGTGCCAGGACGCCATGCAGTCTGCTCAGAAACACCCTCTTTTGAAGCAGCAGTATTTATTGCTCAATTGTGAATGCAAATTTTGATGTATTCATGAATTAAGCAACCTTGCTCATGGCACACTAGCTAAAGAGTTCTGGCTGACATATGTGTCTTTGGCATTAATAATTGGACTTTGAGAAAAAAAATCTACTCTGTTCCCCACTATAGTGTGGTTTCAGACAAACTTTGGCCTGAGACATGCCATAGGACCTAATCAAGTGCCTTGAGAGGACTGATATAGGAATCTTGGTCTCAAGATTCTAACCAACAAAAGCAAACACAACTTTTTTTAAATTTGTTTATTTCAAAAGTCAGAGTTGCAGAGAAGGAGAGGCAGAGAGAGAGAGAGAGAGAGAGAGAGAGAAAGAGAGAGAGAGAGATCTTTCATCCATTGGTTCACTCCCCAATTGGCTGCAACAGTCAGGAGGGCTGGGCCAGGCTGAAGCCAGGAGTTTCTTCCAGGTCTCCCACATGGGTGCAGGGGCCCAAGGACATGAACCCTCCTCTACTGCTTCCCAAGCACATTAGCAGAGAGCTGGATCAGAAGTGGAGCAGCCAGAACACAAACCAGCACCCATAAGGGATAACGGTGTCGCAGGTGACAGCTGCTAAGCCACAGTGCCGGCCCCAGCAAACACAACTTTAAGAGGAGAAGTTCCTTTTGAGGAAAAGTAGGTAGAAGTTAGGGTGCAGTCCACAATAGCAGCTGACCTTATCAGTAGTTGGGTTTTCTAGGTATCATTTTTTTTCCTTGATGCTAGTATATTGAAAATGTTTGACACTAGATTATTTAGCTATTCCACAACAGGGACTATTTATTTATTAATCTGACTCTCTCCCACTTGTACTCCCCTAGTGCTTAGGATATTTATGAACTCTTTATAGACATTGAACAAAAGTATGTAAAAGTCAAGATGATATTAAATAACATTCAATTTAAATCAAGACTAGAACTTCCATAATGTTTCTTAAACTAGACAGTAGGTCTCCTCTCATTCTTTTCTTTGGCTTTCCTTTGTCCCACCAAAAATGAAATCCTAATCCTCTTAATGTATAGTATTAATGAGCATTTGTATTTTTTGAAATCATCAAATAAACTCTTTAATTTTACAGAAGTAGGCACATAGACTGTACTCATTACTCACTACTTGATTCACTAAAAAAATTATTTAATACATTAAATATCTACTGGAAACACTAAGAAAAGGTATTTTTCTTAGTTTCTCTGTTTTTCAATGTCAAAATGATTTTGGGGGTAAAAGGGAAAAGAGTTTGTCAAGGTGATTCCATTATCTTAGCCACCTTCCTCTTCTTCACTTCCCCTTTTTCTCATTTTGAACTTGATATCTTGGGAGCAGTGTCCATGAAACCGTGGAGAATGTGACTTGGGAGATATTTCAGAAGGTTCCTGTTTCAGGTACCAGACTTGGGCATCATTCTGAGAGTCTACTTGTAGAATTGTGTTCTGACATTTAGCATCAAAACTATTGAATTTGGGGTCTTGTGCCCACATCCTCTATTGAAGGGCTTGGAATTGAGTCCCACCTCTTCTTCCAGTCTAACTTCCTTCTCATGTTCCTGGAAGGCATCAGATGATGATCCAAGTACTTGGGCCCCTGCCACCCACATGGGAGACTCAAAGTGAGTTCCTGGCTCTTGGCTTTGGCCTAGCCAAGCTCTCACCATTGCAGACATTTGAAGAGAGAACCAGCAGATGAAAGATATCTCTCTCCCACCTCTGCCTCTCTCTCTGCCTTTCAAATAAATAAAAATAGATATTTGAAAAAAAAAAAAGAAAATACCAAGTATTAGTGATGCTATAGGGCAACTCAAATTCTTATACACCACAGATGGGGTTGTAAATTGTTAAAAACCACAGTGGAAAACTATTTGGCCATTTGAACATATGCATAATCTATAGCCTAACAATTACTCTTAGATACATACCCAACAGAAATGCATTCAATTTTTGACCAAAAGACATGTAATGGATGTTCATAGCTGTAGCATTTGTAATAGCCAAGACCTTGAAACTCCTGGAAACAAATAGCCATCAACAGTAGGATGAGTGAGTTATGGTATAACCACATAATAGGATGTTAAAACATAGTAGAAACAATGAGCAGCTCTATACTTCACACATAGTGAACAAGAGAGACCAGATATATACTGCATGCTTCTGTTGATATAAACTACAAAGTTGAGGAAACTGTACAGGATTGTAAAAAGTCAGAATAGTGGTAACTGTTGGTAGAAGGGTGATAACAAGGAAATGTCACAGCAGAAACTTCTGACTTGCTGGTAGTGTCTCTTTCTATAGCTGAGTTCTACTTTGTGTAGGCATGTTCAATTTGTGAAAATTTATTCAGCATATTGTATACTTATATACATATTGTACTTAAGAATACAACTCTAAGAATATGGTGATTCTTCCCACCCTCCCACCCAACTCCTACCCCACCCCTTCCTCCCTTTTCCATTCCCAGTCCCCTTTTCCATTAAGATTCATCTTCAATTAGCTTCATACAAAGAAGTCCAACTCTACACTAAGTTAAGATTTCAACAATTTGCACACATACACACACACACACACACACATACTCACAAACTGTTAAAGAACAAGTTTTACAGTTAATTCTCATTGAAGACAGAAGTCCTGCACGGGAGGTTAGTGCACAGTGATTCCTGTTGTTAATTTAACAACACTCTTATGTATGATATCAGTGATCACCCGAGGCTCTTGACATGAGCTACCAAAGCTATGGAAGCCTTTTGAATCCACAATCTCCATCAGTATTTAGACAAGGCCATGAGCAAAGTAGAAGTTCTCTCCTCCCTTCAGAGAAAAGAATATCTGAAGGTTCCTCAAGAACCTGCTTAGACAGTTCTAGTGGGTGCCCTTCATATGAATCTCTTGATTGACCTTGATACATTCAGGCTACAATATTTTTGTTTTCATTCATATATTTTCTTCTCTTTTATCTTTTCAGGGCCCTCCTGGTCCAAAAGGTGATAAGGTAAGAGGAGGCATTGCTGAAACAAATTACGTTAGCAGAAATTCATGCTGGCATGACCTATAATGTGCTATACTTTTCTCTTTGTAATGAACATCATCTATAGCTTTGGTTAAACTGTCATCTCACTTTCCTATTCTACAGGGAGAACAAGGTGATCAAGGGCCTCGGGTAAGTTGCACTCTTTCTACCCTGAGCAAAAAGTTGATTTCCAATCCCACACTTATTGATTAAAAGTACCCCAGCATCATAACTGTCTTTGTGCCTAAGTGGCTTAATATACCACACCACTTATAAGTGAAAAAGCCAGAATAACTTCTAATGTGTATATCTTGTGCATTATCTTAACTTGATGCCTCAGGCAGAACATTCTACAATAATTAGACCTTCTGAATAATAGCCAGAATCATTTCTAAGACTCAACCACAGCCATCTTCCCAGTGCCCACTGGGTCCTTCACATTTGCGTGGGTTGCTTTGCAGCATAAAGACCATATGCATTTCTCTTGAATTTGGCCTTTTCTGCACTTAAACTATATACGCTATTGCAAAAATATGTTTTTATTGTAGATAAAATATTAATGCATTTACTCTTCAGCATAAGTGTGAATAATATGTATTTAAATTTCTTGTTGTTAGAGATTTTTCAGCAGATGAAAGGTGTAATATAATTTAGTACTGGGGAGGAGGTGCATTCTTTCATTCTTCTCGAATGTGGCCTTTTTGACCATTAGAACACAATGGTGAATGCTTTGTTGTTACCTTGGTAGTGCCAAGTCCTCTGCTTCACATCTGTGCCTTATTACCCAAATGTTCAGACATACTGTTCCAATGATGTAGTGGCTCTGTTCAGACATACCTCTCAATTTTCTCATGTCACTATGCACAAATGCAAGTATTTGGTTGAAGAGAGTAATTTTTTTAGAGTGGAAAGGCACATTTAAAACTTTCAGGTTGAAAACAAAAACTATGTAGGTCTTTCTGCAAAATACACTGTGGTTAATTATTGAATTCATTTGTATTGCATAGATTTTTGGAAAAAAGTTGCAGTTAATGCAAACATCAAATATTGTAATCTTAACTATATCTCCTCATGTTACGTAAACTACATAAAAGTTTCTCTTATATTCTTCAGCCACTTCTTCATATAGAAATGATTATGCCTCAATGTATTTTGTTTTTGAAGGCAGTTATCCTGGCTGATGACTGGCTTCAAACTAAAAGTTCATTATAAATGGTCAAGGAGATTAAACATTGTGGTATCTACTATCATGGATATGACTGGAATAAAACTCTTGTAACCTTAAATGATTACAATATCACCCCTTGCTCTGTGGGTGGTGATTATTTCACATGGCGTGTCTCCAGTATTGCATATCATTTCTTTCTACACACAATAACAAAATCACTCAGCATGCCCTTTCCAGGTAAGAGGGAAACTGTTCCATTCTGAGAAATCTTCTTTTTGGCAGAGGAAATAAGGGGGTGGTTCACAGGGTAGCTGTCATCAGTACACATGCAGCCCTCATTTTCAAAAAGGTGTGTTGGCTTTCATCGTTACCAAGAGTGATGATTGATTATAAAGCTAGGCCAAATTTTCAGGATGAAACCCGAAACCATCTGAAATTCACCTGGTTTCATGTTGCATTACAAACTGAGACTTGGACCAGGTTCCTTGAAAGTTTGGCCAAAGTTCACGAACTACTTTGACAAACCCAGACTGCCTTTCATACTGATTTCAGCCAGTTTTCACACTGATAGGGGCCAAGTTTCACACGATTCAGGGGCCATTTAGGATTTCAGGAAGAAAGTGGCAAAAATTGATCCTGTTTTCCCTAGGTTTTGCTTTGAATTGAAGGACTGTGAATTGCATTCATAATGCAGAATGCATCCTCATAGCTAAGAACCTAACTGTCCTGGAAGGGATGTTTAAAAGGGAATGAGAACACTCAGGTTACTAACTTAGAAACAAATCAGGTCACAGTCAGTGCTCTTAGAATTGTATATTTTATACCCATTATATACAGTATTTTCTACTATGACAATATTAACTACACATTAGGGAAGTTTTCAGATCAAGACAATAAAATGATCATTCCACTTGTATATATAAATTTTAAAATAGTCACAGATCATTAAAACTAAAGTAGTGTTTCATTCTTAACCGTTGGTTTGACAAAGATATCCAACAAAGTTTGACAAAACTATATTTTCAGAAATCTGATACATAGATTTTTTTGTTTTTTTGTTTTTTATTTTTAATTTTTTTTAATTTTAGCTTCCATATAAGGGAGAAGATGCAGTATTTGTCTTCTGTGGTCATCTGTTCATTTGATTATTGTTTATAGCCCTTGCCCATATTCCTGCTGAACTAGGATATTTTCACTTTTTACTTGGTGAACTCTTTATTTGGTGGAGATTAAATCTTTGACTCTAATGTAAATTAAAAATATATTATCTCAGGCCGGCGCCGTGGCTCAATAGGCTAATCCTCCACCTTGCGGCGCCAGCACACCAGGTTCTAGTCCTGGTCGGGGTGCCGGATTCTGTCCCGGTTGCCCCTCTTCCAGGCCAGCTCTCTGCTGTGGCCAGGGAGTGCAGTGGAGGATGGCCCAAGTACTTGGCCCTGCACCCCATGGGAGACCAGGATAAGTACTTGGTTCCTGCCATTGGATCAGCGTGGTGCGCCGGCCGCAGCGCGCCGGCCGTGGCGGCCATTGGAGGGTGAACCAACGGCAAAGGAAGACCTTTCTCTCTGTCTCTCTCTCTCACTGTCCACTCTGCCTGTCAAAAATAAATAAATAAATAAACAAAAAAAGATTCTAAAAAAATATATATATATTATCTCAAAAACAAATAAGAGAGGGAAAAAGAGAGTAACATGTTCCTACAATTGTATCTATAAACTACATTGAATCTGTTTCCTGTGTACCGATCTCACATTAACATGAAAAAATAAAGTTTAAAAGATAATATTTTTTATTTCCAGAAAGTCAAAAGTAAGTTAGAATTGGAAAAACCTAACTGTAATGAAAATTCACTTTCTTATCTTCTGTTCATTCACATTGTTCCAGAAGAGCTCTCCTGACACTCTTGTTTTTGAAATGTAGATCTTCATGTTTAAATACCCAGTCATTTTTCATCCTGTTGTAGATTTTGAATTCTATTCATTACCATTGGTTTCAAGTGACTTATTTCTTCCAATAATTAATGACATAACCCTCTCCATTATTTCACTTCTCTGTTAAATAAACCAGGAAAAACATGAAAATAATATGTAAATTAAGAATGTCAGACCATTTGGAAATACTTGGACATCTATGGGGCATCTCCCGTGTTCAAGATACTATGCTTAATATTATTGAAACCTTGAATACATTCACTTCTTTCCCTCTCCTACTATCACCAAATTCAGCCTACTATCATCTCATGCTGTTGATTATTGCAACAGTCTTCAATTAATCTTCCTGCTTCCACTCTTGACCTTGTATAATCCATTTTCTACACAACAGCCAGAGAGATCATTTTACATTGTAAACTAGGTTGTGTTACTCCCTGTTTAAAACCTTGGAATGAAATCCAAACCACTGTGCTTGGCCTCCATGGACCTTGAAGGTCAGTCTTGCCACCTCTGGAACTTCATTTCACACAAGCTCTCCCCTCACTATATTTCAACCACACTGTGCTCCCTGCACTCTTCAGACACATGAAATTCATGCCCATCTGGACCCCTTTCTATTGGCCCCTTCTTGCCTTCTGAGCAGTGAGTTATTATCATTGGTCACCTAACCAAATATTGTTGATCTAAATCTTACCAAACTACCTGATCTAAAGATGAGATTATTCTATTTTGTTTAATTACTTGCTTGCTACCTGTAAAACATATCCTTCCCCTATCCCCCACTTAGAATATAAACTCCATAAAGTAAGGGCCTGGTCTATCTTATTCATGCCACTATCACAAAGAACAGTAAGAGCTTGATAAATGTTTGTTGAATGTATGAATAAAGAATAGCATTAAATCATTGCTGCCGTCAAGGAAGTAATAATCTCCTAAATGCCTGAATAGGAAGATGATGTGGTTGTATGTTATGTGCCTTAAACAGCTAGATCAAAAGATGCCAGAAAAGTGAAAATTTTTCCACTTTAAATAGTCATTGAAAACTACAGAAAAGATAACACTTGACCTAGGATTTCGTAAATGGACAATCTTTGGGGAGATAAGGTAAGGCTTGGTATTACATACTCCAGGGAAAAGAAATAGTATAAACAATATTATACAGGTAGAAAGTGGCAAGATTTATTTAAGGAGCAAGGAGTATTCCATTTGCCAAGAAAATAGGTTGCATATTGAAAAAACTGTATCATTTATGTCTGAAATTTTTTATTAAAATTGTGTTATGGAGCATTTAGAATGTCTAGTGTGATGCTGGCGCGATGGCTCAATAGGCTAATCCTCCGCCTGCGGCACCGGCACACCAGGTTCTAGTCCCGGTTGGGGCACCAGATTCTGTCCCGGTTCCCCCTCTTCCAGGCCAGCTCTCTGCTGTGGCCGGGGAGTGCAGTGGAGGATGGCCCAAGTGCTTGGGCCCTGCACCCCATGGGAGATCAGGAGAAGCACCTGGCTCCTGCCTTTGAATCAGCGTGGTGCACTGGCCGCGGCAGCCATTGGAAGGTGAACCAACGGCAAAGGAAGACCTTCCTCTCTGTCTCTCTCTCACTGTCCACTCTGCCTGGCAAAAAATAAATAAATAAATAAATAGAAAGAATGTCTGGTGTGATAGCAGTAGAGAACCATTGAAAACTTTTTGAGTACATAACTTTTATTAACTTTCTTATTACAATTGTTCAGTTTTATTTTTGTTATTAATCTTTTACTGTGCCTAATTTATAAATTAAGCTTTGTCATAAGTATGTGCGTATAGGAAAAAACCAGTACACATGTGGTTTGGTACTATCTGTGGTTTTAGGCATCCTGAAAACATCTAGGAACATTGGATGAATGCAGACTGTTGTACATTGCTTGATGCATGTTACCACAGTACTATTACCAAACGTACTCTGTGAGGATCTATTTGGTGGTAGTGTCCATTATAGAATGGAATTGGAAGAGGTTGAAAGAAAGGAAACAAGTCTGGAAACTGTCCTTCATCTAGGAAAAGATCATAGGACTCTAAGCTATAATGTAATGTCCACTCCTCAGTGGAGAGTCATCAGAGGAAATGAGCCGGATCATCCTAGAACATTAGGTAACAATGGAGGAAGGGAGTCATTTTGAACAGAAAGCTCAGGATGAGAAGTTCTGCCATAGCAAGGGGCTAAGTTGGAGTCACCAAAGTTTGGAAGAATGCTCCGCTAATCCTCTAGAGGCTATAGTTTTAGTTTGTATTTCTCACATAAGAAGTTTGCAGAAGGCAGCTGATGATGATATTTACATTATTCAAAGATATTACCAGGCCAGTGCCATGGCTCACTTGGTTAATCCTCTGCCTGTGGCACTGGCATCCCATATGGGTACTGGGTTCTAGTCCTGGTTGCTCTTCTTCCAATCCAGCTCTCTGCTGTGGCCCAGGAGGGCAGTGGAGGATGGCCCAAGTGCTTGGGCCCTGCACCCACATGGGAAACCAGGAAGAAGCACCTGGCTCCTGGCTTCAGATCGGCACAGCACCGGCTATTTGGGGAGTGAACCAATGGCAGGAAGATCTTTCTGTCTCTCTCTCTCACTGTCTATATCTGTACATGTCAAATTAAAAAAAAAAAAAAAGATATACCCATAAAAGTCTTTGAATCTCTTGACCTTTCCCTCATGACTGCAAGAAGGCTGGTTGAAGTCTAACCGTTCCACCTGTCTATCAGCAGAAACAACAAAGACGGAAGAGGCTATACCAAGAACGCAAAATCATTTCCATGAATTTCCTACTGGATTTTGGTCTGATTGGCCAGACTGTGTCACATCAGATCCCAAAAATGGAGGTGACACGGAGAATGGGGTTGAAAAGGAAAGCTGGTTTGTCTTACTCTTAGGGTTTGCCATGAATGCCTAGCAAAGTGCATTCAATCTGCATTAGATTTACATTCAGGGCCTATGACCATGAGTGCCGAGTGGACAAGTTAAGTATTTTTAAGGCAATTGGAGTGAAGTTGAAAACACAGAGATGAAAATTCAACACAAGTCCTGGAGCTAATTGGATATGGGGGCTGAAGTAGGAAAAGGAGATCAAGATAGAATAGAAGTTTCTGGCTTGATGCTTGACTTAAAAATTCAGAAGAAAGAAATGATAAGTTGAATGTTAGTTATATTAAATTTTTTATCTTAAAGAGATAGTTCACTGGAATAGTACAGCAAACAGAAACATGAGGCTAGACTCCTGAGCTTAGTCATCATTGAAGATAACAGTTACAAAACCAAACTGTCAGCGAATGAGAAATGAAATCATAGAATGAGAAAAGTTGATGGGCAAAAGAGTAAGGAAAAAACCGCCCTGGAATCGATACTTCAGAAATATCCGTATTTAGGGAATGAGGTAAGGAAGATACCTCAGAAAAAGAGATCACTCAAAGATGGAATCAGGACACTGCAATAGGCGAACACCAAAGGAAGAACTACTTGAAAAGGCAAGCAAGGGTGGCCAACACAATGTTCTTAATAAAAAGGTAGCCATAGAGATAAGGTCTCTTTTTTTAAATTTACTTTCCCCCCCAAAGAAAACTTTTATTTAAGAAATACAGACTTCATGCATTTCATAAGTACAACTTCAGAAATATAGTGATTCTTTCCATCATACCCACCTTCCCACCCATTCTCCTACCCTTCCTCCTCCTCCCTCTCCCATTCCCAGTCCTTTTCTCCACTAAGATCCATTTTTTTATGTTTTTTAAATTTTCTTTATTTTTTTTATTTTTTTAACTTTTATTTAATGAATATAAATTTCCAAAGTACAGAATATGGATTACAATGGCTTCCCCCCCATAATGTCCCTCCAACCCGCAACCCTCCCCTTATCCACTCCCTCTCCCCTTCCATTCACATCAAGATTCATTTTCAGTTCTCTTTATATACAGAAGATCAGTTAAGCATACATTAAGTAAAGATTTCAACAGTTTGCTCCCACACAGAAACATAAAGTGAAAAATACTGTTTGAGTACTAGTTATAGCATTAGATCTCAATGTACAGCACACTAAGGACAAAGATCCTACATGAGGAGTAAGTGCACAGTGACTCCTGTTGTTGACTTAACAAATTGACACTCTTGTTTATGGCATCAGTAATCACCCTAGGCTCTTGTCATGAGTTGCCAAGGCTATGGAAGCCCCCTGAGTTCACTGACTCTGATCATTTTTAGACAAGGCCATGGTCAAAGTGGAAGTTCTCTCCTCCCTTCGGAGAAAGGTACTTCCTTCTTTGATGACCCTTTCTTTCCACTGGGATCTCACTCGTGGAGATCTTTCATTTAGGTTTTTTTTTTCCCCCAGAGTGTCTTGGCTTTCCATGCCTGAAATACTCTCATGGGCATTTCAGCCGGATCCACATGCCTTAAGGGCTGATTCTGAGGCCAGAGTGCAGTTAGGACCTTTGCCATTCTATGGGTCTGCTGTGTATCTCACTTCCCATGTTGGATCATTCTCTCCCTTTTTGATTCTATCAGCTAGTATTTGCAGACACTATTCTTGTTTATGTGATCCCTTTGGTTCTTAGTCCTATCATTACAATCAATTGTGAACAGAAATTGATCACTGGGACTAGTGAGATGGCATTGGTACATGCCACACAGAAGGCCAACTCCATACTAAGTAAAGAGTTCAACAATTTATATGTTGAAAAAAAACCTTCAACATTGGAGACAAGGGCTGTTCAAAGTCATTGCATCTTGAAATTAATTTCACATTTTTTTAGAAACTTAACTTTAACGAAGCACCCAAGAATGATACATAATTTAGGAGCATTTAGACATAATTATAATGCAACTCTTTGAGGATAGAGGTCCTACATGGGAAGTTACTGTACAGTGACTCTTGTTAATTTAACAATTAACACTCTTATGTATGACATCAGTGATCCCCTGAAGCTCTTGACATGAGCTACCTAAGCTATGGAAGCCTTGTCAATCCATAAACTCTGTCAGTATTTAGACAAGGCCATAAGCAAAGTGGAAGTTCTCTTCAGAGAAAAGTACCTCCTTCTTTGACCACTTAGGGATAAGGTCTTAAAAACCTTTTGGGCTTGGTGTTTTGGAGTCATGGGAAATTAAGGGAGTACATATTGTGAAGTTATGAAAGTAGAAGTCAGATTACACGAAGTTGAAAGGTAAATTTATGGTAGAAAAGTCGACTGTTGATGGTATATGATTTAATGCAGAAGAAAGTTGGCTCACATTTTGGGCATTAGCTCTCTTTCAGTATACACTGACTCAATTTCAAGACCAAAATTTTAGGTATAGTATAACAAATCACAAATGTCATTTAGCTTTATTCTATAAGACAGTGAGTATTAAATGCCCACAGATGAACGCATCTGACTTTAGAATTGCATTCCCCTCCTTAATTCTTGGGGAGATCTCATTACAGATTTGCCATTAATTTTCAATTCATTTTTGTAAACATTGCACTTCAACATTTAGGTCTTCAGACTCTAGAGTTGGAAGGGTACTTTATCTGTGCTGTCTTCAGTCACCAGGACTAGGCTCAGATTTCTTCTTCATGGCTGTGTGTTACACAGTTTGAGACTATGACTTTACCTGGTTTTCAAGTAGGGATTGGACAGCCTGCTGCAAGGAAGTTTTAGTGGATTCCTGGACTCAGTGGAAGTTGGGCCAGGACACAATGCTTCACTAATAATTATAATTGTCAATTGCCTAGTTTATAGTAAACTCTAAACACCTTTCTAGGGAAGCCACATAAATCATTTCTACAGGTCAATGAGACAGTTTACCAGGGAAAAAAATAGGAAAGGTGGCTACCGTAGAGTGAAATGACTGTCCACATAGGCTGCAATCAGGATGGAGGGGATCAAATTGTACCTCTGTTCTTATCTATCCCTTGGTAATGATAAAGATTAATAAAGTGTGAAAAATCTAAAATAAGTCCTTGATAAATCATAGCTGTTTACTCTCACCATATTTCACATAAGGAATCTGGGGTGTTGTAGAAACGAGACTCAAATCCAGCTCTCATCCTCTAGTTTGTGAAATTTTCAGGGGATCAGGCTACTTCCTCATCAGTAAGTTAGTTGTTATGAAGTCATCAACATCAGTATTAAAATGCCAGATATTACAGAAATATCCATGATTGAAATAACAATGGTAAGAAGATTGAGTTTTTAATACCAAGCACTCTGTGAGGACTCATTATTTCAACAACCCATAGTTACTTTTGTTCCCATTTACTAGATAAGGAAAGCAATACTTAGAAAATTTAAATATTTTATCCAAGATAATAATCAGTGGCAGAACCAAAATTTGAACCTAAGTACATAGGGATTACATTTTTATGTATATTCTCTCATTTGTTCTCAATAATTCTGTAAGCTGGTATGACTATTAATATAACCAATATTTTATTAGTGAGAATTAGAATTAAACAAGTTAAGTAGCTTTTCTAATTATTTCACACAAACCTAGATTTTAGATGCTGCTCTTTGCATAATGCCAAACTCCACATGGCAGCTAGGTACTTTTCAAATTTAATATTCCATCTCTCTGTGAATATCACTGACAGTCTGAGGAGCACATACACATACATGTGGTTCTTTTCTTTTTGAATCATGATAGACTCAGTCTATACAATTCATGCACTGTTAGCCTCCTGAAACATGAGTGAATGCATAGCACACAGTAATAATCCTAGACCTTCATTGCCATGTATTAATACCCTACAACCCATCTCTTTATAGCGTAGGAAGACAGGGCAATGAAGACCCCTATCCAGGAAGTGTAAAGTACCCAGTTACCTTCTTATAAACAGTTTTTATTTCTCAGCTCAGTGGTGCCAATTTGAAGAATGTATAACATCAAGATCCTGATTATATTTGCCATTAGTATTTTGTTGTTGTTGTTTAATACAACCAAATGAATGAAGTCTGTTTTCTGCTGTTTGTAGTGCTGTGTTTCCAATATTTTTTTTTGTTTTACTTTTATTCTGAGCCTCTCTTTGCAAAGGAAGGAAGGAAGGGAGGGAAGGAGGGAGGGAGGGAGGGAGGGAGTGAGGGAGGGAGGGAAAGAGAAAGAGGAAAAAAAAAGACTTGCATTTATTGACCAATAACAGAACCTCAGTGTCAAGTATAACAGACTGAAGACTTTTAAAGGTTTGGCAATGCTGTCTGTCTGCACCTGCTGCTGCTACCATTCTTTTCATCATTAAAGAGGATTTTCTGTGTGTTCTGTTCATAAGGACCTTTGCTCTCATCATGAACCACAGCTCTAGAAACTATAATAATATGGTTGGTGATAATGACTCACATTTCTTTTCTCTTTGACACTAGTATAAAAACACAACCTGAAAAATAAAGTTTTAATATTTAATAATATCTTTAATTTTGGATACTATTTTAGTGATAGGATACAATTAGGACTATACTGTGTCCTGAAATTATAGCAAACTTATTAATCAAACATAGGCAATAAAATGAACAAATGAGCAAATATCATGAAATTATCTTGACTATAAGTATGAATTTTCCTATCAGTTGGCTACCACCACCTTGCCAAATAACACAGAGCCCCGATTAAAAAAAGATTTAGTGGTTATTGGTCTCAATATCATCAGCCAACAGCTGGTTTTAAATTAATCCTAAGCCCTCACAGCTTCAGTAAGCCACCCAGGAACTCTGCTTCACTATTTTCATAAAGAATTTTTTCTACTCCTATTGTATTCAAGTAAATTTTCATAACAGCTGGGACTATGCAAAACTGATAATATCTTAAAAACATCTTCAGCAAGACAGATTAAGTTCCAGAAAAGGAAAGCATTTAAAAGTTTATTTTATTATCTTAACCTTTGTTGACTTGAATGATTAAACAGATTCTTTGGCTCTGCTAAAACATTTAGGCTCAGATATTAATTTGATGTTCTTATTTATTTAACCCTTGCCTTTTTCTTTAGCCTTAATGAATCCACTACTCATTTGTACTGCCTGTGAAAAGGGAATGAAAATAGCACAATAGGAAGAAATAAATTGTGAGAAAATTATTTTAATGCTTTCCAGATTCAGCAGAAGTTGGCATGGAAACAGCAAGCTCATTAAAGTTTACAAACGTTCTTGTTATATTTTCTAATCAAGTTTTCTTTTGAGATTTTTCTGTCATACTTCAAATCTCTTGGTCTTACTGTGAGTCTATTTAGAAAATAAATTATTTTTACCAATAGCAGTTGATATGTAGACAATAACTCCCTTTGTAAATAACATCTCAAGATTGAGTGCCTGGGCTTATCAAATAAGAAAAAGAAGTGTTAGGAAAGGCTGACTACTTTAATAGCGACGTCTAATAGCCTATTTGATATCACTGCCAATCTTGTACCTTGTGTCTAATGTAAAAGATTATATAAATAAATCTCTTCCTAGTGAATAAATATGGCAATCCAGTTGAGTAAATTTTTATACAAAATATTTTGGAAATAAGAGGGAGCTATTTTGTAAAACCGTGAAAACAATGCCTGAGTTCTGGGCAGTTAACTGAAAATTCTATTAATGACCACAGAGATATTAAAATGAAACCAAAATCTTTTCCTAAGCTCAATCTCAGACAAGGAATTTTGGAAGTGATGCTAATCAGTTTAAATAACCATCGGAATTCTTTTTCATCTTTTAAGTGCAGTGACCTTCATATTCAAACAGTTTTTTTTTTTCATTTTGTGGAGTAATGGAAATATTTTATTTGTACATACTTTTGTATTCCTTGCTTATAGCAACTTGAGTATTCTTTATACTTTTTCGTGTGACCTATATATGAGCATATACCTTAACATCTTTTCAGATTAGTGTGCACCATTTCACATTTGTCTTGAAGCCAATTAGAATAAAAGATTTTAAATGAAAGAATAAATTACTCCATTTATATTTTGGTTTGAAATTTTATAAGTACTGCTTTCTATAAAATATTGACTAAAGAATTTTAAAAACCTCTTATAAATAATACCTTAATGAGTTTTCTCACAAACATAAACTTATCCAGAATATTTGATTCTCTTTATCTTATTTTTAAGCAAGCTAGTTTTCACTTGAATTCATGTGTATGATTCATAGATTTATTAGTTGATACAATATGGAGCTATGACTTGCACTAATGCCTATAGTTGAAGCATATAATAAAATGTGGAGGCAGAAGTAGATTTAAAGTTTGTGGCTTTCAAGGAATAAGTAAGCCATTTAGTAAATACACTAAAGTCTGTGTTTGAAACAGAGTCCAGTTTAAATGAGGATCATATTATCTATGAATGATGAACATATTGCAAGTAGAAAATAGAGCAAAATATAGCAATTTAGAAACAAGTTGCTTAAAAAACAAATTCAGTATGAGCATTGCCATTCTGTTTCCATCCTTCTCAAATGCAGAATTCTGGAAATGTTTGAAGTGAATTAACCAAATAGAAATCATGAAAGTAGGAAGCAGCAGATTTTAATGGTGCATCAGGATTTATAGAAAGAACCAGAGAGTAGGACTCTCCTCTTGATGCGTCCCTCTAGAATGTGTGGGAAAACGGCCTCTGCACTGACAGATCGTGTTCCGGGAGAACAGTTCCTGTAGGTCTGAATGAGACAGTCTCTGGAAAGTCATTTAATGCCAGACAGCAGCATCCTTTCATAAGCATACCTGCACTAATGTGTCCAGCAGCCCCTCGTAGCAGACGCAGCCTGTAAATCACAATCCGAAAACAGGACTGGCTTTGTAAGGAAAGGATGTCAGTGACAAGGTCTCACTTCAAATGCAGTTCTAGGGTGACTTCGCAGAGTGAGGAAGCTTTGCTTTTCATCTCTTACAAGTCAGTTATACTTTGAAAAATATGAATATTCAGAGAATTCTGACAGTGGGTTTTTTATTAACACATACAAATTATTTAACATACATGCAATAGTAATGATCATAATAATGTAACACTGTTGATTGCACAGTTCCACACATCAGGAGAACTTCTGGGTCTCCTTTATTTTTTCTCTAGGCATTCTTTTCATGCTTTGTTAGCTTGAATCTGTTGACTAGGGAATCAGTAATGGAAAGGTGGTGTCAAAGACCTCCAGTACAGCATCCAAAACATCACAGAACAAGCGATATATAGGACACTCCAGGACAGGCTTTGGACCTGAAGTAATTCATTACAGTTAATTAATAGAGGGAAGTCATGGTGAGTAAGCCAGAAGAGAGACATTTGCATGGCCGAGTGACAGTGCTGTTCTGGCTCAACGCCTCTGTGTTGTGATGCACAGGGCAGGAACTAGCTGTAACCTTAGGAAGAACAAGGAAACAACAGGTGGTAATTCCTTCCCCAGTCGCCATGTCCAGAAGGACATGTCAGCCTGAACATTCTGAGTTTATTGGCAGGGGAGAAAAAAGGCCAGGGAAACACGATCCCATCTCTAATTAAGAATACATGCAATTGTTTTCTAAAATATGTTGATTCCTTGGGCCTTTCACCAGGCTTGTTATTTTTAGAGGCTGAGTTAATCTGGGTATCCAGACTACTTAAATTGTGGCCCAGCCTTGAAACATCTAACCAAAATCTTGACCTCATCACCATCGAGAGAAAGCCATCGCTTCATGAGGTTTCTGGGGCTGCGGAAAGGAAATTCTCCCACTAGTGAAGTAGGAAGTACAGAGTGAAGGAGTGACAGAGGGAGCTAGGCCCAAACACAGAGCAGACCAGACAGTCTTCTGAGACGTGCCTTAGTTCTGAGCCACGTATGCTGTGGTTTGTGACCATTGTTTTCAAGCTTTACACGTTATTTTTCATTTTAAGAATTATCAAACACTTTTTCACAGCCAATTGTTTAAAATATTGTATGTTGTATATCGTCTGTATGTGGCTGTGTGTGTATCTATCAGTTCTGGCAGGAATCCCTCTAACTATAGCTATATTTTATACATGCATATGTACTCATGAGTGACTATTTACTCATGATTGCACTTGTCTACAACATCTTTATGAAAGTTGTCCACAAATATAGATTATGGTTCACATACAGGTGTGAATATCTTCTTACTCATACTCTAATTTTTACTAAGAAAAGATAGATAAATGCTCAAACAATCTATGAAATGTTTTGGATTAACTTCATAAATCTTCCTTAACTGCTTTTTAAAATATATCTTTGTGTGTGAAATGATATTTTAGGATTAAGGAGAATCTAAACCAATTTTTAATAATTTAGTGCTGAGGTTATTTTTTTCTTTCATGTCTTAGCACACCACAGAAAACATACTCATTACTCCTTTGCAAACTTAGAGGCACAGGGACAGTTCATCACTTTCTCATCAGACATTGCTTCTGACTTGCAAAGAATCCCTGATGTTTGGCACAGTAGTCTTTAAGAACAAATACTTGCTTTGACTCAAATGTTACAAGTTGGAGACATTATTCAGGAGAAGACAATCACTTTTTCTTAGATATCTTATTTTTACATATTTATAAGTTGTTGAGGAAGTCCAAAGTTTCTAGAATGTTAGCACCAACATTTCTTTTCAGGAATATAAACTTTTTGATTCATAAAAGGCTTTGTCACATTCTCTGAAGTTAACAAATTGTGACAGCATCTTATGACTTGTCAGTCTTGCTTTTTCCCAGCACTCGATTTATTTTTATCTGAATGAACTGTTCTTTGGGAATGTAAGCATTGGAAAAATTTAAGTCATTAGCAAAGTTTTATCAGAAGTCTTGAAATCAAAAATTATTCTGTCTTCATTTAGTTTGACTGATATCCCTGATATGTATATAATTTAACCATTTCATTTAATTTTTTTATATTTCTTTGATCGCATATCCTTGTTCCAAGACTTTATAATATATAAGCAATCATAATTTTTAGGATGACAATGATAGGAAATTTTTTACCCTTCTTTCTCTGATAAATCAATAGTTACTATGTTTCCACTGGGAGTTTTACTACACTACGCATGCTGTTTTTGACTACTGGCATAGATGAACATATATTATTTCTGCTTTGGAAAAGTGAAGTTTTTAAAAGATCTTCAATGTTAGGAAACTTTAGAATACAACATTATGAAACTATTCAAGTCTTGTTTCCACTTTTTGCTAAGCAGAAAATTACTTTCCAGTCTTGCAACCTTTTGTTTAGTAGTCATTTACAATTATTCAATAATATTGTAAAAGGAAATGAATCTTGAGGAGTTACAGGAAGAGGGGAATATCTGGAGATCTAGTAGACATTTTGAATTTGTTCTGAAAGTTAACATAGAGATTTACAACTTCAGCTTTTGTTTTACACTTTTAGGCAGAAAAGTCAAACAAAATAGTGCTGGAGAAAGCCTGCCATGTCACCAGTACAATGTTGAATGTTAATGCTGTAACTCTAGACCGGTCTGTGGTATTACTTCCACTTTGGAGCTATGTTGTTCTAATAAAATCTGTCAGAGAAGAATGCAAAATTTGAGTCATAGTACCTACCCAGAATTTTATATAGTAACTGTTATAATAACTCAAGATTTTTAGAACGTGTCAAGTGAAATGGCATGTGCCAACACGGTTGTAGTTGGAGAAACTGTCACAACTTATGTGGAATTTCTTTTTAGGATAGAGTCTAACAGGACTTGTTTGTAGAAGGAAAAAGGAATTCAATATATTTATTTTTGCTTGAAATGTATGTGCTGTTTTTTGCAACCCCCCTCTATTTTATTAATAATTCTCAGTGAAAGAGATTAGATAATTTTCACTGGTAGTCTATGACCAGATTCTGATAGTGGATCAATTTTGTCTTTCCCAAATTAACTGCTAACATTTCAGTATTGAATAATTCATTAAAAATCTGATTTTTTACATTTCTTTTGAAAAATTGGAAGATCTGGCACCACTGGGGCCACATTCCTTTATAATTTCAATTGTCTAAAGTTAATTGGGTCCATCTGCTGTAGGTGGGGCATGCAGTCTGCATCACACATGGTGATTCCCAACCCCCTTCATGCATTTCTATATATATGTGCAATTTCTGTTGGTGTTAGTGTTTGAAATACCTGGATTATAAGACTATTCTGCTTTTGATATTATGATGACAGTCCATCAAGATATGCAAACACATGTCACAAAACAGCTAATGATAATTCTTTATTTTCCAGGAAAAAAGCTCATTATTACTTTTAACATAATTTATACCACATTTGTTTTTAAATTATGTAGAATTTTTTCTTTATTTAATAACTATAAATTTTGAAAGTACAACTTTTGGATTATAGTGATTTATCCCCCCATAACCTCCTTCCCACCCACAAACCATTCTATCTCCTACTCTCTCTCCCATCACATTCCTCATCAAGATCATTTTTAATTATCTTTATATACAGAAGATCAACTTAGTATATACTAAGTAAAGATTTCAACAGTTTGCACCCACACAGAAACACAAAGTATAAAGTATGTTTGAATACTAGTTTTACTGTTAATTCGCATAGTACAACACATTAAGGACAGAGATCTTACATGGGGAGTAAGTGCACAGTGACTTTTGGTGTTGATTTAATAATTGACACTCTTATTTATGACATCAGTAATCACCCAAGGCTCTTGTCATGAGCTGCCAAGGCTATGGAAGCCTCTTGAGTTCACCAACTCTGACCTTATTGAGACAAGGCTATAGTCAAAGTGGAAGTTCTCTCCTCCCTTCAGAGAAAGGTAGCTTCTTTGATGGCCCGTTCTTTCTGCTGGGATTTCACTCACAGAGATCTTTCATTTAGGTCATTTTTTTTTTGCCACAGTGTCTTGGCTTTCCACGTCTGAGAAACTCTCATGGGCTTTTTAGCCAGATCTGAATGCCTTAAGGACTGACTCTGAAGCCAGAGTGCTATTTAGGGCATTGTAGAATTGTTCTTATACTGGTAATTGTCAATTTGTGATATTGCAGAATTTGTTTTATTAGTATACCAAATCTTTTTAAAGGTTAAAATGAGTACTGCTTTCAATTGGTGGTTTTATATCCAGTTTCCAATGTAATTTATGCTGTCTTTAAGGCTTTTTGTTTAAAGTATGTTACAGAATAATGGAATTTTTGACTGTTACCCCAGTTGTATACAGAACAGATTAATAGTTATGCAACATGTAAATAATGTGAGAAAGATAAATTTTCAACCTTTTGTTACTCATGTATAAAATCAAAAATATCACTGACTTTGAGAAGTAGCATCTGAGACTCACTTCTTTGAAGGCAAGTGTGAGCTTTTCTTTAATGATATATGTTGGCATATTACTTTAGATGATCTAGATTAATCATCCTTATAGGTCACAGCTATAGTCCATAGACATTCAGTTGAATTCATGGAAACATCTCCCTTTATAAATGTTTCTAACAAGAGTGCCCTGATGGTACACCAGTAAAATACAAATTCATGAGTTTTTTGGAATTCATATAGCTGTACAGACAAACCTCAAGAGAAAGAACTAACTTGAGTAAGTACTATATGACCTTTTTTCTATTTCCTTTTGATAGAAAAATAAATTGAAACATGATTTCTCTGAGTGCAACAAATACAGGATTTGAAGGGATTGTACAAGTGGTTAAACAGAAATATGGCATACAAAGAATTCTGTAAAGTAGATTATATTTCCATCTATGGAAAAGAATTATGTGCATCTGAAATATTTTTTCTTATACTGTTTTAATGTTAGGCAATATAGACATTAAAATTTTACTTTTTACTAGAATAAAAATCATTCAATTCTAGGAAGAGTTTCCAGGTAAATCTTAATTGTTATTTTTTTTAAAGAGTCTTAAGGGAGAAAGTAAGAGTAAGAGAAATTCACTTACTTCCCTATCAAGCTTTCCCTTATAACTTCAAAGCAAACCTGTTTCACAGCTAACCAACTGCATTAAAACCCAAAAGGGTATCCTAAGATCACGGTTCCTGAATTTTATTCAAACCCTTCCAGTGAGGAGCTTGCTCTCAGGCAAATATTCTAATTATAGGCAGTCCTAAGTAATAGAACATTGCTAAATCATGCATTCAACAAGTATTTATTGTTCCTTCTTTGGAATTGACAGCTACTGTTCTCTACTTCCTGTTGATTTAGTTTTAGTCCCGCCTTCTGAACCTCCTCCTTCTCTACATGACAGCCCTTTAGTGGGTTTATGGAAACCCTGGAGCTCAAGTTTAGAATGAACTTTAAATGAAGGGCTTTAACCCTTCCAGTCCAAACTCCTATTGGCTCAAGCTGCCATCCTCAAAAGGATGACCTAGCATGAACTGAACACACCCTGTAGTGGTGGCAGTTAGGCCCTGCACTTTGCTTTCAGTTTTGAGCCTCTTTAAGGTGCCTTTCCTATCCCATCTCATCTTTTCCTGCTCCAACCTAATCCATGTCCTTTGTCTATTCCACATGAGACAGTTTTTTGCCTCTTATTACCCTGGTTGTTCACTTGACATTCTACTATGTCTTCCTTAAGGGATAATGTCCAGAAATTAAATACATTATTTCAGGTATGCCTGGCCTGAGAAAAATGGGATATAATCTATCTGTTTGTTGATACAGCCTGGAATTAGATTAGCTTTAAACAACATTGACAGCCATATCATATATTGCTGTGTATGTTTACTATCTAAAATCTTGTTGTAAGCTGTTACTGCTAGCTCCTAATTCTGTATTTATAAGGCCTGTTTAGTGGACCCATATGCTGTTCCTTGATTCCATTCTCATGTTACTAGTATGTTCTCATCATTCCATCCTGTTGAGATCGCTCTGGATACTGATTGTCCAAGCCAACAAATATTGTGTCCTCTCCCCCGTTTTCTGAAGAGCTGAGATATAGTTACAGAGATGGTTACACACATATAGACAGAGATCATTCCCAAACCCAAAGTTTGAGAAGACTAATCTGAGTCACGGACACAAGCGCTGAATGGATCAGGACTAAAGTGAAGCCAGTTAAGCACTGTTGTTACGTGAGCGATCTGTTCAACCGGTTACCATCCTCTGGATATGTTCCTCTTGGTTGATTGTTCTTTTCATTGTCTTCCCCTTCTGATTCAAACTGAGCATGCTCTTCTCACTGCCCTTAGCAGGTTCTCTCCACATCCACAGGGTAGTGCCCCTGACAAGTCACATCATTCCATCTATCCCGTATTCAACCTGGGTTTGACTTTCACTTCCTTTTTCCTTTCCTTCCATAAGATGTTCATAAGGAAGGAAATTCTGTGAAGAATAGGCAAGTGGAAGGGAAGTCTACTCTCCTGTTCATGATTTAGTAATGGCCTTATAATTCACAAATTGGACATTAATGCCTTGTGTAGAAGTTGACCCTGGCATCCTATGAAAATAATTTTTTCTCAATCAAATTTCTTTCATGTCTCTTTCCCATAGTTAATTTCCTCAACATTTCATAAGTGGAGAAACATGGAAAGTTGTACCATTAATGTTGATGAGGCTTTAGTTCAACTGTATGTGATGTTATAAAGCTTTATCCCAGACTTGTAAGATGATAAATTAGTCTTCCTCCCTTTTGTGTTCCATAATTCTACTCTCTCTTATCACCAGAGGAGGATGGCTGACAGTCCCTTATGTGAAAATCTGCAGTTCAGTTTCAATAATGAAACAATAGGCATAGGTCTTGTAAATTTTTAGCCACATATGGGAATCATAAAAGTTGTAGTTGATGAAGTGGTAGAACTGGTACCTTATCTGAGTACCCCAGATGCCACCTGGTTTTTAAAATGTAACTTTGTTTCTTGTGGGTACTGAAACCAAAGACCCATTCAAGAAATAAAATAAATTCTATGGAATATATCTACATTTTGTAAACTGGGCTATTTCTTTTAGAACTTTGAACACATAAGAGAAAGTTTTTTTCCTTGGTCTTGATGATGAATACATTCAAACATAGAACATTGTTATTGACTTTTTGAGTTTGCTGATAAATAAGGTAAATTCATCATTTAATATCTGTGAAATTGAAAGACCATGTGATGCTTTGAATTAATATATGCAATCATAGGAAGAAAAAAATCTTGCTTTTGTAAGATGAGCAAATTCCTTTGACAAATGAAATAATACATTTAAACAAAGAGAATTGACACTATCCAAAATTGTATATAAAGCTTATTTTGAGCCCTCATTTTCAGTACCTTTTAGGAAATTTGATCTTGACTTTTGTTTGTCTTATTAACATCTAAGAATTTGAAACTTAGAAGTATAAAAAATTTTAAGTAAAAAATTAATATTATCAGTAGTTATCTCAAGTAAATTATATGTACAGATATCAGTTTTAAAGGATATATAATAAATATAGTGTGTGATCTACAACTTAATATAAAAATGTACTACATTTCATTGAATAACATCATCAACCACAAGCAGGATATTAAAATGAAAAAAGTAGAAAGTTCATATTATGATTTCTAATATTCATATAATTATAAAGTTTAGATTTAATTTCACAGGAGTCAGGAAATTCTGTTCTGAAATTTCCAAAGAAATCCTAATTTTCACATAGATTACAACAGCCTCTTTCATTAATAATAGCTCAGATTATGGGAGCCCTCCCAAACAGATCCTTCACTATGGGATGTTGGTTTCCCAATTTTCCTTTTCAAAATAGAGCTACACCTTGTTCTGTTCTTCCTCCTCCTAGAGATAGGTACTCATGTAATAATCATATTTTGATTTAATAATAAATCATTTTGATTTATTTATTCAATAAATCATATTGTGATTTAATAAACAATACTTTAAGTTACAACATACCATTGATGCAGTCAGAACTTGTACCCTTTTTTTCAAAAACTAATACAACAAAATAAAGTTTCGACAATTGAGCTAAGTGCTTCATTTTTGAGGTAAAAACCCTTTTAAACTTTAAATTTTTCTTCATTCTTATTTAATAGTCAAAAGCACTGGATCAGAGTTCTTCAGTTGGTGGTTGATGGCCTAAATCCTACCCTTGAAGATATTTTTGTGTAGACCTTAAATTGTTTTAAACTAAGTTTGAATTGCCAACAAACATTTAAAATCTAAAGCATTAGTTTAAAAAAAAAACTTGCATTTCTGTTTCTCTAGAAGCAGGTGTAAATGTTTTTTCTCCTGTGGGAAAAATCAACTGAGAAGTTAACTGATTTGAAAAAAAGCCCCAGTTTCACCCTCCTATCCATCCAAGTCTCCTCACTTCATTTTGTACTAAACCTACTTTTCTATTTGTTGTTTGTTGAGTCCTTATAGTCGTTTGAGTTCACTCCTGATGTTCAAGTTGCATAAGTATAATTACAGGACTTTCAAACATGTCTTAAATTACAAGTAATACTTTAGCCCCTTATGGAAACATGCAAGTTTCAAGAGTGCCTTCAAGCCCCAGACTCTATTTTAGTTTTGTGTAATTGGACAGATAGAAGAAACTGCAGTAAAATTAGGATATGGACAAAGGCTCAGAGTAAGTAGTAGAAGAAGTACCTTGAGCAGCACCACTGCAAGTAGCATTACGGTCTGATGAACTCCCCCACGTACTCTGTTATCTTCTCCTTGTTGAGATCTCTTATTTTGTTTTTTGTTTGTTTGAAAGATTTATTTATTTATTTGAAAGTCAGAGTTACACAGAGAGTTACACAAGGAGAGGCAGAGAGATAGAGACAGAGAGAGTGAGAGAGAGTGAGTCAGTCTTCCATCAACTGGATCACTCCCTATATGGCCACAATGGCTGGAGCTGGGATCCTAAGCCAGGAGCCTGGAGCCTGGAACTTCTTCCAGGTCTCCCATACAGGTGCAGGGACCCAAGCACTTGGGCCATCTTCTGTTTTCCCAGGCCATAGCAGAGAGCTGGATTGGAAATGGAGCAGCTGGGACATGAACTGGAGCCCATGTGGGATATTGGCACTGTAGGTGGCAGCTTTACCTGCTATGCCACAGCACCGACCCCAAAGATCAGTTTTGAAGAGTTCAGTTATTCCAAGAATAATGATGGGTGATTCTCCATCCAGTGAAGCTGGATCCCATGGGACTCTCACCAGCTTTTTTTTTTTTTTTTTTTTTTTTTTTTAAATTTTATTTATTTGAGAGGTAGAGCTACAGAGGGAGAGACAGAGAGAAAGGTCTTCCATGTGCTGGTTCACTCCCCATATGGCCACAACAGCCAGAGCTGAGCCGATCCAAAGCCCAGATCCAGGAGCTTCCTCCAGGTATCCCACATGGGTGCAAGGGCTCAAGCATTTGGACCATCTTTCGCTAGTTTCCCAGGCTATAAGCAGGGAGCTAGATAGGAAGAAGAGCAGCCAGGACACGAACCTGTGCCCATATGGGATGCTGGCACCTCAAGCAGAGACTTAGCTTGCTATACCACAGT
Source organism: Oryctolagus cuniculus (assembly GCF_051225735.1). Lineage (NCBI taxonomy): Eukaryota > Metazoa > Chordata > Mammalia > Lagomorpha > Leporidae > Oryctolagus > Oryctolagus cuniculus. The sequence continues at coordinate 85,733,114 of NC_142874.1, forward strand.
GCTGGTCCCTCTCATCAGCTCTTTTATGGGATGGCTTCCTGCCATCTGCCTCTTCTGCTGGAACAAGAAAAAAGAGTACAGACCCAAGGAATTTGAGTCAACTTAATCTAATATCAAACAAAAGTAGCAAATACTCATTAAGCCAGAGCACTAAACAAAGGTTTTAGAGAACAGCAGGACAATTTTGTTTCGCTCCCAGCATAAAAAATACAAAAGTTGAATTCTTAGATTCTACTGAGCAAGTAACTATTTTCCCTTCAGTATCTGGTGCCCTTTCAGCTAATGAATTCCTTATTTTCTCACCACTCTTCTCCCCTGATCCGTGCTGTGTCTCTTCTCCAAGGTGTAGACTGTTTCTGTTCTTCTTCTTCTTCTTCTTTTTTTTTTTTTTTTTTTGACAGGCAGAGTGGTGGACAGTGAGAGAGAGACAGAGAGAAAGGTCTTCCTTTTTCCGTTGGTTCACTCCCCCAAGTGGCCTCTACGGCCAGCGCATTGCGGCCAGCAAACTGCGCTGATTCGAAGCCAGGAACCAGGTGCTTCTTCCTGGTCTCCCATGTGGGTGCAGGGCCCAAGGACCTGGGCCATCCTCCACTGCACTCTCGGGCCACAGCAGAGAGCTGGACTGGAAGAGGAGCAACTGGGACAGTCCTTGACTTGGCAACTTCAACTAGAGAGTACCCTATGTTTCATAGAAATGTAGATTTCTTTTCTTGAAAAACAAGATTTATTTGTTTATTTGAAAGAGTTACACAGAGAGAAAAGGAGAGGCAGAGAGAGAGGTCTTCCATCTGCTGGTTCACTCCCTAATTGGCCACAGTGGCCAGAGCTGCACTGATCCAAAGGCAAGAGCCAGAAGCTTCCTCCAGGTCTTCTCATGCTGGTGCAGGGGCCCAAGGACTTGGGCCATCTCCCACTGCTTTCCCAGGCCACAGCAGAGAGCTGGGTCAGAAGTGGAGCAGCCGGGACTCGAACCAGCACCCATATGGGATGCCCGCACTGCAGGCAGCTTTACCCATTATGCCACAGCACACGCCCAAAATGTAGATTTCAAAAATACTGTTGTTTCCTGCACTGTATTGTAATACTGCACCATTGCAGAAGGAAGATTCCTTGAGGATTAAGACTCTTAGTTAGAATTCCACACTTCAAAATCTGTGTGTCAAATGTACATTGCATAAAATTCAGATGAGATTGAATTAAAGTTTGCCTTTGCATTATTTTTTAAAACAGAGGCTTATGTAAAATATTGGTCAGTGTTTGGTAATCAAACTGATGTTCCAAACAAGACTTCTAGAGAATTATTTTTTTTTTAAATTAAAGATTAAGTTTTTAATTTTGTATGAAAGGCAGAGAGACAGACTGATCTTCCATCACTGAGTCACTCCCCAAATGGCCACAACGGCCATGGCTGTACCAGGACAAAGCCAGCAGCCTGGAACTCCATCTGGGTCTCCCAAGTGTGTGGCAGGGGCCCAAGCACTTGGGATATCTTCTGCATTCCCAGGCACATTAGCAGGGAGCTGGACCAGATGCCTGTGGTGCAGATGGTGGCTTAATGCACTGAGCCACAATGCCATTCCCATGCATTTTTTTTTAATCTCATAAAAGAACAAAATTTTTACAGGCTTTCTTTTGCAATTATTTGCAAATTATGTGTGATAATTATAAATGTGCTCATTAAAAGATGTATACCAGGTAACAACTGATCAAGCTAGTGATAATTAACATCTAAAATTATAAAATTAAATTTAGTTTTAATTACTCTGAGCCGACAGAAATTACAATATATGATTCAGGTTGCCACATATATAACCTGAACATTGCTCAAACAAGCATATATGAACAAATGTTATTGTTTAAAATCAAACTCATTGCCTTATTTTATAATTTATTCCTTTATCTATAACCTTTAATTCTGCTAAAGGCCCTTTGTTACCAACTTTGAGCCAGGCTTGCATTCCCTTCTAGATACTCTCAGTGTCAAATGTATTTCAGAATTTAGAATTTTTAGTAATTAGAAAGCTGAATTGTGGGCTGGCATAGTGGCAAAGTGGGTTAAGCTGCCACCTGTGATACTGGCATCCCAAATGTGCACCAGCTAGAGTCCTGCTTACTCTGTTTCCAAACTAGCTCCCTGCTATTGCATGGGGGAAAGAAGTAGAAGGTGGCCCAAGTGCTTGGGCCCCTGCGACCCATGTGGGAGGCCTGGATGGAATTCCAGACTTCTTGCTTCAGCCTAGCCCAGTCCCAGCATTGCAGCCATCTGGGGAGTGACCAGCAAATGGAAGGCTTCTTTCCCTCTGTCTCTCCTTTCTCTCCATAATTCTGTCTTTCAAACAAAAAAATAAATCTTTTTAAGTTTGTTCATATACTGCATATTGTCTGACACCCATAGAGAGGCCTGAGACACCTTGTAATCAAAGCCTCAAATTCTGCAGTGGCGCATATGCACATTCACACTAAGAAGGATTTGTAGTGACCATAAATAGCCTCATATTTGTTCAAGTAAGTTTTTTGTCATCACTTGAATTTGCTGTAGACTTAGTTTAAGAAAAAAAAAACAAAAAACTGAAGTTTATGAAAAAATATTTTCTCTTCAGGGACTTGGATTTTGGAATTGCAGATAAGGGACCATGGATTGTCACTTGATGTTTTAATGTCTCTTTGTAACATAGCCAGGGTTGCTGCACCACATATGATATAGCATTTTAATTATCTAAAAACCTTCATGGCTTTCCTTAGTCAAGCACTAATTTGGTGGAATTTCCATTTGAATTAATATAACAGCTTCACTCCCAACTAGATCTAAACTCCTAGAGCTCCTTTCACTGTATTATGTATTCAGGAAATGCATGTTAACATGAAGGAATGAATGTCTCTCTTGTTCTTTTCAAACTGACTTCCCATAATAATTTCAAACCTATGGTCTTTGCCAGTGCCCTTACCTTGACCTTGCCCAAATGATGAACCAGGTCTGGGTCTCAAGGGAGAGTTCTAGAACAGGACCTAATCTGTATTCCAAGGGTTGATTCAGATGTCTCACGAAAAGGAAACTACACTTTCTGTCTGGTTCCAGTGCTCATCTTGATGAGGTGTCAGTGACCTGTCAGAGTGGCCAGCCACCAAAGGTCTCAAGAGCTTCTATTCTAGAAGTCTCAAATGTGATGTCCTTGGGGAAGTCCTCCCTGACCATCTGACCTGGTTTAGATGCCCTCTCCGGACAGGTACAAAGCTTTTGTTAACAGTCATCATCCTCATTTTTGGGGTTGGAATTTCAACTCAGCAACTCAGGGAGAAAAATGATCACATTCTATAACCTTGATTTCTGAATCCCACCCTTGACTCTTCTGAGCCGACCAAAGAAGCGGACTTCAGTCTCCTTGGAATTCTCATACTTCCTCCCTCCTTGAGGACTGTTCCCCAAGCCCTGGTCTTTGTTGATTAATGCATGATTTGCAGCTGGGGAGGCAGCGTGGCCTCTCTGGACTGCATGGCCTTCAGCCACCACGGATCACTGCCGCATCTGCAGAGCACGAGAAACGCTGCCACTCTCCCGGCACAGGAACCGTTTGCAGGGCTGCCCGCAGTCCCATCTATTTGGACATGTCACATACCCACTTATTCTCTGCGTTGTGGTTGCATTCCTGAAGGGGCTGATGGGAAGCAGGGCTCAGATCTCCTCTGCTCTTGGTGACCACACACCCCCTACCCCCTGCCAGTTTAGCAGAATATCTTACCAGATGATTTTGGCTTTTAGAAATGTTGGTACTAAGTTTTGGTCTCCATTCTGCCTTATGCCTCTTCTGAGGCAGTAAGCAAAGAGCCAATTGAGAGCTTGATTTGGGAGGAGAAAGAGCAAAGGAAATGGAAAAATACAATATAAAAGTGTAAGAATTAAATATAGTAAAACATGTCCCAGCCACACTTGAAGTTCCTTGTTTAATTTCTGCCTTTCTTAGTTTTGCTTTAAGCTCCATGAGGACTGGGCAAGGTCTAACTTGTTCATCTCTCTAATCTCAACCTCCAAATATTGCCTTGCTTATGGTAGCATGCTTTAAAATCTTGAATGTAGGGGTGGCTGTGAAGAATTTATAGAGAATTTAACAGCTGATAGAGTAGACTCTGGAGCAGATGCCTCAGGTATGAACCGTGGCCGTGCCGCTTAAAGTGAGGTGGGAAAAACCCCTTACCATCTTTATGCCTCAGATTCCCTGCCTGTCATGTGGTTGGTGTGAGGATGAAAAGAGTTAGTGTTTATAAAACTTCAGAATAATACTTGGCACACAGCAGCAGCAACTGCGTGTTGACCACTGTTACTACTGTCATCATTACCAATGTCATTAGTTATTGCAGTTATTAAAAAACCTGAAGGGCTGGCATGGCATGGCATTAAAACCACTACCTGCAGTGCTGACATCCCATATGGGTGCCAGTTCATGTCCCAGCTGCTCCACTTCCAATCCAGCTCCCTGCTAATTACCTGGAGAAAGCAGTGGAAGATGGGCTCCTACCACCCACGTGGGACATTTGGATAAAGCTCCTGGGTTTGGCCTGGCCCAGCTCTGGCTATTGCAGCCAACTGTGGGATGCACCAGCTGATGGAAGATCCATGTCTGTCTCTCTGTTTCTCTCCCCTTCTAACTCTGACTTAGAAGTGAATGAATAAATCTTGAAAGAAAAAAAAAAAAAAGAAACCCTAAGACAAGACTATTTCCCTTAGTGTTCATTTAGAGATTATAGCATTGATCCAATTGCCATGAAGTTGCTGTAAATCAATTCAACGTGATTTTATTTTTGTACATGTTCTCAGACCATGTTGCTGTTTTATTTTTCTCCCTGTATCCTGTGTCTACACTTCCCTGGTTTTGTCAGGTCAGGGCAACACTTCTTCAGGAATCCTACTTCTTTTCATGGGGTTTCATCTTTTATTGGCCTTTCTTAGCTGTCTGTCATTAGGGAATACTTTTCAGCAAACCCTGGAATCCATTAATAGACCATATACATCAAGTAGAGCTCTTCTCACTCTAGGTATCATTTAGGTGGGTTTTTCTTTTACTTTGCATTTGCCAGTGTTAAAATGTACCTGCCATCTTTCTGTTTAGTCATAGGTCATTTGCAGTTTGTCTCTACTTACTTAGCATTTTAGTTGCTATAGTATTTCATGACATTTTAAAATGTAGAGATTACAGTATTATCTTTCTCTTCCCGATAATTTATGAAATTCACCATTATCGGAGCCAGCACTGTGGCGCAGCAGGTTAACACCCTGGCCTGAAGCGCCGGCATCCCATATGGGCGCTGGTTTTAGTCCTGGCTGCTCCTCTTCCCATCCAGCTCTCTGCTATGTCCTGGGAAAGCAGTAGAAGATGGCCCAAGTCCTTGGGCCCCTGCACCCACGTGAGAGACCTGGAAGAAGCTCCTAGCTCCTGGCTTCCTATCGGCACAGCTCCGGCCGTTGTGGCCAACTGGGGAGTGAACCATCAGATGGAAGATCGATCTCTCTTTCTGCCTCTCCTCTCTCTGTGTAACTCTAACTTTCAAATAAATAAATAAATAAATCTTTAAAAAAATAAATTCACCATTATCAATTATGTATCAAATGATAAATGCTAGTTTTATGGAGCTGGCATTGTGGTATAACGGGTTAAGCTACCACCTGTGATGCTAGCATCCCATATGGGTGCCAGTTTGAGACCAGACTGCTCCACTTCCAGTCTGGCTCCCTGCTAATACATCTGGGAAAGCAGCAACAGATGACTGAAGTCCTTGGGCCCCCACACCCACTTGGGAGCTCCTGGCTTCAGCTTGGCCCAGCTCTGACAATTATGGCCATTTGGGGAGTGAACCAGCACATTCTCTCCCTCTTTCAAATAAATAAAATAAACCTTATTTTAAAAAAAAGATAAATGCTAGATTTAACAGTTTTAAAAAGCCTTTTATTTATTTTCATTTTGTTTGAAAGGCAGAGAGACAGAATTCTTCCATCCTCTGGCTGACTCTCCAAATGCCTGCAACAGCAAAGGCTGAGCCAGGCTGAAACCAGGAGCTCGAAACTCTGTCTGGGTCGCCTACGTGGTGACAGGGACCCAAGTACTTCAGCCATCATCTGTTGCCTTCCAGGGTGCCTGTTAGCAGGAAGCTGGGTAGGAAGGGAAGTAACTGGGACTCCAACCAAGTGCTCCAGTAGGGGATGCCAGTATTTCAAGCAGTGACTTAAGGTGCTGTGCCAAATGCCCACCCCTAAGCTTAACATTTATGGTAAAAAAAATAACTGAATGAAACGTAGAACATCTATAAAAAGAAGGAAATTAACTTTTGAGCCAGCTGAAAACATTCAGCAACAGGCGGCTAATTCTTTCTGTAATTAATACTTCCAATAAAGCAGTCTTTTTTCCATCAGTTACCAATTTTGATTTCCATAGGCTCCAAATCTTACATTATTTTGTTGCCCATAGGATTCTTTTTAACTATTTTAAGTTCATAAAGTTGATTTTTTTATTCAGACAGAGAAGTTATACCATCTACTGTAATATGGACAGCAAATTTCTCTTAGTGTCTTCTTTATTTACCCCTCTAACAATTCTGCTGTTAAACTAAACTCAATCTTTTACCTAAATATTTTTGCATCCTACTGTAATATTTCCTCATCTGGTCTCCCTTAGCTGTATATCACTTTATCAACTTCTAGGAATATTAATCTTTATTTATGCTTTGTTTCTGCTTCACACCTGCCTACAGCAATGGTTGTGTTGTAATGGATGATAATTTTGTGCAAACAGACGCACGATTGTGTACATTATACAGAAACTTGGGGATTTTCATTTCTAAGCATAACTTTTTTTTTCCAGTGTGCTTTGGGATGTTTGACTCTTGATAGCAAAACTGTTCATCTTTTCTTCTGTACCTCTACAACCTCAAGTACACTCGCTGTGCTTATCAGTGAGCACTCATCGTCAATGACATTGACCATCCTTAACCTGTTCTCACTATGGATCACTTACTCTGCTTAATTAATGAAGCAATAACCACTGCAGTGTGTGTATCACTTGAGTTATTTGGCTGCATAGAATGTCTGTGAGAAGACCTAGCATTACTCCTGCTTCTGCACCCACTATATTAATCCTCATTGTAGTTTTTACTCTTCCTCTGCTCATCCTTCAAATCTAGGTCTTTCCAAGGCTTCTTTCCTTGGTCTGTTCTCTCAGTTCCCCTAGCTAACGTAATGTACTCCTATGACTAGGGATTCTCATTTTTCTCCTGACAATTTTATATACCTGCTCAACTGCCATTCTTTGGCAGTCCATGGGCAGCTCAAATTCAGCAAATCTCTAGCACAATTCATCATCAGGGAGCATCACCTGCCCCCGAAAACCATGCTTTCTCTAGTTTCCCCTCAGCCGTCCTTCCAAGGCCCAAGCTGGGGACCTGGAGCCATTCTCAGCTCCTCTTTCTCCCTCGTGTTTTCAGACATATTGTTAAGTCCTGTGAATTCTACATCTGCAGTATCACTTGAAACCATTGACTTGTCCCTGCTCTAGGTCCAGGATGCAATTCCACAGTTAGACTATTGTAGCATCTTCTTGGATGGTCTCTGCATCTCCAGCTCCTCGCTCACCTGCCTTGAGAAGTCTTCCCTGGCTCCTGAAACCTGTTATTTTCCTTGTAGCTTCTTGTTTCCCCACCCCACTCCTCACCAGTTATTAAACACTGTGAGCTTCAAGTCTTTTCACTCAATCCCAGGACCTTGCACAGTAAGTGTTGCACAAAAGGTCCTTCTTAAATACTGTTGAGTGTTGGTCAATTTTTAAGATTTCTAGTATTTATAAAAGCAGTAGAAAGAAATTATTATTAACACAAATTGCATAAATACAAAGGCAGGAATTGGAAGTACTAGAATAAATTTCTCTTTTTTTAAAGATTTATTTTATTTATTTGAAAGAGTTATAGAGAGAGGCAGAGCCAGAGAGACAGAGAGGTCTCCCATCCACTGGTTCACTCCCCAAATGACCACGATGGCCAGAGCGGAGCTGATTCGAAGTCAGGAGCTTTTTCCAGGTTTCCCAGGCGGGTGCAGGGGCCCATGGACTTGAGCCATCTTCTACTGCTTTCCCAGGCCATAGCAGAGAGCTGGATCAGAAGTGGAGCAGTGGGGACTCAAACCAAAGCCCATATGGGATGTCAGTGCTGCAGACTGGGACTTTAACCCACTGCGCCACAGCGCCGGCCCCCAGAATAAATTTCTTCCTCTAGTATTGCCTTAATGAATGTTTTTGCCTAAATGCAAAATTTTCTTACTACAGTATATTCAGATAATGAAATATCTATAACATCTTGAATTTATGACCTCTGAGAAGTTAGACACATTTCTTATGAATTATTTGTTCAACAACTCCTTGAGGCAGGTTTGCATCCTTCATAGCAGAAGCTAATGTAGGAAGTGTGCCCCTTTGATAATGAGGTCCAAACACAGGTCCTGAGACATAACCTCCTTTACAAAATGCCATGAAGACCCCTGAGGCTGCCCTGAGTGTTGATGTTCTCCAGAGAAAAATGTGATTTCTCAGTGTAGTTTTACATCATGGACACCCAGTTTCTTGATAATCTAAAATTCTTGATGGTAAAGACATATACAAATTGTTTCAGTGTTTCAGCTCATTCCTGGACTCTTTCTCCATGTTTTTCGGTAGTTTTTCCACACCCACTCAAGCCATCTGCTCACCAGGCAATGTTCTGAGATGTAAAACCAAGTGAAATACGTCTACTTCGTTTATGTAGTGAGGACTATGACTAATGATACTGGGTTGGGGCGGGGAGAAGGATTTCATAGTTAATGAGAAAGTATACTCTGTGTGTAAGCGGCTAGGAAAGCGTGGCAGGTGTGCCTGCACAAGGCCATGTCCTGCTGCTAAGTACTCAGCACCAGTGCTTCTCAGCCAGCCCTGCAGGGACTCCTGCCAGGAGCACACAGTTAGCATCTGCCTGTGATCTGAATGTAGCCCCTCCGAGATGGGTTTCATTGCTACCATCAAATGGTGAAATTTTTAAAAATTTATGCAATTCTACATGTTACCCTCATAACATAGCAACGTTTGCTCACATAAAATGTTTAAAATGACTTACTATTAATGAAAATTGACTCTCAAGGTAAGTGTTCTATATCTGTTCCTGCCTTTCAGCACTCCCCAGGACACTTGTCCATGCTCCGAAGGGTACCTTTATTCCGTGTTGGAGAGCACAGAATCTAGGAGAGCACAGTCCAGGCTGTGCAATTGTTGTTCCATTTTTTCTGTGCTACATGTAAACTCCTAAGATCCTTTTGCCTATCTCACTAGAGAAATATGTGAATGGTAACTGTAGGCACTCACATATGGCAACATTTTCACAGTTACAATGATTGAGAGATGTTATGATCAGCTTCTTCCAGTGGAGATTTTGTGTTTGAGGAAAAGGATCTTTCTTGGGTGATAATTACCGGTCTACTTCCTTTGTTGGATCTCAGCGACTGGAAACCAAACCAAGAAGTTACAGTGCTTTGAGAATTTTGAAAATATAATCAAACAGCAAACTGGCCATTCTCAGATATGAGTATAGAAGTGACTTATTTATACATTCAAATTTCAAAACATTTGTAAGGTCCAACATATGTGCTGTTAAAAGGTTTCTAATATAGAATTATTTTGTTAGATAATCCTGTTTCAAGTGACACTATGATTTATCGCCACTAATCAAGATTCTGATCCCTTATACACTTCTCGTTGCTATCTGTTTTTGTTCTTTGTTACATAAATATGAGGTTTCTATATAAAATTCTTACTGTGTAATACAGGGCTAATGAGTCACAGATGGGAAGATGCTGGCACATTACCATCTAATAACATTTTAAACTCATATTCCATAGTAAAACAAAAGCAAATTGTACACATCTGCTTTCCAACTTGTAGAATTTCTGAATGTGTGCAGGGTCTACGTGTAAAGGCCTTTTACTGAAGGAGAAAAAAGAGGACACAGGTCACCTCGATACTCAGCCACTTAACCGCCTTATCAGTGGGGTTTGCCAGAGAGATGAGATTTCCTCTGCCTTTCTCCCTGAGAAGAACTCACTCTAAAGAACAGGAGTGCAGGGCATCTGGGCTGAACAAATGTCTTCCTACTGTAATCCTAATTTTATTGGCTTTTTTATAAAGAAAAAAATAGCCCAAATAAGGGGGAAACAGGCAGAAAAATTTCCTCCAAAACTAATAAAAATTAAAAACCTAGAAATGTTCTGGCCTTTCCCAAAAGTATCCTCAACATATATTCGGGGGTGGGGAGGGGGGGGGGGAGAGAAGCCTTGGAAACTTGAGGCCAAGCACTGCTGTGGAGGTTGTTTATTTGTGTGGTATAAAGATGTTCTGTGTTTTAAAAGAAAATTGGAATAAAAGGCTCCAATTTCACATGTTGTTAGAAAAGAAATAGAATGAAGGCAAAGTTTCCTGCTCAGACCTACCCAGCTGATAACTCCTGGGAAGATGTTTGTACAAGGTCTGAAGTACAAGTTTCTAAAACATCCCCCATTCTCCTTGGATGAGGAATTCAAAACCACTTTTCTGCTGTAGGGGGTTGTGTGAACTGTCAAGTTCTTTTGGAAAAGTTACGTGACAGAAGTGATTATTGCAGAGTGTGACCATAAATCCCCCTGACGTGAAATCCGCATTTTATGAGAGACAGATTCCCACCCACCACCTCTTTAGGAATTTCCGAAACAAGAGAGACATGAGATTGACCAGTTGATTGGAGAGAGAAATTTTGAAATGTGGGTGGTAAGGCTAGATTTTGTAAACTGTATTTGTGTTTATCCTCAGGAAGACTTCTGATAGCAAAGTTCTGTTCCCTGTTGTTGTCTGTAGTGCATGTGTTATACGTCGTGAGCTGTGAGCATAATGTCAATAGAGGAACAGTAACAGTATTGGTTTATAAGTGTGGAATTAGCCCACTTTGTACTAACATTCTGTTAGTAAGGGTGCAGAAATGTTGAGCCTCAAACTCTTCACACCACTGTGCTGATTCTGTTGTACCTGCCGCAAGGAGTGGTTACAACAAGTTCTCAGTCTTACCACGTTTTAAGACATTGCTGGTTCGTGTGCAGGCCTTGTGTGTGTGTAAGTTTGTTTACAGTGTGTGAAACAAGGCAAGACTTCAGCCAGGGAAGGGAGGCATTAATTCCATGCTTGTTTTGTTTGTCCACCAGTGAAATGTCTGTGTGACGTTTTGTGTTGTATTGTTTTGGTGCTGTGCTGTGTCCATAGGGTCTGCCAGGCTTCCCCACAGTCGCTGCCCTGCACAGTAATCAGATCCTCACCGTCAAGGTTTGTGACTGACACTCATACCTGCGCAGTCAGAGCTGCAATCAGCATAAGAGTGAGCAGGAACAATTCAATGCCTTGCCCAGCCCGGTTGCTTCCTCTCATCATACACATCATGTGACTGTGTTGGGAACTTGGGACCTCACGTACATCAGTGAGGTCAAACATTATTAAGAGGGTTTGTCCTGTGCATACTCAACAGGAGGATATTGGGGTCAAACAGGTACATTGAAGAGAGGCAAACATAATCACTTAGGATCCTGTCACACCTCCATGGTGTCATGTGGTGTCATACTATTTTGTCAGTGAAATAATCCTAAGTGTTCTGGGCATTGGGCATCAGTAGAATGGCAGTCAAGTTCATGCCACATTATGCTGGTTGACAAGTCTGATGTAAATGGAACTGGCACTTTGTCTCTGGACTCTCTGCTCTGGGTGCAGAACGCAGACTGCACCCACTTGCCTGCTTCTGGGAATATAGTACATTAAAAAGATCTAACACTCATAGCATAAATGGTGGGGTACAAAAAAAGCATTCGTTTCTAACTACAATTCTGGTCTCACTATCTTGCCACAGTTATGTATTTCAAGGCAAGCCAGAGGGTGATGTCAGACATAAGTGCCAGTTCTCTTGTTTAATGGCCATTTAAAATCTAATGTGCATATCTTTATTTCTTTCTTGTGGTCTTCTGATGTCTATTCTTCAACTCTCTCATCTCTGAACTTCAACCTTTGACCTCACCTGATTGATCAGATGGTGTTTCCTAAAATCAATCATGGGTTTCTCTCTGCTGATCAGCAGCTCATTAAACGCCGCCTGATTAAGGTAGTGCTTATTCTTGCTGAATTCTGATTTCTTCTTGACATTCAGTTATTGCTCTGGGTGCTGTTGCTTTGCCATTTATCTCTCATGGGTAGAGCATGGGTGGTGGGGTGGGTGTTTATTTTGAAATATCCTAGAAAAAAATTATGTTTAACAGCCTGCATTTTTTTAAATGTATATGAAAGTACCAAAAGAAAAAGACATAGAGAGCCCATTTAATTTTTTTAATTAAAAAATTGCAACCTATAATAAATCTAGTTTCTAGGCTCTCTAACTTTGGAAGTTTTTAAACTATTAAGCAATATCGCAGGAGCCTCATATGCTTAATTTTGGAGGTTATGAAAAACTAAACACATTTGTTAAACTATAAATGCAGGCATTTTATTAAACAAGGTGAATCTTACTGATGCAGGATTGTCATGGATAAAGTTATGTGAAAGTTTAACTGGAGCTGTGAATATAGTGATAACATACACACCATTTCTAAGAGCTGTGAGTGTGGTTCCTGCACTGTGTTGATTTTTAATAGCATCTACTCAGCTCAGCCTGCATGAATATGTATTTGCTCCCTGCTGGCAGGCAAATTGCCTTACAAGGCTTCATGTTTCTGGTGGTTCTGGTTCTTTTCTTAGTATAAATGTGGAATTAGATAGTACAAATTTGAAGCATTGAAAAGAAGACCTGGATATTGATCATTCATGTTTATTATTGAACTGTTCCATTCTCCATTACAGGGTGACCAAGGACAAGCAGGGCCTCCAGGACCCCCAGGCCCTCCAGGCCCAAGAGGGCCACCTGGGGACACAGGGAAAGATGGTCCCCGTGGAATGCCAGGAGTACCCGTGAGTTGCTTTTTGGATCAGCTGTTCTCACCATTTCTGTTGAATATTAAGGGCTGAGAACAAGGATGGAATGGGGTGGCAGGGGCTGGATGCTCAGGGGTCAGGAGTGGGTTGAAGAAATGGGATGAAAGGAAAGTCCCCAAGCCAAGCAGTGCACTCCCAGCAGCATTCCACCTTGCCACTCAGAAGACAGACCTGGAGATGGTAACCAAGGTGGTTTTCAGGTGAACCTCAAGATGTTCACGACCGCAGATGCCTAGGAGTCCCTGTGTCTTCCCTAGTATAGGTGCATCCATGCCTTTGCCATAATTGGGAGATGAGTTTGATAGATGAAGTGGGAGATTAAAAATACTTTCCAAAGAATCAGTAGCAGACAGAATAAAGTCTCATTGTTTATGGAAAATAAAGAAGGGAAAACTCCCAATATTTAATCTCTTGTAAATGACTTGACCAAAAAACTGCTAATAGGAACAGTAAAATTCATAGTTAAAACATTAATGGATATGGGCTGGCGCCGCGGCTCAATAGGCTAATCCTCCGCCTGCGGCGCCGGCACACCAGATTCTAGTCCCGGTCGGGGCGCCGGATTCTGTCCCGGTTGCCCCTCTTCCAGGCCAGCTCTCTGCTGTGGCCAGGGAGTGCAGTGGAGGATGGCCCAAGTAATTGGGCCCTGCACCCCATGGGAGACCAGAAGTACCTGGCTCCTGCCATCACATCAGCGCGGTGCGCCGGCCGCAGCGCGCCGGCTGAGGCGGCCATTGGAGGGTGAACCAACGGCAAAGGAAGACCTTCCTCTCTGTCTCTCTCTCACTGTCCACTCTGCCTGTCAAAAAATAAAATAAAAAAAAGAAAAAAAGAAAAAAAAACATTAGTGGATATGGTTTGGTTATTATTTGTCCTTTCAATGTAAGACTTACTAATAGAAATTATTTAAAGTGATCTCAATGCATAGTTACTAACATGGGTCAAATGTCAATAATATGGTACTGGTTGCCAACAGAGATACCACTAGTGTCTCATCAAATAAGGTGGTTAAAATCAGTTTGATGGCACAAAATTGGGTCATGGGGCATTGTATAATGTAACAGAAATCACTTATAAGAAAAAAAGATGGGGCTGGTGCTGTGGCACAGCGGGTTAAAGCATCTGCCGACAGCACTGGCATCTCTGTGGGCACCAGTTAGAGTCCCACCTGCTCCACTTCCAATCCAGCTCCCTGCCGATGGCTTGGGAAAGCAGTAGAAGATGGCCTAAGCGCTTTGGGCCCCTGCACCGACATGAGAGGCCCAGAAGAAGCTCCTAGCTTCAGATCGCTCAGCTCCAGCCATTATGGTCATTTGGGAGTGAACCAGTGGATGGAAGACCTCTCTGTCTCTCCCTCTGTCTGTAGCTCTTTCTCTCAAATAAATCAATCTTAAAAAATATTTATTTTATTATTTATTTGAAAAGAAGAGTTATAGAAAGAGAGAAAGAGGAAAAGAGAGAGAGAAATTTTCCTTCCATCCACTGATTCGCTCCCCAATTGGCCACAATGGCCAGAACTGGGCCAGACCCAAGCCAGGAGTTTCTTCTGGGTCTCCCATGTAAGTGTAGGGGCCCAAGCACTTGGTCCATCATCTTCCGCTTTCCCAGGTGCAGCCAGGACTCTAACCAGCTCCCATATGCAATGCTGGAGTTGCAGGTGGCAGTTTAACACATTATACCACATCGCTGGCCCTGAAATAAAGAATGTTTTACATAGAGAAGAAGTCAACGTTTTTGAAGATTCATTTATTTATTTGAAAGGCAGAGTTACAGAAGGAGAGGGAAAGAGAGGTCTGCTATCCACTGATTCACTCCCCAAATGGCATCCATGCCCAAAGCTGGGCCAAGCTGAAGCCAGAAGCCTGAAACTCCATTCAGTTCTCTTACATGGGTGACAGGGGCCTAAATACTTGGGACAGCTTGTGCTGCTTCCCCAGATGCATTAGCAGGGAGTTGGATTGGAAATGGAGCAGCTGGGTCCGGAACTTACTCTTATATGGCATGCTAGCATTGCAGGCAGTGGCTTAACCTGCTGCACCATTATGCTGGCCCCCTAACTTTTTTGTCAGTTCCACAAACATAATTTGCATATGTTCTCAGTTAACTTGTACGGGCTATCATAACCACTACAAAAAGAATTTATAAAAATGAACTGGGAAGTACTTATGTTAAAGGCCTAGAAAATCGTTATATATTGGCACTACAATATAATATGACAATAAAACATGGTAATCAGTTCCATATTAATCTGAATATTAGAAAATGATGACAATGGTATGATCTAGCAGAATTTTTTCTATGAATTATAATGAAACATACTACTTTAGCCATCACTGATCCAAAAAGACCATTATACACAATCAATTCCTGTTCCTTTTATTGTTTGTTAACACTTAAAGCAATTACATTTCTGTCCTACCTATGAAAGTTCTGTATTTTCACAAGCAAGACACCAGGTCATCATATTTATTTCATTTTAAAGAGGACATGGTGACTTAGGCTAATTTTAATGAATCCTAAAATGTTTATAAAATTCATTTGAAGATAGCACTCTGGCCTCAGAATCAGCCCTAAAGGCATTCGGATCTGGCTGAAAAGCCCATGAGAGTATTTCAGGCATGGAAAGCCAAGACACTCTGGCAAAAGATCTCTGTGAGTGAGATCCCAGTGGAAAGAACAGGTCTTCAAAGAAGGAGGTACCTTTCTCTGAAGGGAGGAGAGAACCTCCATTTTGACTATGACCTTGTCTAAACAAGATAAGAATTGGAGAACTCAGAGGGCTTCCATAGCCTTGGAAACTCATGACTGGAGCATAGGGAGATTACTGATGCCATAGACAGGAGTGTCAATTGGTAAAGTCAACAACAGGAGTCACTGTGCACTTACTCCTCATGTAGGATCTCTGTCCTTAATGTGCTGTGCATTGAGATTTAATGCTATAACGAGTACTCAAACAATATATTTCACTTTGTGTTTCTATGGGGGTGCAAACTGTTGAAATCGTTACTTAATGCATACTAAACTGATCCTCTGTGAAAAAAAAAAAAAAAAAAAAGAAATTATTAACTCCCAACTTGACTCTCACTGGGATTAAACATGACAATAGGTCTGATCTGATTTCATCATCATTTTAAAAAAATCATCTATTATTTTTCACTTTATGTTTCTGTGTGGGAGCAAACTGTTGAAATCCTTACTTAATGTATACTAAGCTGATCTTCTGTATATTAAGATAATCGAAAATGAATCTTGATGTGAATGGAAGGGGAGAGGGAGTGGGAAAGGGGAGGGTTGTGGGTGGGAGGGACGGTATGGGGGGGAAGCCATTGTAATCCATAAATCGTACTTTGGAAATTTATATTCATTAAATAAAAGTTAAAAAAAAATTCATTTGAAGAAAGAATATCAGTTGTCTTTCAGTTTAGCTATATTTATATTCCTCTATCTAATCTGAAAAAAACATTGTTAACATTTGTGTACCCCAGGGAGTAGTAGGAAAAAGAAAATTATGACTGAAATTATTTCCAATTTTCATAGCATTGCTAAAATTCTTTCTATTCTTTTTTAAGGGTGAACCAGGGAAACCAGGAGAACAAGGCTTGATGGCAAGTATCTCAATTTATCATATTCAGTTTATCATTTTCAATGCTAAAAACAATGGAAGATCAGGTTATTAAAAGTTATGGTCAAGATTACCTGACACATATGTATCTGTCATGACCAATAACAAGAAAGTAGAAATGAGCAGGAGTTAAAAAGTAATATGGCAGTTCTACTACACACTGAGTGCCACCAGCCTACACATGTACAGAACTGATATAGGAGAGAAAAGGGTAGATCCCTGGTTGGAGGATGGAGAGTGGCCCTGCTGAAGGTCAAAGGAGGGAATGTGATTTAAGCAGTGAGGTTGTAATGGAAATTAAATTAAGGATATGCTTATTAGTTCAAATAGAAATGCTTTTTCAAAGTGTTCAGGCGTGGCTAAGTGTGAATTAGCATAAAACCTTGTCCAGTGATTCAAGGAATTTTTCTGTTGTTGAAAAGTCCGACCTAGAGAGGGAGAGAGTTGTGCCCTTTGAATGTCAGTCACTTAAAAAACGATGATGAAATGATTCCACATGGACTTCCCCATAGATATACAAGTCCCAGTTCCTCATGTTTCTTCATCCTTTGCCAGTAGACAAGATGTTAGGTCAGCCTGCTGAACCCTGGAGAGCAGATGCCTTCAATCTATTACCGCCTGTCTCTTTCTCTCTGTCTCTCAAGCTGCCTTTATAATATACTTTATGGTATGAGAACCACTGAGAAATAGCATAATTCTGTAGTGACCCAAATTCCAGAGAACAGCTCACTGAGCTCCCCCTAGAAGTCGAATATGTGGGCCCAGAGACTGCACAGGGTGCATAATAAGTTTGAAAGCATCCATTCTGCATGTTGTGTGATATGCAGCATGGCATAAAATTTACTTTTAAAAAAATTTAGCTAGGTCCTAGGTCATACAGATATACAGGAGCATAACAGGAATTGAAACCAATGTGCATATGGGTTAAAGATCAAAGGTTTCTCCCTACATGGGAAGCCTTCAGCAGTTCCCGGGAGAAAGTCACCCAGTTAGCTGCAAATAGAGCTGTTGTTGCAAGATCTCGTGAAATAAAAGCACGTGGGGACCACATCTGACCCACCACCTGGAACTCTCTCTTCCTGGCCTACAATCCCAAGATAGATAATTTATACAGATAATTTTTGGTACAATAATGGATTTTTTTTTAAAAGATTCTATGTACAAATTAAACATTTGTCTTCGGGGGTAACTTTGCTTAGAAGTAGTGCATAACTTCCTAGCATTATGGAATATAGAGTATGAAGAATTCTTGAACAACTACAATATAAATTTTGAAATTGCTATAAGCAGTTGAACACACCTGTAATTTCTACCCCGGAAAATGATTCAAAAGTATTCCCCTCTGCATATTCTTACCCAGAGTTTTGGCATTGACATTCGCTTTGTACCCCAGTGCTCAACATAGTATCCTAATATACAGTATTCTACAATGAAATGGGTATATTTTTAAATTGTATTCTCTTCCTTGAATTTCTTTCTAGGATATGCTATATGAATAACAACATAATCTCATTTTCCCATAATCCCTAGTTTGATATCATTGGTTATGAGTGTTTGACCTAGTCCTAAGTAAATTGCATCATTTTATTCTGTTCCAGTTTCCCATTTCATATAGGCACTTCCTCAGTTGAATATAATATTGAATATTTTTTCCACTTTTTTTTTTTTTGTAAGATGTGTTTCTTTGAAAGGCAGAGTTACAGAGACAGAGAGGGCTTTCCATCCACTGGCTCACTCTCCTAATGGCCACAATGGCCGCAGCCAGGCCAAAGCCAGGAACCGGAGCTTCTTCCGTGTCTCCCACACAGATGCAGGGGCTACATTCGCAGGCACATTAGCAGGGAGCCAGATGGAAAGTAGAGCAGCCAGTACACAAACTGGCACCCAGATGGAATGCCCGCATCACCAGCAGCAACTTCATCTGCTACACCACCACACCAGCCCTAATAATGGATATTTTTTCTATAAACCTTTTCTTTTCTCTCTTTAAACTTGAGATTCTGTTCAAATTCTTATTTATAAAATACAGGTTAACTTAATTGAAATCACATATGTTCCAAGGATATGTATATTTAATGATCTTCTAAGGTACATTTAAAAATAACTATTTTTATAAAATATTTTAAGGGAAAATTTCCATAATACATATAAAGAAAAGCAGACAAATGGTAGTGCATCTCTTGGTGAATTTCCACAAGTGCACATAACTACATAGACCTGGGGTCAACAACTGGAACGTTATTAAACCTCCCTTTACTCTTCAGCCATCATTCCGAAGGTAACTACCACCATTCTGACTTCTGTCACCACAGATTAGTTTTGCCTGCATTTGAATCTTGTATTAATTGAATCATACAGTATGTACACATTGGTGTCTGGCTTCCTTCATTCAGCATTGTATTTGTGAGATCATCCAGCTGTTTTAATAGCCTTCACAGCTGGCTAAAAGAAAAAAAAGGGGGGGAGGAGGAAGAAGCTTACTTCCTTGACGACTCTGTGAAAACTACATCACTCAGAGCAGTAAATGAATGAATGCCTGTCTGACCTTGGGCAAGTCACTTAACCTCTCAATATCTCATCCATAAAGAAAGGATAATATGCTCTCTGCCTGCCCTAGAAGGTTCCCAAAGACAAAAGCAATAAATTAGAGGAAAGAACTTTAAAATATATAATGAAGAACTATGTGAGTATGTTATTATTATTATCACTCAGTCATTCTCTCTAGAGTAAATTACAGGTGAGCATGGATTTATGTAACAGATGTATTCCTGTAAAGTTTTGTATGAATCAGATTTTCATAAATCAACATATTTTAAATGTGCTGGGGAAGTTTGCTGTTTAAAACAATCTTATTCAGAGTTTTTTTGTAAAACAATGTAATCCCCTAATTCCTCTTCCCGCAAACTGAATTTCTATATTTTATATTCCCTTAACATGAAATATTTCTGTAATCAGAAAGCCCATCATTTTTTAAAACACTACTTTTTTCTGATTGTTAATTTGAATCACACCTGTATATTTTAACCTATCTCAAAGAGAGAAGAGAATGCTGGAAATATAATTGCAATTTTCACAAAGGAAAAAATGTCCTTAGAAATTTTCTTTCAAATTGCATGAGTGTGTTTTAACTCCAGGTCTGGTGGGGAGAAAATGTATATCAGTTTACTCTCAGAAATATGTAAGAATATGATTGTGGTCTGTGATTGGTTTTACCTATCTAAAAAGGGTAGGTACATTCCTATTTCTACCTAAGTCACTGATGTGAAATACTGATATGAAATGTTTTATGGACTACAAAAAGTTGCAAAAATAAAAAGTATTACTGTTAGAACAAATGGCAGGTGTTATAAATTAGCATTCAGAAAAGCTACTCTGTGAAATATAAGGGTAATAACAGTTGAATAATAGGTATCAATTAAATTACAGCATGTCAAATTTGGCAATTAATAGTGCACTTCATTGTTTTTGTCCTACATTTTGTTATCCTGTACATCACATCATCTTATATTATCAATTTGTCCTAACTTTCCCCATCTCACTCAACACTAAAAAAGCAGGATAATAAATATCACCGTTCTCTTTTCCACATTAGTTAAACATTTGTTAGTTTGTGTTGTGACAGACTGTTTGCATACAAGAGATTCTGAAGAGGCACCAGAGAATTTTTATAAATGTAGCATGTCTCTGATGATGAAATGAAGTTAGAAACAATCTAAAATTAGCTCTTACAAAAGCATTTACAGAGTGTGTCAAGGAATTAGTTTTTATAATCCAGGATATATAGTTTATATTACAAAAATAATCATCTGAGGATTAACCACATCTATGATAGAATAAAAAAGAAAAGCTGCCGCTCATGCAGTGCCCCATTCATTTAATTCCGCTCTGCATCTGTTCTGTGAATGTGACCTTCGGGTTTTCTGAGAAGTTCAGTTTGAGATTTAGGAGAATCTTGAGCTTAAAGTTGACACTGTCCAAATACGGAAAGAACCAGTCTTAAAAATGAGAATCAAGAATAAAACCAAGGGCAGAAATTGGAAGTGCTGAAGTTCTGAATCCTAATACAGGTGGTATCTTTCAGTTCTTCAGACATTTAAAGTTATTTAAATAGTATTTTGGAAGTATCTTTCCTTTTGATGTTTACTATTTCTTTCTTTGACAAATGCAGTATATGAAAGACAGTATTTTTAAAAATATACTAGCTATCCCCAATTTCCTGAATACTATTTTTTTTTGGTCCAAAGTGTCTAGATTTCATGGATCATATCTCTTTCCCTCAAAACATTATTTTTGCCTTTCTCCCCCCAAGTATATGTAAATAATATAACCATTCATCTCTTTCTGAATTATAAGAATAATTTATAAGTTACTCATTGGACTCTGGTGGTATCTCAGAGTATATGTATGCATATGAAAGAGTTCAAAATTCATAAAAATTTTACTATTCATCCCTGAAAGTAAAATTTGGACTTGTGTTTGAAGAATTTTTAGATATTTTTAGTTTAATTATGCCTGCAAACACATTTAATGCATGTTGGTCAAGTGAGCATAATATTGTGTTTAATGTTAGTTAATAGAATAAGCATAGATTATTGTTCCTACTTCATTTAAATTAAAATTGGAAAAACTGATATTCAAAGCTTTACTTTAAATATATTCAATTGTAATGTATGGCCATCCTACAGGTAGATAAAACTCACCCATTCACTTAATTGAACTTGATCTGTCTGCTATATTAATCAACAGATGGCAGACAATATTTCAGAGGCAATAGTAGACTTTTCTCCCTGGTTTTGATCTGACAGAGAAAGCAAAACCCCAAACCTTCAAACCACAAATAACCAAAATGATGAACATCATCTTACTGTAGTTATTAGACTATATTTTAACAATGAAGTCTGGTTTGGTAAAACATGTACTTCTGTTGTGTATTCTGCCTGCTGGGATGCCTTAACTACAATTCTAATGCCTTCTTGTCCTTATTAATCTGATTGTCCATGAAGTACATATAAACACCACACAGACACAGCCCATCCCACCTCTGTGGTTGTCCATGGCTGTGATGTTTTGTTTTCCAAATGGACTTGGAGAGAGTAGACAAGTGATATCTCCATTTTCCCTGCTACTATCCCGCTGTCCGTTCTAGATGCCCTGTGGACTCCTTGTGATGATTGTTGTGTGCACAGAGCTCTCTAGAGGTACCTAAAGTTCGTACCAGTATGGTAATGGAGAAGAACATTTGACTTACTTTTCAAGCTAATTCTGTCTCCTAGAAACAAAATGTTTGCTGGGGGTGGGTTGGGGGGAGCATTTTTGTTGGTTTGTTTGTTAGAAAGGCAGAGATGCACAGAGACAGAGACAGAGATACCAGTCTTGCATCCAGCAGTTCTCTCCCCAAATGGCCACAACAGCCAGGTCTGGGTCAGGCTGAGGCCAGGAGCCAAGAACTCTATCCTGGTCTCCGACATGGGTGCAGGGAATTGGGTCATCTTCCCCTGCCTTCCCAAGTGCATTAGCAGGAACCTTGCCTGGAAGCAGAGTAGCTGGGGCATGGACTTGCATTCCACTATGGGATGCTGGTATCACAAGCAGCTGCACAACAATACTGGCCCCCGGGAGGAACATTTTCAACAGTGATTTAGAAGTATGATCAAACCATGTAAGTGCAGAAAGATAGTCACCTACAGAGTAGGTGACTCTGTATTCTCTCATTATACTATTTTGTTTTTCCTAATGAAAACAAAATGTGAATTAGCTCTGTTGTTAACTATATTTACATTATTTCAGTTGGAGGTCTAATAAGCTATATTATTTTAGACAAATTAAGATATCTAGACCTGAAAATAGGCATTGTGATGCACAAAGTTAAGACACATTTGGGATATTCACATCCCACACTGGTGTGCCTGGGATCAAGTCTCCCACCTCTGCTTCCGTTCCAGCTTCCTGCTAATACACTGCCTGAGAAGCAGCAGGTGATGGCCCAAGTACTTGGGTTCCTACCACCATGGAGGAGAGCTGGAATGAGTTCCAGGCTCCTGGCTTTGACCTGGCCCAGTCCCAGCTGTTGGGGAAGATGGAAAAGGAGGGCGATCTCTCTGTGTATCTCTCTGTCTCTCTCTCTGCCTTCAAATAAATAAAATTCTTTTAAAAACCATAATTCTGGATCATGTAAAAGAAATAACATCACTGAGAAAAACTCTTTAACAAAAAAGGATCTATGCCTTAGGATCCTCATCTAAACAGAGATGTCCACTTTCAACGGTCCTATCATCCTACTATTTCTTCATTATAGATGCACAGACACATATTGCTTTTATTGTTATGTGTGTTAATATCAACACTCATATGTTTTAATTGGAGAAAGTTTTAAAAATTATCTCCTTGGAACATAATCAACTTCTCTAGGTATAATTTCTGTTAACTTTAGAATCTGACCTATTATAGCTATGTTGAAGGAAAATACATACCTCTTATCTGAAGATGTTAATAAAATAATAATTAATTCATAAAATTTTCATGTTTCACCATTAGATGAAGAAGAAATTTTTCAAAATGAAATATAATTATTTTTAAATTCATTTATATTTGCAGATTTAGGGCAAATTTTAGTGGAGGACAAATGTAAGTCCTTATATAAAATGTTTAAATATTGAAAAGCTGTAAACCATGCTAATAAACTAAGTAAAATAGACTGTATCCCTTAATCTTCACAGGTTTAGTCTCATAAAGATTTGGAAAGTTTATATCCAGAATTTCTGCCTCCTTGTAGTACAAAGTCAGAGTATGTGGCCCAGAGTGCGTTCAGAGGCAGCTCCAGTCTCAGCCCCTGGCCTGATTCTTGTATCTCCCACACCTTCCTCCATTCCTCAACTCTGTAGGACTCGGGTTGTTGGATCTTCATGATCTTTCCCATGTCCTTCAAAATATCCCCCTCTTTGTGCCCTTTTCCAATTGGTTGTTGTGTACACCAGTGATTCACTCTCAGGAAAAGCAGACCTAGGAAAGAGACAACCCACAGTCTTTGAAGTGAGCTCAAACATTGGGTCAGAGAAGTTCAGGGCTTTAGTGCCCAAAGTATAGACTTGTGCCTTGGTCACCTCCTTTGAGAAAACTACACACATCCACACACATACACACACACACATTCTTTCACATTCCCACAAGCTAAGTTAGAAACTGCTTTCCCCTCATCCACAGCATTTATCACATCATATAATAGCTGTTGGTACTTAGAGAATTTGATAAGCTGAATGAAGTGAATCAATAAATCAGGTATAAATATAAAGAAATCAGCTTTACAGTTTTCTTCCAACTGATGTCATTGCACCCAACAGATTAGACAGGATAAAAACAATGACAAATTACTTTTTCCTTTATATCTTCTTATATTTATTCATGTATTAGAGAGAACTTGAAGTATGTAAGTGCTCATGAATATGCATGGTATTAAACAAGATAATTTCATGTTGGCAACGGACAAGTAATTGCATCAATTTCTAGTCACATGATGTGGTTATTTTTTAAGCGTATTATAAAAGATTTAGAAGGAATGTTAGGAATCACTTAGTTTATCACTTTACAGATAAAAATGCTACTTGGCCAGGGTCACAAAGCAATGGAAAAGGCACATTACAGTCCAATTCACCTAATTGCAGTCTTATATGTTTTATAGTCTATACTATTCAGTAATACAAATTGTATATGGCAATTTCAGTTTCCATGTAAGTTCATTAAAATTAAATTAAGTTCTTAAAAATCGCACTACGCACATTTCATGTACCCAATAGTCATATGGGTTAGTGACTATCTTATTGCATTGAGCAATATAGAATGTGTCTGTCATTGCAAAAATTTCCATTTGACAGCATTGATCTATCTAGATAGAAAACAGATCTGAACAGTATTTGAGTATATATTATAGTTCTAAATTTAAGACCTTCTGTGGAGCATGGGATATTTAAATTCTAGCAGCCAGTGTTTCTGAGCATTGTTGATTTAAAATAGGAAAAGCACTTAACATTACTCAATAGAAATATTTTTTACTGAGTGTTGTGTAGGGTGATAGGCTTTTGTGAACCATAAATTTCTCCCCTTTATAGTACACAAGGGAAGTATGTGCAATCACAGAGGGCAGAGGGGCCTGTTAATTTTTCTTTCTTTTTGGGTCATTTCCATTTGGGTTCCAGAATAAGAAATAATTTATTAAATATTTAGAAGGGATGGAATGAGTTCATTTCAACTGTGGATATCTGGTGAGAGGTGAGGTAGAGTCTGTTTTTGAACCTGATTAGGACGTAGATTTCCACATACCTCGATCTGTCTTTCGTCTGCTAGTGATTCTTAATGCTCAATATTCAGCATTGGGTTTTGTCAAGTGGTGAGAAAAATGTATAACTTCTTTAATTTCCTGAGCTTTACGAGACCTCCCTTAAAAAGGTCATAGCCTCATGATTTTGAGAAATGACAATAGTAAATTAATCACCCTGGTTTAATATTTTCTACAAAAAGTTAGCATCTGAGATAGGGAAGTCAGAAGGAATTTTCTTTTAAAGTGTAACGATCCACTTAGAACTTCTTTCATCTAGCATTCATGAATAAATACAATAACAGAACATCTTATCAATAGGCTCTAGATTTTAGAGGGACTTGCTCAAATAGTAGAAATTACAAAGTGATGTTATTGAAACAAAATCCCCAGATATTTGAACAGAAACAACTGCCTTAAAATAGGAGCTCTTTGCAGTTGTAGGGGTGTGATGTTTGGTAAAATAATGGTGGAATAGGTAAGTGGAATTTAATAACTTTTATATTTAATCACTGTTTCAATTTCACCAACAATAATTTGTTAGGCACTAACCTAGGTGCTGAAGATGTAAAATATGTGACCTGAGGAAGTTGCTGCCTAGTCAACTGGATTTACAAATGCATTATTATAGTAAAGCATAGTATAGTCAGATGAAATGTGCTAGAGAAACAGTAAAAACAAGCCCTGTCTGGGTACATTGGTAAAGGTTTGCAAAGGAAGTGAGTTATGAGTGTGGACACTTGAAGAATGATTAAAAACTTGGAGCAAAGACTAATAGGAGATGGATGACATGGGCTGCTTGGGAAAAAATAAATGATTAACTGTGACAGAAGGCAGTCTCCAGGAAAGACTTGAAACAAGAGATGAGGCTCTTGCATCTCGGTGCTATCTTGCTCTTGTTGATGCTCTGTCCCTTCACACCCACTTCAGTCACATCACTGACTTTTATATTGAAAACATTTCGGCACACTCTCATACTCTAAATATTTCCCATAGTTTGTAGTTGGCATTTCCATACACTTAAGCTATGAAATCTGAATCTTATACAGTATCACTTGAATTATACTCCAGACAGATATGTAGCAGTGGCTAGAGTTTGTTTCTTAGCCTTCCCACATCAAATGTCCAAGGTAAACACAGAATTTATATAAATATATAGTAAATGATTCCTTCTTAAGATAAATTTCCATTGTTTCAAATTTCCTCTTACTCTTTATAAACCAAATTCATATATTTGATGATCTTGTGATACATTTGAGCCAATTAATATCTTTCAAAAAGTTGTAATTAAAGTTTGTTAGATCAAACCCTTAAGAATGTCTGGCACTAGTGTTTCATGGCCCCATAAGTGAGAGTGTATGTGTTAACATTCTTCCCTGTGGAGCCAGACTTTAAGAAGTGTTTTGTTCAGTTTGTCCAAATTTTATTAAGTCCTGAAAAAATTCTTTAAAAAAATGTTTTTAATGCCTTGACAGTTTGTGGCTTTTATCCTACCCTTCGCAGATGGACCACCTCCCTTTGTTCCCTGTGTTTTTTATTCCAGAAGCTTGTTGTATATTCTTGTATCTAGAAATGACCAGCAGCTTTCAGAACTTGGATTTTACTGTTAGCCAACAGGGACAGAACAGGAACTGTGTCCGCCCCCTACATCATTTCCTAATAGCAGGCAACCAGAACTTGCCTTGGAACACCTCCCAAGAGACATCCTAAAGCACATCATTTAAAAAGTTTGCATCCTGTTTAAGTAATTAATACCTCAATCAAATTTGTGCTAACATTGGTAGTGTCAGAAAATTTCATTAATTTTTTTTCCATTCCCTGGTCTATCAAGGAAAAGGCTTGTGGGGGTCGGGGTAGGGGTGGGGGCAGAAGGGAGAAAGTATAAATTATAAAGTGCAGCCAATGGATAATTTTTATGGAATTGCTCACTTCTTACCTCCCTGCTTTGAAGATTAACTTGGACTGGTAATTCTATGTACTGTTTGCACAATGACTTTCTGGAGTACTTTAGACACCTTAAGCCTGCACATATATAGCACTCTTGGTTTAGCGATAGCAAGTAAATAAGATGGTTTTTTGCTTTGCTATTTTAATGTAGATACCATGAACTGAATTCCTACACTAGGAATCTTGGAGGTAATCTGCAGGCTATTAGAAAAGGCCAATAGCACTAGAACGACTCAGGTGAACAAAGAGATGAAGCACCAGGCCACTCATATTTTGAGACATTGTTGCCTAAGGTATAAGAAAGAAAATAACGGCACTGACTTTTCTATTAACCTATTCATTCCCGTAATTTTTGTTATACTCAAAGTAAATTCTGTTGCACTTACAAGCACCTCTGAGGCCATACAAAGACAATCCCCTTTCCCCATCCATATTTCCATTTTGGACCATCCATCTGTAGCCCCCTTGATGTTCTTGGAACACACTCAGCCTGTGACCAACTCTTGGCCTTTGTGCTTGCTACCCCCTGTGCCTGGAACTTCTTCCCCCTTCCATATACCTGCTGTCTGTGAGATCTGTTCAAGAGTCACTTTATCACTGAGGCCTTCACCAACTCTCCCTTGTAAAATCCTACGTCTCCTTCTCCCAATACCTATTCCCTCTTTGTTTCACCACTTGCTTCCCGACAACTTCATATTTTACTTTTCTGTTTATTGTCTTTCTCCCTTTACTCTAGAGTCCAAGAAGGTACACATTTCTGTTTCATTGTATTGACTGCTATCTTCCCAATACTTAAAACATTGGCACTCAGTGGGTATTCAACAACTATTAAGTGAATGAACCCAAAAAGGATTTACTGAGCACTAACTATGTGCCAGCTACTCTGCATGGTTAAAGACATTAAAGTGGGGACTGGCATAATGGAGCCCAACTCCACCTGTTGCAGCCATTTGGGGAGTGAACCAGTAGCTCTCCCCTTCTCCCCGTCTCCCCCTCTTTCCCTTTCCCCCCACCCCCCTCTTTTCTCTCCCTCCCTGTCTCTCTCCCCCACCCCCTTCAAATAAATCTTTAAAATAAAAAGACATTTAAAGTGAAGAAAGTAACCGGTTACTGCTGGTGACTTGTATAAAAGAGTGCTATCATAAGGGTGCTTTGCAGAAAGAACCAAATACAGAGACCTAACTTCAACAATAGGGGTGGGAACAGTGAACCCTGAATTAGGGAGTAGGTGCAAGAGAGAGAACCAGAGAGAAGAAAGCCCCTTAGAGGAACATTTACCAGTATAGAGATGCGGAAGCCTGGCTTAAGATTTATTTATTTATTGGAAATGTAGAGTTAGAGAAGGAGAGACAGAGATCTTTCAACTGTTGATTCAATCCACAAATGGCCACAACAGCCAGGCCAAACCCAGGAGCCAGCAGCTTCATCTGGGTCTCCCATGTGGGTGGCAGAGTCCCAAGCACTTGGGCTCTTCCACTGTTTTCCTATGTGCATTAGCAGGGAGCTGGATCAGACATGGAACAACCAGGACACAAACCAGTGCCAATATGTGATGCAAATATCCAGGCAGCAGTTTAACCCACTGCACCATAGCACCAGCCCCTGAACTCCTGCTCTTTCCAAAGCCTGAACCCTTCTCAAAAGCTATGACAAAAGTGATTGAAGAAAATTTAAGCAAAGGTAAATATATGAACTTTTGAGCTTTTTAGGGAGCTCACTCAGGCAGCAGTGTACCTAAAGAATTGAAAGAAACTAAAAAGCAGAATGGCCATTAGGTGGATGTCCCATTCGTTAACTGATGGAGAAGAGGGTTTGAACAAGAGTGTGGTAATGTGGCTGGAGAGGAAGGTGAGGCCAAAAGGGACAATCTGAAATGTGTGATGGACTCAGAGCAGGAGGAGTAAAAGATCTCTCTGGAACCTGAATTACCTGCTTTTGGTTCAGACAGACAACCACCAACATGGAAACTACCATGTTTAATTAGTTGCTCATCATATACTGAATATTATGAAATACAGCATGGATATGAGAAAATAGGAAATAAAATCATGTATATTGTCTGCAAGTAAGATCTGAAATTTGTTTTGCATCACTTTCCATGGTCATCTTCTGAAAGATCATCAAAACTTGGTACAAAGCTTTCTCTGGAGATTAGTAAGGTTATTGCTGTACATACAGAATTTTTCAGTGATTCATTTGGTTTTTATCTTTTGAATAAAATCATTCACTTCATGAAAGTTGTGTTTTACACAAAACCTTCAATGAAAAATTCATAGATTTTACATCACCTGAATGGAAATGAGTGTATTTTAAGGTTCAAGTTTTAGTTGACTTTTCTGAAGTTAAAGCAGTATGACTTAATCTGTTCTAATATGTATATGTACTCTCTGTTTTATAATTTTTTAATCTTGAGAAATAAATATATAAATATTATCTTGAAAAATTAGATTTTTCAATCTTGATTATATACAAAATTTATGCAAATTACAAATGTGTTTTCCAAGAAAATATCTAAGAAAGTAACACTTCACTGAATAATAAAAATGGGCCAAAAAATAGTATGGCCTTGTTTTGAAAAATGATTTGATACAAACTTGTTAAATCATGGGATAACAATAATGGAATTTTTTTAGAAATCTTGAAACACTAGAATACAGAATTGAGTTTAATTTTAGGAAGAATAAACTGAGTTTGACTAGTGAATAATGAATTTATGATATTCTTCATCCAAGTCCTTAAGCACACTGAAAACACAAATTTAAGGCCAGCACCACAGCTCAATAGGCTAATCCTCCACCTAGCGGCACCGACACACTGGGTTCTAGTCCCGGTCGGGGCGCCAGATTCTTTCCTGGTTGCCCCTCTTCCAGGCCAGCTCTCTGCTGTGGCCCAGGAAGACAGTGGAGGATGGCCCAAGTGCTTGGGCCCTGCACCCCATGGGAGACCAGGAGAAGCACCTGGCTCCTGCCATCGGATCAGCGCAGTGCGCTGGCCGCACCGTGCCAGCCATGGTGGCCACTGGAGGGTGAACCAACGGCAAAAGGAAGACCTTTCTCTCTGTATCTCTCTCTCACTGTCCACTCTGCCTGTCAAAAAAAAAAAAAAAAAATTTAAGAAAGGTTAGAGAAATGAATGAATGGTCCTAAATTTTGACCATTATTTTACAAATTTATTTGTGTACCAGAAACCACAAAACTAAACAAATGTAGATATCTCAACCAACTAGGATCAACATACCCCAATTTCAAAGTTCATTTATGAGCAAGGAAATCTTAATTTGTAAACTTAAATTTAATTACTATAATGTCACAGACATATAATGGGATTATTAATCTAAATATACTCAAAATACATAGATATAGCTAAAATCTTGCTCTGTGAAATAACTAGCGTGTGTGGATATGTGTGAGTGGATGTCTGTACCTACTATGAATCTGTGCCTTATATTCAACTCCACTCCACTCCTAGTTCTCTCCTAGTAATAGTCGGTACACGCCTTGGCTCCTTCCCCTTTTTCCTGCCAGTGAGATCAAAGAAATATACATACAGTTTTGGCAGCAGAGAATATATCCTTGGCAGTATAATTATGAATAATCTAAGACTCCACAATTCAAAATGAATGTTAAAACTTAAAAATTGCTTTTATTTTTGGGATTTGCCAAACACAGCAATCATTTCCTAAGTGTGAGATAAAACATTGTATATTTATTTTCTTTATAGCCATCCTTTGACTTACACTAACTATTGCATTAAAATATGCAGCTATATAATTTTATGTATTTCAGAGGTGTGATGAGACTTTCCGATCTCTGACTATCTGATGGACTCATGCAACAGAGTTCAGATTTTAAAAATAGAAGATATGTTAGTCTCTAGTGAAAATTTTCATGTAAAATCTACTCTTATTTTCATTTGAAATAGTTCCAGGATTATACCTTAACGTAATGAAATATCCAATTTTAGTAAACAATATTTTTTAAGTGGCAAAGTAAGGTTTACCATGGGATACAAACCTTTGTGAATTGAACATACACATTCTCAGTCTAAACATTGAATTAATGCAGTCCTTGTTACATGATTTCCTTTCTAACATCAACATTTTAAGCAGTAAAATACTCCAGAGACAATCTGGAATCGTAGACAGTGATAAAACCCAAACCTTTTCTTCATTCTCAGATCTCCTATCACCCCAATCTCCATATTCTGCCTTTACTTAGCATTAACATTCACTTCCCAAACAATTTACCCAAGTGAGGAAATGAGTGCACATGTTTATGTGCAAGGGGAAGGAACTGGTGGAGAAGGAGAGGCTGTGATATGGATGCAAGGATAATTGATTGAAGAATATCCCAGAGGACATGGGTAAGGATGCATTCCAGAGTCTACCGGATGAATGGACCTCATGGAGGAGGTGGTACTCTTCCTCCTCTGATATGGGAAAGTCCACAGAGGTTTGGTTTGATGAGAGATATGATGTCATGGGAATTTGCACCTGATAAGCTCTATTTTCTCTGCCAAATCTAAAACAGGGAGAATTTTAAGTACAGAGAGGAAGATGGATAGGGAAAATGTCTGATTCATACAGATACACCAGATAACAAGCTCATTAAACGTTGGTTGGTTAATTACATAGAATTTTTAAAAATTCCTGTTTTTGCACAGTGCAAATTCATTAACCCAAGGCTGATTCTGGGAGGAAGTTGTTAGTTTTCCTGTGAGGATTACAAAAGAACCATGGGTAGCAAATTCTCTGACTGTCACTAAACATGCATATTTTTAATAATGAGAAAGATGGGTGGGCAGTTCCTCCCGCAGTGGCCACCCTAGTGCTCTAGGGTCTGAATGCAAGATGCTGGTTAACTGAAATGTCACACATTGAAAATAAACAAACCTTTGGTTAATCATGGTGGACTAAAGAGCTTTGTATGTGAAAGGATAGGATGAAATGGAAGAAAGAATTGTGAAAGAATCAGAGGAAAGTGCTTAATATTTTTACTTTAAAATAGATGTGTTCTTTTCTGCTGTCCCAAAGCCATACCTTGTTTAAAGCAAGGCCAACAGAATCTGAATACTGACTTTAGAGATTTAGCAATTTTTCAACCAAAATCTGTTAAATTTCCACATTCTGTGTAAATATTCTCATTCATCTCCTACATATTACTTCTCCCTTCTCCAGTATCATGGTCTAAGTGACAGCTGGCAGCATGTTTTGTTCCCTCTTCTGGTACATATGTGTACATATATTAATGTGTACATATCTGGTACATATACTAATCTTGGACAAACTTCCCTAGTTTATAAGCAAGTATTTTTTTAAAGATTTATTTATTTATTTGAAAGACAGAGTGAGAGAGACAGAGGAAAGAGAATATTTCCCATCCATTCATTCACTCCCCAGATGGCCGCAATTGCCATGGCTGAGCCAGGCTGAAGCCATGATCCATGAATTCCATCTGGGTTTCCCAGGTAAATGGCAGGAACTCAGGTAGTTGGACCAAAATCTGCTCCAACCTAGGCACATTAACAAGGAGGTAGGTTGGAAGCATTGTAGCCAGACTCTAAGGGGAGCTTTGAAAAGGGATGCTGACGTCCCAAGTGGCAGATGAAGCCACTTCGCCAGAACACTCATCCCTGTAAACAATTTTTTGTGCAGGTTGATTGACCACACTGCAGAAGAGGAAGAACAGAATAAAGCATGTTCATGTATGGTGTATAATGTGATTCAGTTAATTCCTTTGCAAATCCATTTGCTGAAGTTTTGCAGAAGCAGACGACCTACAATGATGAACTTCATTGCATTGTAGCTGCTTATGACAAAAGTATCTCCAGTCCTCTAAATGAGACTGATGTGATAGATTTTGCAGGTATTTGAAGACATAGATGTACTAGAACAGCAAAGATTGGTGGGTTTTTTTGGAGGGGGATGGGGGAAGTGGGGAAAAACATCAGAATCCTACTCATGTGCTTAATGTTCTTCAAAAGAGAATGAGAGGAGAAATGACCTATGTCTTGCTTTCAACTGGAAATGTTCATTTTCCTTGATGTACAAAACGTCAGCGTATTTCAATACAGCGAAGAGAACCTTACAAAACAGAACAGTTTTCATTGGTCATCTAAACATAACTGGCTACATTATTACATTAATTTAATTGTTTTCTTTTTTAGGGTCCTCTGGGGCCTCCAGGACAAAAGGTAGAGTATTGTATAGGAGACTGTGAAAGTGATCATACC
Organism: Oryctolagus cuniculus; assembly: GCF_051225735.1. Taxonomy (NCBI): domain Eukaryota; kingdom Metazoa; phylum Chordata; class Mammalia; order Lagomorpha; family Leporidae; genus Oryctolagus; species Oryctolagus cuniculus. The sequence goes on from NC_142874.1 coordinate 85,766,253, forward strand.
CCCCTTGCCCGAGGGCCAGCGAGCACGGTGATTGGTGCTAGCTACTGTAAGCCGTGCTGAAGCAGTTAGTCTGGTTTGTACATTCTGCTTGCTAATAATACAGTCATATCATGTGAGCATTGGGTTTCTAATTGACTCCATTATTACAAATTCAGTAAATCCATAGCGGACTCCTTAAGCTGTCTGTTAGCTCGAGGGTTATTGAATTTTTAACTCAAGTACTGGGAAAACATTGTGACCAAACTTAAAATGCAGAGGATCATAAGACATTGCAAATTGAACATGTGGCCTTGCTTAAATATATGGTTGCTAATGGCCGTGGAAATGACCAGAACAAAGGATCTGACTGTGGCTTGGTTCACTACATTCAAGCAACCCATTAGTGTCATCCTTTGCTGAGATAACCCGAAAAGCTACTTCCTGAATGTCGTTTCTATTTTATCCACATCAGTCATCAGAATTGCCTGATATATTCTGATAGAGAAGAGCTAGGATTCCTAAAATTATACCTGTGCTGTAATAGTAAATATGTCCATAGCAAATTGATGACCCTCTGCCAACCAAATGTCACTAAATCCCCATTCTCTCCTAATCTCCTACCCTACAAGGGGGTATCAGGGGATATTTAGCCTACATAAAACAATTGTATTCTAACAGGTGGAAAAGTGATTATTATTTATTTTTGGAATCCATCAAAGATGGAGACTTTTCATCCCCCAAGCACTGGGCATGTGGCATCTGTTGAAACCTAATACCACGAGCCAAGTAGAAGCCAGCAAGTTGTGAGACAACTTGTGTGTAGGAACACTTTGTCCCTTGCAATAATATCTCTATTAAGCAGGGTGTGAAATTGTAAAGCTACCCTAATCCACATTGGTCCAGGATAAAATTACTGCTTCAGGCTTCGGGAAGTCCTTTAATTGCCAGTCAGTACAATCACTGAACACAGTAAGGAACTCACTACCTCAATTTGTTTTGCATATAATTATTCCTTTTTTTTAGTAGACTGTTTTTAGAGCAATTTTAAGCTTATTGCTGCAACTTTTACAAAAACGTTTCCCCGTTATTATTTAAAGAAATTTAATATGCATCTACCGAGAAAAATCTGTTTTCTAGTTCTAGAGGAAGAATGAGTACATTGTATTTAAAAATGATTTCTCCAGAGCCTGAAAGGAGGTGTAAGGGAGGGAAATGACATCACTCCTTGAAAATATTGGCTAATGTTTCTTTCTGAATCCACTTAAATGTCAAATTTTCTCAGGTATTAGCTCAGGTAATTAGCTTTCTTATTCTCACTCCTTCTAGGTTCAGCCACTCCTAATTGCCCCATTGTATGTTCATGCACATGCATGTGCTCATACCACACATGCCCTGTAAAATCTTTGGTACACGTTTTCTTGTGCCTGGCTAGTATGTAACATTTGTGATGCCTTTCAATTCTTCTCTCCAAGACATAGGTGTATTCACACATTAGTAACTTAAACATACTCCCTGAAAGCCCAATGGGAAAACGCTTCAAATTCTACACACTGGGGTTTGCAAGGGTCCCTCATTTAGTTGTGGACAACGAGGTTGTTAGTTTAGTTACTTTTCATTTTATGGTATTTACACTCATGAAAGTCAAGAGTTGCTGCTACTGCTAGGCTTTTTCCAGATGGAACTAAACCTATTTATTTCTTCAAAACAGCAAAATATAGAGCTATGTGGCCTTCTGAAAGAAAAAAAAAATCTCAGTTTCTGATGTGAATTTATTTAAAATCATTTTAGGAATAAGTGTGTAGTTGAGAAATGAGTTGTGCTCTGTAGCTTCTGGGGAAGCTTGAGGAGTCTGCCTACATTATTACTATTTGAGCACAGTGGCTGAGATCTGAAAAACATCATCTCCCAGTCGTAATCATCTCCATTTACCCTGTTTTAGCAAGGTAAAATTGTGGCTGCCATAATTCATGCAATAGATTGAAATACTTTGTAAGACATTAATTTAATCTTATGTCTCCTTAGGGTTCAGTTGGAGCACCTGGAATTCCAGGAACAAATGGACAAAAGGTGAATTCAATGGAATACAGTATTTTTTAAAAAAAAAAGGTTTTAGTTTTATTTATTTATCTGAGAGGTAGAATTACAGACAGAGAGGGAGAGACAGAGAAAGGTCTTCCATCTGCAGGTTCACTCCCCAAATGGCTGCAACAGCTTGAGCTGGGCCAATCTGAAGCTAGGAGATAGGAGCTTCTTCTGGGTCTCCCACACTGTTGCAGGGGCCCAAGCACTTGGGCCATCTTCCACTGCTTTCCTAGTCCATTAGTAGAGAGCTGGATCAGAAGTGGAGCAGCTGAGACATGAACCAGCATCCATGTGGGATGCCAGCCCCGCAGAGGCTTAGCCTAATGTGCTATAGTGCTGTCCCCAAAATACAGTATTTTAAAAAATAATTTAGAGAGCATTAAAATCACAAAATTATTCTGGTCAGTGATGTCAATGATAACTTTATGAGCTTATGTAAATACTACATATACTTTTGAAATACAGGAAAACTACAGTGAAATGATCAAGTTAGTTTAATCTTTAAAAATGGATTAAAGAGGGTGCAGCTCACTTGGCTAATCCTCCGCCTGTGGCGCCGGTACCCCGGGTTCTAGTCCCGGTTGGGGCGCCGGATTCTGTCCTGGTTGCTCCTCTTCCAGTCCAGCTCTCTTATGTGGCCCAGGAAGGGAGTGGAGGATGGCCCAAGTGCTTGGGCCCTGCACCTGCATGGGAGACCAGGGGGAAGCACCTGGCTCCTGGTTTTGGATTGGCACAGTGCACCGGCCGTAGCGGCATTTTGGGGGTGAACCAACAGAAAAAAGAAGACCTTTCTCTCTGTCCCTCTCTCTCTCTCTCTCATTGTCTAACTCTGCCTGTCAAAGAAAAATTTAAAAAATGGATTAAAGAAAAGAAATTCTTAGAAAATATTCCATTTCAAGTATTTAGGATGTATTACTTTTTGATGTTATGTATATGATACGGCCATGTCTTTCTCATAAATATACAGAGGATGGGGAAAGTGCTATGTTTAAAATCCATTGTGATGAACAAATGTGCTCTAGTTTATTTTAGCCTTGGTAAAAATCTTCTGGATTATTTCTTTAGTAAAGGAAAGATATTTTCGCAGAGGGAATCTATTAAAACCTTCTGAGTCCAGAAGCAAGATCATTTTACTGTGAAGCAAAATTAGGAGTCAAATAGGCTTGCCAAGCTCTGGTACTAAACTTTTATCGTTATTGTACTGCTAATAATGGGGGTGGGGTGTAAAATAAAATTTTAAGAAAACACTGCAAGTCTTCATGCATGTGTCTATGCACATGTGTACATTTACTCATGCAACATGCTTACTAATGGACACAGCATCTGCAGCATCTCATCGGTAAGTCTGGTATTCTCTGCTCCTCCGTGCCCCTGACCATTCGGGAACCTACACAGATACCAGGCAAGCCACTGTGGCATCCAACAAAGCCCAGGGCTAGGCCCATCTACCAGGAGCCAGGAAGCTGACATGGCACTTGGCCTGACCTTGTGAAATCCTGTAACCCACCCATGAGCTTGTCTCCCCAGAGTGTTTTAAATTCATGAACCCTGAATCACGTTCCGAAATCCTAAGGATCCCAACTTTGACTGGGAGTAACCTCCTCAAGACCTTTTCCATTGTGTCTTCTCTATCAGTAAGAAATAAACAACCATAATATTAAACCTATCAGGTATCTAAGAGCGAGTATCTGCCACTTAGAGGCTATGTGAATTTCAACAAAGTCCTCAAGTCCTGTGGCCTCAGTCTGCTCATCTGTAAGAGGGGACAATAGCAGTTCCTAATTTCAGGGTCAACTTGAAGATTAAATGAGAAAATAATTGAAAGCCTTTACAATCATGTTTGTTTGATATTCTTATTAAATTCTCTACTTCATTTCTATGAAATTCAGACATTTTGCTTAATCTGTTTTAAAGGAGGCTATTTCCAGAATGAGCTCCCTGTCACCAAGGCTTGTGGTCACCACAGCCCGCATGCTCATCAGTAGTTAACTGCCCGTGGTGAGGTCCCCTTCCCACTTAGGAAAATGGGTATCCATGTATCCCGTTGCTTCACAATCCTGGTAAAGACAGAAGATCTACTTTTTGTTTACAAAACTGCAGGTTATGGAGGAAAGCTTGTGCAAAAATTTGAAAGTGCATCCATTCTAGGATGGATTTTTACATTATATAACTCAAGATAATATTTTTAAAAAAAAGCAAATACAGATATAGCATAAATATAATTTTTAGCATTGATGAGAAAAAAACTTATATAAGATTAATTTTTCACTTTCATGTTTTTTTCTTCAACTTTCAGACAATCATGAAAATTTATAGGAACCTATAACCTGAAACAAAACAACTTTAAAGCTGTCACATATACTCTTTCAGACACAACATATTCTTTATTTTTGAAAGGAAATATGTAATTTCCTTAGAAAGAAAAAGGAATGTGACATTTTCTTGTCCTAGTCACCAAGTTTAAATTATATTTCAAGGAAGCAGACAGTTAATATTTGCAGATTTGTGTCTTGTTATATGTATTTGTGCCATTTCTGAAAATATTTTCTATAAAATCTAGGGAAACTAAATGATTTAAGCTTTAATAAAAATATCAGCAAAATACAGTTTGTTTTTCATACTCCATAGAGCTAAAATGAAAACTGTGTATTATCATAGTCTTATTTAACATGGATAATATTTGTTATATCATTGATGCAAAAATAAAGTCTAAAAAATCTGAGTCTCTTCACAGAGACAGAGGATCATCTAGACAATAGGAGGAAAGTTAAAGAGGCATAATGCTCTGGAGCACATACAATATTTTGAGTCTCTAGAATTTGTGGGTGTTTTGTTTTGTTTTTCATTTGATTTGAAAGGCAGAGGGAGGGGGCTGGCGCTGTGGCGCAGCGGGTTAATGCCCTGGCCTGAAGCGCCAGCATCCCATTTGGCCACCGATTCAAAACCCGGCAGCTCCACTTCTGATCCAGCTCTCTGCTATGGCCTGGGATAGCAGTAGAAGACGGTCTAAGTCCTTGGGCCCCTGCACCTGCGTGGGAGACCCGGAGGAAGCTCCTGGCTCCTGGCTTCGGATTGGCGCAGCTCCGCCCCGTTGCAGCTAATTGGGGAGTGAACCAGCAGATGGAAGACCTCTCTCTCTGCGTCTCCTCTCTCTATGTAACTCTTTCAAATAAATAAATAAAACTTTAAAAAAAAAAAAGGCAGAGGGAGAATAAGGGAGAGAGAGAGATCTACTTTCCACTGATTCACTCCCCACCTCGGCTAGGCCTGGGCCAGACAAGCCAGAAGCCTGGAACTCAATCCAGGTCTCTCATGGGTAGCAGGGACTCAAGTTCTGGAGCCGTGATCTGCTGCCTCCCAGGATGTTCATTAGCAGGGAGCTGGATAAGAGGTGGAGTAGCCAAGACTCAAATCAGGCACTCTGATGAGGTTTGTGAGCATTGCTAAAATTTGTTTTTCTGAGAAAAGAGCTTATAATGATATAATAAACTTTCCTATAAAAATGTTAATAGTCTTAAATAGTCTTGAGAAAACATTGTCTTCATTACAATGTCACTTTTTCCAAAGACATACTTTTGATGTTGAGAAAGTAGTTTTGTTTTCAGGCAATGGTTAAAGGGAGAATAATTTCTTTTTTTTTTTTCTTTTCAAAAAATTTTACTTCTTTATTATTTATTTGAAAGGCAGAGAGAGACTCATACACAGAGAGACCTTCCATCTGCTGGTTCAGTCCCCAAATGCCTGCAACAGGTAGGGCTGGACCAGGCCAAAGCCAGGGGCCTAGAACTCACTTCAGGTTTCCCATGGGTGGCAGGGACCCAAGTACTTGGTCCATCACCCACTGCCTCCTAGGGTGAGCATTAGTAGGAAGTTGGGATCTGAAGCAGAGCTGGAATTCAAATCCTGGAACCCTGATACAGGGTGCAGGTATTCCAAGCAACATCTTTTTTTTTTTTTAAGATTTAGTTATTTGTTTGAAAGTCAAAGTTACACAGAGAGAGAAAGACAGAGATAAGTCTTCCATCCCCTGGTTCACTCCCCAATTGGTCGCAACAGCTGGAGCTATGCCAATCCAAAGCCAGGAGCCAGGAGTTTCTTCTGGGTCTTTCCACGTGGGTGCAGGGGCCCAAGGACTTGGGCTATCTTCTACTGCTTTCCCAGGCCATTAGCAGACAACTGGATTGGAAGTGAAGCAGCCAGGACTCAAACCGGTGCCCATATAGGATGCTGGCACTGCAGGTGGCAGTTTTACCTGATACACCACAGTTCTGGCCCCCCAAACATCTTAACCATTGCACCAAATGCCCCCTTCCAGGCAGGATACAATTTCTAAGCCATTACAAATATGGCAAATAACACCTAGGAAAGAAAAAGTTTTTTCTCTTAAGTTTCATCAAAGAGAGAAAAATAAACCATTTTATGAAAATATGTTGTTTTCTGCTAAAGCATTTTTCATTCATTCAGATTAATGAAATTGGTGATTGGCCTTGAAAATAATGTTGAGATTTTTCAGGAGTAAAACAAACTATATTATCTATGAATGCTAGGATTTTTCTGAGGCCCTGAGTCATAAGGATTCTTTCTGAAACAAAAGATAAATGTCAGGTGATTTTATTTCATGTATTTTTCAGATGCTTTTTAGAATGTATTGTTTTTAAACCTTTAAAATATAAATTAAAACTTGATATTAGTGTGTTATCTTTGACTCTATGTCATATAGCTATATTATTTTTAAGTAACATTAAATTTGAATTAGTTCATAGTTAGACTATTTGGAATTCCTTTTCATTTCTTACATGTGAATCTCACAGTTGACATTAATCTTCATAGCATACTTCTAATGGTTTTTTATTTCAAGTGTATTTAAAGGGCAGATATACTGAAGATTTCAGACTTCCAAAGGTCAAGTTGTTGATTCATGTCTATACAGTAGGCCACATAATCAACTCAATAATTTTTTTATTCCTCATTCACTTACTATAATTGCTGAACATACTATTTTTGTTTGTTACCTGGATTCTATTATTTAAAAACACTGAATTACATTTTGGAATAATTTCCATGTGTTGTAGATCTGATTGTTTTCTGTTTACTTAACTTGAGTCTCCTGTAGCAGAATTTATCCAGTAATCTATTCAATATATTTATGAATATATTGTGATATTGTGAATATATTGTGATGTGAATATATTGTGATGATTTGTGATGGTAGACTTCAAGAAGGGAACGATATTTAGGGGCCAGCGCTATGGCCTGGCAGGTATAGCCATTGCCTACAGTGCCAGCATCCATATGGGCACTGGTTTAAGACCCGGCTGCTCCACTATGGCCAGGGAAGCAGTGGAAGATGGCCCAAGTCCTTGAGCCCCTGCACCCTCGTGGGAGACTCAGAAGCAGCTCCTAGCTCCTGGCTTCAGATCAGTGCAGCTCTGTCCATTGTGACTCCTTGGGGAGTGAACCAGCGGATGAAAGATCTCTCTCTTTCTGCCTCTGCTTCTGCCTCTGTGTAACTCTGCCTTCCAAATAAAAAAATAAATCTTAAAAAAAAAAAGGATTGAGTAAAGAAAAAAGATTAGTTACTGATTCCAGATTAGCTAATAATTCAAAGAAAATATAACAGTTCAGTTCTTTTGTGAGTTACAGACCTATTAAATTTGCTTTTAAAGTTAAATGAGAAGCCGGCACCACGGCTCACTAGGCTAATCCTCTGCCTGCGGCGCCGGCACACCGGGTTCTAGTCCCCGTCAGGGCGCCGATTCTGTCCTGGTTGCCCCTCTTCCAGGCCAGCTCTCTGCTGTGGCCAGGGAGTGCAGTGGAGGATGGCCCAAGTACTTGGGCCCTGCACCCCATGGGAGACCAGGTTAAGTACCTGGCTCCTGCCATTGGTTCAGCGCGGTGTGCCGGCTGCAGCGCGCTGGCTGTGGCGGCCATTGGAGGGTGAACCAACGGCAAAGGAAGACCTTTCTCTCTGTCTCTCTCTCTCACTGTCCACTCTGCCTGTCAAATAAATAAATAAATAAATAAAGTTAAATGAGAATTATAAGATTACAAGACCATTTTTTCTTCAGTAGCTATAATAATAGGACTGTATTTTTTTCTTCTTAAAGAAGTACCTTCTTCCAGTTACAGAATATTTCATAAAGTCAACTCACTCCATCTCTAAGTGTGAAGCATTTAGAAAATTTGATTTATTTTGGGGGGGGGGGCAGAGAGTCAAGAGTTCCTACCTGCTGGTCTACTCCCCAAGTAGCCACAAAGCTAGACCCACAGACTCAAACTAGATCTCCTGGCACCCTCACCCGCTGCCTCCGAGGGTCTGCACTCGCGGGAAGCTGGAACTGGGAGACGAGCAGGAACTCAGGCTCAGGAACTCTTATTCGGAATGTAGGTGTCCCAAATGGCATCTGAACAGCTGGGCCAAACACCTGCTCCATTCTCCGGCAGTTTTATACACAAGCTTATTCTGTTCTTGAGGAGAGTTTTCTTTCAGTTTTACTTGTTAAGCTGAACAAGAACTGTTTCCATTGTTCACCTAATTAATTAAAAGTTCCTGGCCGGTGCCGCGACTCACTTGGCTAATCCTCCGACTTAGGCACCCGCACTCTGGGTTCTAGTCCCGGTTGGGGCGCCAGATTCTGTCCTGGTTGCTCCTCTTCCAGTCCAGCTCTCTGCTGTGGCCTGGGAGGGCAGTGGAGGATGGCCCAAGTGCTTGGGCCCCTGCACCCAGCGCCGGCCGTGGTGGCCATTTCGGGGGGTGAACCAATGGAAGGAAGACCTTTCTCTCTGTCTCTCTCTCTCACTGTCCACTCTGCCTGTCCAAAAAAAAAAAAAAAAAAGTTCCTTTAGAGGGGAATAAAAAGTTAGTTGAAAGAAATTTTTAATGTTGGCTTGACAGAAAGAATTACAGTATGATTTTTCCTTCCAACTCTTCCCCCGGCTTCGTTTGGACTTGTTACTGTCAAATTTAGCACTAGTTATCTTTTCAGTAAATGAAAATGCCGAGAGAGGGGGAATGAGACGTTGAGGGGTTGGGATTGGTGGGGGAGGACGCTGAGGAAGTGAAGCTCCTAGCAGGCTATTGCAAAACAACCAAAGGAGCAAATGTGTTAGAATAAATTAGGACATCGTGAAGTCTGTTTATTTTCCATTTTAATTCAAAAGACAGTATTTTAAAGAGTAGATCTCAAAACGATTCATTGGATCTGTAATTATCACACAGTTATTCTTAAGTGTTGAAAATTAACTGAAATGTGATCCCTGTTAAACATAAGAGTGGGAATAAGAGAGGGAAGAGATGTATAATTTGGGGCATGCTCGGGCTGACTTGCCCCAATTGGTAGAGTTGGAAACATACCAGGGGATTCCAATTCAATCCCATCAAGGTGGCATGTGTCAATGCCATCTCACTATTCCAAGTGATCAATTTCAGTTCACAATTGATCATAATGAAAGGACTAAGAGTCAAAGGGAGCACATAAACAAGTCTAGTATCTGCTAACACCAACCGATAGAATAAATAAAGGGGAGAGTGATCCAACATGGGAAGTGAGATACTCAGCAGACTCATAGAATGGCGGATGTCCTAAATAGCACTCTGGCCTCAGAATCAGCCCTAAAGGCACTCGGATCTGGCTGAAAAGCCCATGAGAGTATTTCAGGCATGGAAAGCCAAGACACTCTGGCAAAAAGATCTCTGTGAGTGAGATCCCAGTGGAAAGAACAGGTCTTCAAAGAAGGAGGTACCTTTCTCTGAAGGGAGGAGAGAACCTCCACTTTGACTATGACCTTGTCTAAACAAGATAAGAGTCGGAGAACTCAAGGGGCTTCCATAGCCTTGGAAACTCATAACTGGTGCATAGGGAGATTACTGATGCCATAAACAGGAGTGTCAATTGGTAAAGTCAACAACAGGAGTCACTGTGCACTTACTCCTCATGTAGGATCTCTGTCCTTAACGTGCTGTACACTGAGGCTTAATGCTATAACGAGTACTCAAACAGTATATTTCACTTTGTGTTTCTATGGGGGTGCAAACGATTGAAATCTTTACTGAATGTACACTAAACTGATCTTCTGTAAAAAAAAAAAATAAGAAATTATCAATTCCCAACTTGACTCTCACTGGGATTAAACATGACAATAGGTCTGATCTGATTTCATCATCATTTAAAAAAATCATCTATTATTTTTCACTTTATGTTTCTGTGTGGGAGCAAACTGTTGAAATACTTACTTAAGGTATACTAAGCTGATCTTCTGTATATTAAGATAATCGAAAATGAATCTTGATGTGAATGGAAGGGGAGAGGGAGTGGGAAAGGGGAGGGTTGTGGGTGGGAGGGACGGTATGGGGGGGAAGCCATTGTAACACATGAGTCGTACTTTGGAAATTTATATTCATTAAATAAAAGATAAAAAAAAAATCCAAAAAAAAAAAAAAAAAGACAGTATTTTACAGAGTAGATCTCAAAACGATTCATTGGATCTGATTAAGTTTGTGCATAGTTTGGAAAAACTTATTTAAACAATCCCTTAAATGTATGCATTGTTCACTTATTGATTTATCAAATCAATCATCAACAAATATTTACTCAGCCCTTTCTAAGTGCCAGATACTCTCTGAGCACCAAAGTTCAAGCTGTTTGTGCTACCATGGAACTTCTTAGATAATGGGGATAGAGACATTAAGTGAACAATTATACTAAAGATCTGTTCATCTACGTGGCTGTGAAGTCCTGTGATGGAGGGGCTGGGGGCAGCCAGGCCACGGAGTGCCTTGCTGATGAGGTGACTTTACATGAGACTTCAGGGTTGAACAGGGGTAAGAGGCCAGCTTTCTGCTGCAGTCCTTCCAAATTAAATTACAGATAACCTTGGTCTGAGAATCCCATTTCTAAAACACCGTACTATGAACCACCATAAGGTTGTTGTATTCATTGTAGTAAGCTTTTCCTCCAAATTTCTACTCACTACAGTATTCAATCAATATGAGCCACAAAGGTTGTTCTTGTGTCATTAGATCTTTAAATAATAGCCTTGATTCTGAAGTTTGTATTAACTTTAAGGCAGCAATGACGTAACTTACTGTGACAAGTATAATAGGTTAGCATCACCCAGTTCAACTCATATGATACCAGCCCACATTGCCCAGGACTGGAAACTGCTATCCAACTGCAAAATAGCTTTCTGGTGGGGCTAACTCATGAATGATTGCATTTCTATCAGGATCCGTATCTCCATCTCCTCTGCTCTGTGCAGAGAATCGAGGCAGTATGTAATAATCCCTACAATTTATGCAGCACTCGCTAATTGCCAGGTAGACACCTAAATATTGTATGTGTATTACCTCACTCTGTCCTCATAGCAGTCCTGTTGAAGTGAGTACTAGGATTACCTCCCCTTCATTAATGAGGCAACTAAGGCACAAAGGACACATATCTTGCTCAAGGTAATCAGGTGCAGGTCGCAGAATAGAGCTTCTAAGCCAGGCAGTCTGCTTCAATTGCAGTAAAGTGTGTGGATTTTAACATTCAGAGTCTGAGCTGTGTCATCAGCACTTGTACAACCTTGGGCAAATTGTTATGTTCAATGAGCCTTAGTTTCCCCATTTGTCAAAAGGAATTGTAATCTTAACCCCAAAGTCATTTTTGTTTATTTTATTTCAGTTATATACAAGTTTATACAAGTTTCATATTTCATATATACAGATTTAGGAACATAGCGATACTTCCCACCCCCATGTTCTCTCCCACCCACATTCCAACTCTTCTTCTTCCTCCCTCCCTGGTTTTTACAAAGATCTATTTTCAGTTTACTTAATACTTGTACCCTGCACTAAGTAAAGACTTCAACAAATATTATGAAGAAAAAAAACACTTTAACCTCAAAGTTTGGTCAGGGAAAAACACAATAATAAATGTAACTATCCCTTAAAAGACACTACTCAATAACAATAGACTTTTCCTTTCTGACTTGTAAGAATAAATGTCTCTAGGATTCAGAAACCTGGATATCCATATGATTGTTAGTAAGATAGTATTATTTCATTCTAGTCTTCATTGACCTTTACAATTCTTCCAGTTGAACAGAACCATTTAAAGTTTCTATTAATAATTTATTTTATTTTATTTTATTTTATTTTATTTTATTTTATTTTATTTGACAGGCAGAGTAGACAGAGAGAGACAGAGAGACAGGTCTTCCTTTTCCATTGGTTCATCCCCCAATGGCCAGTGCGGCCAGCATGCTGCGGTCTATTAATAATTAAGCACCTTTTCTTTCAATGAGAAAAAGAATAATTTATCAAAGTATACCTAAGTTTATTACTAGCATCTATACCAGAGGAAGGAAGAAATTAGCTGAATTTTAAAACTTAAAATTTAAAAACCTAAAAAACTTGCACAGTAAGTTGCAAGTCATAGAAACATTATCTATACCAACTGTAAAAATAAAGGTATTTTGTCGAGTGATATGAGCGAGAAAGTGCTGCACTAATGCAGGCTGTTCTGGCATTGCTCTAGCAACTCAACATCACCAGTGAGTGCTCGCTTCCTTGCATTTCTTCACACTTCTGCCACAGGGCCGCCTTCATCCCTGCTCCTACTCTCCTCTTTGTTACAACGTGCCTGCCAGTCACTCCTGGGGCTTCATTCTTTCATGTCTGCATTCAGAGTGCAATATTCTGAGTACAGAGTACAATACTCGGTCTGCAAACATCCAACATTTTTGAGCTCCTTTGTGGCTGCAGACACATAGGTCATAGGTCTCCCATTATCCTCTTGCGAGAGGAATGTCAGATGCTGGCTGGATACTGCCATTGCAGCTTTTTTCCTAGCATCCTTGTCCAGTGGAAAGTTGCAATGAACACTATTTCACTATTTGATTTAGAAAATTAGACACCAGGGAAGCAACCAATTTTGTTGTATCTGAGTTTTCCCAGTACTACGATACTCTTCCGCTTCATACAACCCCCTTCATCTATTATATTGTGTCTTTCTAAATCGTAAGCTTTTGTTCTTCATCTCCCTCACCCCAGGAGTACACATGGAGAAAACTTTTTTGCATGCAGAAGAGAGCCCTTTGGGCATCATGTTCTCCAGCTGAGTTTTGCTCAATTTTGCACCTTCTTTAAGTTACTTAAAAAAGATATACTGAATAATGCTTCCCAGGGCAGGGAAGCTACTCAGCTCCTTTTGTCTTGCAGAATTGCCCTTCACATGGGATGAGGGGCCCACAGGGCCAGGGAGACAATCCTACCCAGCGTCCTTTTTCCCACTTCTACATCATGTCCCAGGCATCCAGGAGCTGAGATTCCTGCCCCCACTGCCCCGACTGGCCTTTCCCTAGGCCCGTGTTCTCAGGTTTGGAGCACTGCTGATGTGTTCCCCACACACTAGTAGGTGACAGTGAACGGTGGTCCATGAGGAGCTGTGCACAGGACTTGCAGTGTTCACACAGAAGCCCCAAGCTCTTCCCAGTGGGAACGGGGGCTGAAAAGAGAAACAGGGTGGGAAGAGAAGGGGGGAATTGGTATGGAGGATAGTAAAATAGAGGAAGAGTATCCCCGTGATCTGTGACCTTCAAATTGGATGAGTGCACACAAGGCAAGGAATTTCTCTCATTTATGTAAATTCCACCACAGTAATCTCAATGTAGCTATTTTCTGTGACTCCTGAACGCTTAACTATGTCTCTGCATTTCAACTCTTTTTGAATAATTGCATATAATTGCATTATTCAAATTGCATTATATGAAGTTCTGTCTGTATCAGCAATAATGAAATCTAAAATAAAAAGTGCTAAGCAGCAGCCTTCCTTCTGAAATAGCTCCTAGTGTAATGTTATTGAAACAACTGTCATGCTTTTAAATTTTATGTTTTTAAGCATTTGTAATTTTTTAAGGAAAGCACAATGATATTTGGATACTAAGTTGAATTTAGTTATTACTTTCGTTAGTATAAGACTCAGCACATCATCTAAAATAGCATATTTATTTCTATTACCTTCCTGGCTGATACACCTGTCTCTTTTTCTACTGATTAGTGTTCCTATTACCAACTTAGGCAAATAGATTCTATTGTCAGGGAGAGAGTTTGCAGATAAATGCACAAGATACAATGTCCCTACAGAGAAGCCAGGTCCCACATGTAGAAACACACCCAATTGTCCAGGAGAAGAGTTTCTGTTCTTTCTGTTCCCATGTTACAAAAGCTGCTGTGTCTCCAGGAAAGAAAAAGAATCAGGGGTTGGGTATGCAGCTAGCAGCTAAAAAGTGCTGAACCGCTCTTCAAAGAGGAGAAGCTGAATTCCCAGGACAGTCTTGGAGGGAGGGAAGAGGAGAAAGGTGAGAGGGAAGGGGGAGAAAGGAGAAGCCCATGAGATGAAACAGACCGCATGCTCTGTGTTGTGACAACTTCCCGAGAGCACCAGAGTCAGCCCTGAGTTCACTAGGTGCTGGAGACAATAGGGCTATTGAGGCCACCTGTGAGCACTAGCTCACCCAGAGAACTGATTTGAGGCAAACAGAGATGACGTGAAGAGATGCAAAACTTGAGCTGGGACTTCCATGAAAATCTCAGACATTAATGGCTTCTAAAATTGAGTCTTTTTAATTTTCATATTTATTTGAAAGGCAGGGAGACCCAGAAAAAAACAGAGACACAGTTGGAGAGAGAGAACTCACATCTGCAGGTTCACGCCCCAGATGCCTGCAACAGCCAGGGTTGTGCTGCACCAGGCTGAAGCCAGGCACCTGGAACTCAGTTTGGATCTCTAACATGGTTGGCAGGGATCCAGTACTTAAGCCATCATCTGCCTCCCATGGTGTGCATTAGCAGGAAGGTGAATCAGAAGCAGAGCCGCTGGGATCTGAACCCAGGCCTTCTGATGAGGGTTGTGGACATCCTGAAAAGTGACTTAACTGCCAAGCCAAATGGTTGCCCCTGAAATTGGGTCATGAACCAAATTTAATTGGATCTCTCTGGAATAAAGAGCCACCAGGTGGCATCTTTAGTCCAACAACAAACAGAATAAACCTTGCTGTTTTAGAGCAGGGAGCAAACATTTACTCCAGCCCTGCATACTCTAACGAGAAAAAGTTGAACCCCACAGAAGTATAAGCGATGTGCCCCGTGTTAAGAGGCAGAAGTAGAAAAGCTGGGATTAGATTGCTTCCTAAAACCACTGTCCAATTTCTTGCTAACACTAAACAGAAAGGAGATGCAGTAAAACAGAATGAGGCTTGTAGACACCAGCTGCTCTTGAATAGAAGCAGTACAAGATGGGGAATCGGCTGACTTGGATTCTAATCTCACATCTGCCTCTTTGCAGCTGTTTGGAAGCACAGCTTGCCCTCCCAGAACGCACTGCTTCTTCTGTTAAGAATGACCGGCTTGTTTCCATTCACCTAAAATCTCCTATTTTGTGAGTGCTTCCGCTTAGGGGAAAACAGATGTTAGAGTGAGATGGTGAGGTCCATGTGGACACTTATGTAAATTATGCAAGTGTCTTTTGGGAGCATCAGATGACAGCATAATTTATAGACTCAGCCTTGACCCAGCTACTTCTTGCCCTTCACCTGAGGTACCTGGCGTGAGGGAAGCAGCAGATGGAAGAGGGGAGATAACTGAGTGTATGACCATGTAGACAACAGCCCAGTCTCTGCACCCACAGGCTGAATTGTTACAGCCTTTCATCCTCCAGGGGCTGGAGGGGCTTGTGGCTTGTCTTGGAAGCCATGCAAGGTCTCCTCATGCCTGGCACCCTGCCCTTCGTGGACTTCCCTCAACTCACTTCCACCCTTCGCTCTTGCCCTACAGTGTGCCTGCATGCTCTACTCCTCCTGTGTAGATTAACCTGGGTGT
This sequence comes from Oryctolagus cuniculus, assembly GCF_051225735.1. Lineage (NCBI taxonomy): Eukaryota > Metazoa > Chordata > Mammalia > Lagomorpha > Leporidae > Oryctolagus > Oryctolagus cuniculus. The sequence goes on from NC_142874.1 coordinate 85,782,175, forward strand.
GACTCAGGGGTGCTGCCATAGGGTTAGCATCTTTCCGTCTTTACCTGAATCCCTCCTGTTTTCCCACCAATGACTGCCTTGCCAAAGCTGAGGTGGAGCCAGCTCTTGCCCTGATGGTTACCAGCTTCCCAGTTGGACAGCTTTTCTGTCTCAGTCTCTTACCCCAGTGATTCACATCTTCACGTGAGTTTAATGCATTTGCTCCTCCTGTATTCGTTCTTTCCTCCAATACCTATGTACTGGACATATTTTATGTGTAAATATAGGTTCTGGGCATTGTGAAAGAGAGTAGGCTGCTGCTGTGGCATAGTAGGGTAAACCTCTGCCTATGGCGTCAGTATCCCACATGGGCACAGGTTCAAGACCTGGCTGCTCCACTTTTGATCCTGCTCCCTACTGATGGCCTGGGAAAGGAGTGGAGGATGGCCCAAGTGCTTTGACTCCTGCATCCACATGGGAAATCTGGAAGAAGCTCCTGGCTTCAGATTGACCAAGCTCCAGCCACTGTGGCCACTTGGACAGTAAACCAGCAGATGGAAGACCTCTCTTTCTGTCTCTTCCTCTCTCTGTAACTCTGTCTCTCAAATAAATAAATTTTAAAAAATTGAGAGCAGAACAGTCAAAGTCCATGCTCAAGCAGCTCATCATCTCGTGGCGGGGGTATTGTGGAGGGTGGGAGTAGGACGTAGGGTTGTCAGATAAAATGCAGATGTGCAATTAAATTTTAATTTCAAATAAATAACCCAGAATTTTTTTTAAAAATATGTATTTGGAAGGCAGAAATACAGGGAGAGAGAGAGAAATCTTCCATCTGCTGGTTCACTCCCCAGATGGCCTCAATGGCCATGACTGGGTCACACTGAAGCCAGGAGCCAGTAGCTTCATTAAAGTCTCTCTCATGTCTGGCAGGGACCCACCCACTTGGGCCATCTTCTGCTGCTTTTCCCAGGCCATTAACAGAGAGCTGGATCAGAAGTGGGACAGCAATGGGTGCCCATATGGGATGCCAGCTTCTCAGGCAGCAGCTTTATCCACTATGCCACAATGCCAGCCCCAGTAAATGTAATTTTGAAATGAAAGCCATGCTTAATAGAAACATAATGCAAGCATCAAATATAAGCTGCATTTGTAATTTGTAATTTTCTGTTGGCTACATTGAAATAAAAAGCAGGCAATATCAATTTTGATGATATATTTTGTCATGTTTAAGATATGTTCAAAATATCATTTGAACATCTCAAAAATTAATATTTTTAAAAATACACATTATTGAGATATTTTGCATTCTTTTTTTCCTATTAAAGCCCCAAAATTGTGTTTTGTACTTAAACTGCATCTCAGTTATGAACAGTCATATTTCTGTTGTCACTTGCCACACATCGCTAACGGTATCATATTGAGCAGTGCAGCCTTTAACTTTACTTGTTTTCAGTATCTAGCCCACATCACAGTTTCTGTGGCATGGGACATTGGGTCAGCAGTCCTAGACTGAAAGAGGAATGGAAAAGCTGTCCAGGGAACAAACTGGATCAGATAATATAGGACTGACATTTTCCTACTTAGATTCTAAGTACACTGGTGCTCACATCTTTAAAGTGTGATGCCTGTGCCCAACAGTAAATAAATTACAGATTTTATGATTATTCAATTCCTTGGTTCAGTGAAAGAAACTAATGTAGACTCTTGGACTTCATTATGGCTGTGTGGTTCAGTTTTGGGTCCTTAATTCCAACTTGTCCTTCTACTTAGTGCTCTTTAGAATGAGGTGGCACAGGCTTACATAGACTTGTTTGAACTATACTATCCCCAGGTTATATTTGTCCTTGTAGACTTCAGTGGTGGCAATTTCCAACACACAAATTGGTTGTATTTTAGATTTCAAATGTATATTAATAACATGTATAGAAAAACTGTTTATCAAGGATGGATAGTTTACCTGGCCATCTGACCCAAACTTATTAAAAGGCTAGTAGAAGCTAAACTCTATTATTCTTAGTACAAACTGGGTCTCCCAGTTTATACTAGGCATACATATCTTGGGAATGCACAGAAATACACAAAAAGTTAAAGGATCTATTCAGAGCATTAATAACTCTTGGACTTTGGAGGTAGGATTCTAGGATTTCTATTTTTTATTTTGCATGGTAAAATGCTATATTTGTGTAAATTTCAAGGTAAAATATTTTGGATACTGTGTATCTTCTATGTTTTCTGTTTTCACCCAAGTTCATATTCATATTCATGTGCCATTAGAGGGACTAGAGAGGAAAACTCAAATGAGAGAGGGAGAGAGAAGGAGAAGGAGGGAGAGGTGGAGTAAGAGGAAGGGAGGCATGTGTAGAGGGCAGGGATATCCGTGAATAAAGAATAGAAATGCCATTTTCCTGACCCTACCCTGAACAGGTATGCCTGGAAGTCCTTGCTGAGTGCCTCACTGCATTCAAAGAGTCTTCCTCTACCCAGAGCTGTTTATCCACCTGCTGCCAAAGTCTCCCCTCTCCCTGCCTGTCTGCAGAAGGAGAATGAATAACAGCTGTTCTTGCTCACTGCCCGACCCACTGAGACCGTTCTGTGCTCTGTGGGGAAAAGGGCCCAGGGCCCCCAGTGATTTAGAGAGCTATCAGTGATCAGCACTGCCACGTATAGTCTGTATCATGTCACCATCGCCACCGACTCCAGAGGCAGGAGGAGAACTTCGGGCCTGGTGCTGTGTTGTGCCAATGTCACCCTTTCCATACCATGCTGGTCCATGTTCCTTGAAGTTGTTTTTCTCTTCTGTTTGGATGAGTTGTTTCTGAAAATGCCACACTAAAAAGAAAGGAATCTATTTTGACAAGATGGATGTGAAATTATACTATGCTAAACATCTGAAGCTACGGCTCATTTTAAATTCCCATTGCCAGAATGGAAAACTATCTTGACTGAAGTGATGGCAAACAACATTGCTGCTAAATGACCTATTTCCCTTTAGTGCTCAATCTGTGAGAGAAAACTGAATTTCTTTCTACCTGTAAGTATTCTTTCAAGTTGCCCTTGAACAGCAGTATCTGAAATAATTGCAAAAGTCTTGAGTGATGTTTTACATTAGAATTCTAAATAGCATTTGGTTTTTTGGTTCTTGGGTTTTTTTTTTTTTAATGAAAACATCAAGCCATCCTTCTTAAAAGTCAGTCCAACTTATTTTCAGCTTAAATATGGAAATGGTCATTTGGGAGTCATATACTGGGAATAGCCCTAAAATTTTAGGTGTAGTAGAAACCCCCTGTCAGTCTGCCTGTGGGTGAAATGTTGGCTGCTCTTTTCTTTCTCATCCTCTGTAGAATATCCTCAGTGTTTGTAAATATGAAATACACTCAGAGTAGTGGATAGATCAACCAGAAAAATGCAGTAGCACCCCACATACTCATACATATGTACAACCTAATTACCATTTTTTTTTTTTTTGACAGGCAGAGTGGACAGTGAGAGAGAGAGACAGAGAGAAAGGTCTTCCTTTGCCATTGGTTCACCCTCCAATGGCCACCGCGGCTGGTGCACCGTGCTGATCCGAAGGCAGGAGCCAGGTGCTTCTCCTGGTCTCCCATGGGGTGCAGGGCCCAAGGACTTGGGCCATCCTCCACTGCACTCCCTGGCCACAGCAGAGAGCTGGCCTGGAAGAGGGGCAACCGGGACAGAATCCGGTGCCCCGACCAGGACTAGAGCCCGGTGTGTCGGCGCCGCAAGGCGGAGGATTAGCCTAGTGAGCCGCGGCGCCGGCCTTAATTACCAATTTTCTGCCTATACTTTTCTGATGTATTTTTCTGTATATGTACATTTTTCCTGCTATGCAGTAGTATAAAATCATCATAACTTTTTTGAAGAGGGCTCATGATTGATTTTTATACTATATTAGAATATATAATTTCCTTTGTGATATATGGTTTGTCCCTCATTAAGACTTCTCTGTTATTTCTATAATGCCCCTTTACTTCATGAAGTGCAAGAAAACTGGTCAAAAAAAGTTTCCATGAATTTATTTCAATGCCCCCGCGCCTTATTATGTATATCTCCCCCACATACACTCAAAAACAAGCTTTTGGGGCCCATGAATGCCTGTCATGTCTATCTATTTCATCTTTTTTATCCCATGAGGCACAAAGCAACTCAGAGTAGAAAATATAGTAAATTTTTACTAAATGTTAGTTGAGTGAATTAATGCCTTATAGATTCCTGTAGATTTGCTTTGGTACTCAAAGTTGTATACCATCTTTAACATCTCTTTCATCCATCTTGGGAAACTCAGTTGGGACAATAATGATACTCCATAGCCTCAAAATCTAACTTGGAGTGTATTTTTCTGGATATAACTAATTAGAACATAAAGATGTTATGAGTCATTTTTCCTTCTTTGCATCCTCCCTCTATTCATATAGGAAACAGCTACCTTTATTCACTTTTCAGCTTTAGCATTTTGTCAACACATATTTAAATTATAAAATATGAAAAAGTATTTCACCTTTACATGAAAAAGAAATATAAAATTCAGCAATTTTTTATTTGTGTCCAAAATACCCACAAAAATATTTAAAATTGTGATGTCCTATGCTGATGAAGTTCTGAAAAGTAACACCTAAACAAATGTAAAAGCAAATAAAACTCAGTGCCATAAAATGTTTCCATTGACTAATAAAACAAATCCAAAGTACCTAACTAAAGAACTCGATGGGAAAATACTTATATTGTGGGGAGCAAACCGGACTAGACTGAGTTACTGGAATTAAGACTTATTCTATGCATCTGCTCTCCCACTGTGGGGAGCAAACCGGACTAGACTGAGTTACTGGAATTAAGACTTATTCTATGCATCTGCTCTCCCACAATATGGCGCTGGGAGAGAAGTAAACAGCTTCCGCACAGCTGCCTCTCACCAACTTGACAAGCTGCAGGACTTGCTACTGATTGGAGGAGAGCAGCGTACTCGGCGTGTGGGCAGCCGAGTTGGGATTGGCGGAGGACTATAAAGGAGGAGAGAGACGGCATGCACCAGGAACATCTATGGGGAACATCTAGCTGAAGGAACACCCGTGCAGCCCCCGAGAGAGCCGGCCGGCGGTGTGCCGCTCCCCTGCGGAAGTGGGGAATGCGGCCAGGGGGAACCGCCCTTCCGCGGAGGTGGAAGGGACGGTAGCCAACCCGGGAAGAACCAGCAGCAAACCCGGGGAGGGCCGAACAGACGAAAGAACAGCGCAGGGTCCTGTGTCGTTCCTCCACGAAGAGGGGGAGCGACATAATGATGCCGTGACTCGGATATGAAGCCTAGGCAGGGTTCTGTGTCGTTCCTCCACGAAGAGGGGGAGCGACATAATGGTGCCGTGACTCGGATAGGAAACCTAGGAGGGAAAGAAACGGGAAGAAGCAGGAAAATACCGGAGAGAGAGACTAGCAAAGAGCCTAGGTGCCAGAAGAAGCTATTGAAAGCCTAGGCATAGACTCAGATATGGACTGTGGGAAAGAAGTTAGGATTTGAAAGCGAAAGTGAAAGCTTTCATAGACTCGGATGCGGACTATGGCGGGGAAGCTAGGAGATTGAAAGCGAAAGTGAAACCTGGAGGAGGCTTGGACTCGGATACGGACTGTGGGGAGTAGCCAGGAGAAATGAGAGGAATATTGTTGGAAGAAAACTTAAGGAAACATACCGGGTAGAGAAAAATGTTAGGGAGGATGAAGCCGCGAGTGCAGGCCAAGCCATCTTGGAATTCTTCAAGTCACCCCGGGGAGCAAGAGGCGAAGATCTGGAACCAGAGGCAGAGACGTGGGCCGCCAGGATTCGCCAGGTTAGTCCGGGGAACTTGGACTGAATGCCGGTGGTGGCGGAAACATTCGCGAAAGCCGCCGCGTGCAGAGAGAGCACGGGGCGTTGGCGCGAGGCCGTGGTGCGGGCGCGAAGTGCGTGGAGACCGCGGAGCGTGCGCGCAGAGCCGGGAACCCGCCGGCGGGGCGAGGCGCCGGGAAGCCGCGCAGAGCCGTGAAGCCGCCGCGGGGCGAGGCGCCGGGAAGCCGCGCAAAGCCGGGAAGCTGCGCAGATGAGAGAGGCGCGGGCTGAAGCGGCTCAGCCGGGAAGCCGCCGAGAAGCAGCCTCGGGGCGGGCGCAGCCGGGAAGCCGTGGGGATAAGAATGAGAGCGGGAAGCCGCAGGGATAAGAGAAACAGAAGTTTAGAAGTAAAGTGAGAAAAATAGGAATGCTGGAAGATAGAAGTAAAATGGGAGAAATAGGAATGCCCGGAGATAGAGAAATAGAGAAATAAAAAGGCCTCCCTACAACACTGCAATGTGAGAGCTTGGATTCGGTCTGGCTAATCAAGTGAGGCGATGAGCACCTGCGGGCAGCTAGCAGCTTATGCGCCGCAGGTCACCGAAGACAGGCACGAATTAACATCAGTAAGGCTTCCCCACAATGTAACAATTAGGAGGCTTGGATTCGGTCTGCCTGATTTAAGGCGGTAAGCGCCAGCAAGCAGCTCGACCAGAGTATGAGCTGCAGGTCACCGAAGATAGGCACGAACCAACACTAATAAGTCTCCCCCACAATAAGGCAATGAGAAGGCTTGGATTCGGTTTGCCTGATAGAGCTTGTAAGCCCCTGCGGGCAGAGCAGAGCATGCGCTGCAGGGCACCGAACACAGGCACGCATCAGCGCCTAAAAACCTCCTCACAACATGGCGAAGAGAGGACCCGGATTCGGTTTGCCTGATTGATAGGACTTGTAAGAACCTGTGGCAACTCTAGCAAGCAGAGCAGAGTGTGTGCCGCGGGACACCGAAGACAGGCGCGTATCAACGCCAAAAATAAAAAGAAAGGGGGATCTGTGGGGAGCAAACCGGACTAGACTGAGTTACTGGAATTAAGACTTATTCTATGCATCTGCTCTCCCACTGTGGGGAGCAAACCGGACTAGACTGAGTTACTGGAATTAAGACTTATTCTATGCATCTGCTCTCCCACAATATGGCGCTGGGAGAGAAGTAAACAGCTTCCGCACAGCTGCCTCTCACCAACTTGACAAGCTGCAGGACTTGCTACTGATTGGAGGAGAGCAGCGTACTCGGCGTGTGGGCAGCCGAGTTGGGATTGGCGGAGGACTATAAAGGAGGAGAGAGACGGCATGCACCAGGAACATCTATGGGGAACATCTAGCTGAAGGAACACCCGTGCAGCCCCCGAGAGAGCCGGCCGGCGGTGTGCCGCTCCCCTGCGGAAGTGGGGAATGCGGCCAGGGGGAACCGCCCTTCCGCGGAGGTGGAAGGGACGGTAGCCAACCCGGGAAGAACCAGCAGCAAACCCGGGGAGGGCCGAACAGACGAAAGAACAGCGCAGGGTCCTGTGTCGTTCCTCCACGAAGAGGGGGAGCGACATAATGATGCCGTGACTCGGATATGAAGCCTAGGCAGGGTTCTGTGTCGTTCCTCCACGAAGAGGGGGAGCGACATATATGAACATATTTACAAAGTGTTTTAGTTTTTCTTTGATAGCAAAAATTGAAAAACAACCTGAGTATTCAACAATGTGGGACTGAGTAAACGAATGAAGACAGCTGATTTTGAGCTAATCAAACTGTCCATAAGACAATCACTAGTACCATGTCAAACAAACGTGGGGCATAAAGATAATGAAAAATTGAACCATCAAGTGTGTCACATGCTTACAGTTCCTAGAAAAGACTTAAGCATAACTAAAAAAGAGAACAAAAGGAAACAGGGCAAAGTGCAAACAATTATTATAGAGTGATGAGATTATGGGAGCAATTTTTTGGTTTCCTTTTATGTTATTTTAGCAATATATAGAATCAAAGGAAAAAGGAGATCAAGTTTTAGTCCCTCGATGTTCATATATTAAGGAGAATGTTATGCAGATACCTAAGCAACATTTCTCTTCCTTGCTTCAGAATCTCAGCATGAATTTTGTCCGGTTCCAGGGGCTTAACCATTTTTTTTAATACCTCTGGCTACCGTGGTTATTCTTTGAAAGTCTAAACAAAGTTTGTATTGTTCCCTGGCAGTATCTCTTACTTGCATTAAACCATGAGTTATGATATTAGTGCATCCTGTTGTGGATTCTTTGAAGTAAGCAGACTCCATAGCTCTGTTTCTGGCTGCATAGTAAATGATAGTCTTCTTTCAGGGTGTATTCTATTTCCAAGGTCTTATCCTTTGTTATATATAAATGGCACATCAAAATTTTCCCATAATAACCATCATTATTCTAAGTCAACATTTTTTGTAATTTTACCAAGGAAAGTGTAAGAGTTACAATTATAGTGTAACTTTATACAGGAAGCATAGGTTCTTCCAAAAAGTTAAGACTTTAGTAATGAAAATAATCCAACACAATAGAAAAACTTGGCTCTTTTATAAGGCAACAGAAGCTTCACATTGCCTAATTTATCTGGTCCATATACATAAATCGTCTTTATGTAACTTATATTTGTTTCTGGTTTCTTTATATCTGAAAGGTCATTTAAATGGGGTATATAAATAAGAATGAGAATAAAATTGCTAATCATCTATACCCCCTCAATTTCTCAACACTTTCATCATCAATGCAACACATAGAGTTAAGAGCAAGTCTGAAGGCCAGTGCTGTGGCTTAATGGATTAAGCTGCTGCCTACAATGCCAGCATTCTTTTGAGTCAGGCTGCACCACTTCTTCTTTAAAAAAATTATTTTATTTATTTGAAAGGCAGAATTACAGGGAGATAAGAGACAGAGAGAAAAAGGTGTTCCATCCACTGGCTTGCTCCCCAGATGGCCGCAACAACCAGGGCTGGGCCAGGCCGAAGCCAGGAGTCAGGAGCTTCTTCTAGATATCCCACGTAGGCTCAGGGGGTTAAAGCCCAGGCCTGCAGCACCCACATCCCATATGGGCACCTGATTGAATCCTGATCGTTCCACTTCTGAGCCAGCTCTCTGCTAATGCACCTGGGAAAGCAGTGGAAGATGGCCCAAGTGCTTGGCCGTTGTGGCCATTTGGGGAGTAAACCAGCAGATGGAAGACCTCTTCCAACTCCCACCCCCCCATAGTTCTGCCCTTCAAATAAGTAAAATAAATCTTTCAAACACATACACATACACATACACATACACATACACATACACACACACACACACACACACGCACACACACACAAAGACCCTCTTAAGCCAGATCATTAAAGTTCAAATCTTTGCTATATTCCTAAAATTCTGGAAAAATGACTTAAGTTCTCTGTGCCTGTTTCTTACTGTAAAATTAGGATGAAACTTGTGGGAGTTAAGTGAATTAAGTTAATTTGTTACTTAAGAAATGTCGTTATTACTAATACGTTTTAGAAGCAGAGAAAACAAATATAAAAACAAATATAAAAATTACACAATTCCTGTCTTCCAGGTGATTTGGAAAACATTTTTCCCCAAAGAAACCTTTAATTTAATGATTACAAATTTTATAAGTACAACTTTAGAAATATAGTGATTCTTCCCACCATACCCACCCTTCCATCCCCACTCCTCCTCCCTCTCCCATTCCCAGTCCCATTCTCCATTAAGATTCATTTTCAATTAACTTCATACACAGAAGACCAGATCCGAATGCCTTAGGGGCTGATTCTTAGGCCAGAGTGCTATTTAGGACATCTGCCATTCTATGAGTCTGCTGTGTATCCTGCTTCCCATGTTGGATCATTCTCTCCCTTTTTGATTCTATCAGTTACTATTCGCAGACGCTAGTCTTGTTTGTGTGATCCCTTTGACTCTTAGACCTATCAGTGTGATCAATTGTGAACTGAAATTGATCACTTTGACTAGTGAGATGCCATTGGTACATGCAACCTTGATGGGATTGTATTGGAATCCCCTGGCACATTTCTAACGCCACCATTTGGGGCAAGTCCGATTGAGCATGTCCCAAATTGTACATCTCCTCCCTCTCTTATTCCCACTCTTATATTTAACAGGGATCACTTTTCAGTTAAATTTAAACACCTAAGAATAATTGTGTGTTAATTACAGAGTTCAACCAATAGTACTAGAACAAAAAAAAAAATACTAAAAGGGATAAAGTATTAAATTGTACAACAGTCAAGACAAGGGCTGATCAAGTCACTGTTTCTCATAGTGTCCATTTCACTTCAATAGGTTTCCCCTTTGGTGCTCAGTTAGTTGTTGCCGATCAAGGAGAACATATGATATTTGTCCCTTTGGGACTGGCTTAATTCACTCAGCATAATGTTTTCCAGATTCCTCCATCTTGTTGCAAATGACCGGGTTTCATTGTTTTTGACTGCTGTATAGTATTCTATAGAGTACATGTCCCATAATTTCTTTATCCAATCTACTGTTGATGGGCATTTGGGTTGGTTCCAGGTCTTAGCTATTGTGAATTGAGCTGCAATAAACATTAATGTGCAGACAGCATTTTTGAGAGGCAGAGTCTCAGAAATCTTTATGGAGAGAGACAGAGCTCCCCAAATGCCTGCAGTGGCCTCTGGGAGGGGTCAAGGGTGGGAGCCTAGAACTCCATCTAAGTCTCCCACATGGGTGGTGGGAACCCAAGTACTTGAGCCATCACTGATTCCTCCCAGGGTCCACATTACCAGGAAACTGGAAACAGGAACCAGAGCTGGGCATTGAACCCAGGTATTCTGACAGAGGATATGGGGTTCCTACTCACTGGACCAAACACTCACCCTTTAATTCTGCCTTTTAAGAAAAAATCAACCTGGAAGCAACTTTACTACCCTCAGTGGAAAGATGAAAGTTTTCCAGTAGTTGAAGTACACAGTGAAGGACCTTGGGAATGTTTTTATGTGAAAATGAAATTCTAGTTGATGCAAATTTGAGCCACATGGAAGTATGAAGGGCCAAAATATCTTATGAGCACCTCAAGGGGCTTTTTTTCCTTTGGAAAACAATTGCTGGTTTGGAGTCTAGAAAGACTGAAGAGGAAAATTTTTCTAGCCTAACAGCTCTCATCTTTTACCCCAAAGTCTACCATTCAGTATGACAATAAGAACCAAAATCCCGATGTTTTATTCTAAGTATTTTATAACAAAGTTGGAAAGAGAAATCAAAGACATTTTTACTTTTATGTCAAAAGTGTCCATATCAATTAATAAGTTTCCAAAAATGTGTATGTTCTTCAGGCTTTCGATTTGTAAATATTCATCTTCTTTTTAACTTGAAAATACAGTGATTTAGTCTTTGTTTTTCCAAGCTGATCCATCATTTTAAAGTTGTCCACCAAGAGAGTTTTATATTTCAAATATCTTTTACTCACTCAACAATTTATTTCATGGCTTCAGTATCTCCAGCACCATGCTAGATACTAATTTCTAATAGCCAGTTACTTCAACTTCTTGATGATGAAAAAAGCGAATTAACTCGATTATATCTTTTCTCTCTGGCATGCAGAATTTTAGACCACACAGCTGACTTGTTGCTTATTCTCTGCGGTATCTTATTCTTTCTGCGTCTATAGAGCATGATTGGATGGTTATCTTCCCTAGTGATCTATATAATATATTGAATTTGTCTATAATATGTTGAATTTTACTTAGTTGTATCTGTATTTTATTTTGAGGGTGAGCCTGGGTTGCCTGGAGCAGTGGGACAGAATGGAATACCAGGGCCAAAGGTTAGTACAAAGCCAACCAGCTTCATTTGACTCATGTTTTTCCATAAAACTGTAAGCCATTACAACTTTAAATATCTCACTGGTTACATTTGGATAGAATTTTTTGTCAGTGCTATAATATGCTGGAGTATAGACCTTTGTGATGAATGAATAAATTATGTTTATAATTTTCATTAGTATTAAAAAATGCAGAAAAACAAATAGGACATGATTGTCTAAAATCATGGAATATACATATATCTGCACATATGTAACATGAGAAAGCCCATGTTTCAACTACGACTATTGTCATCTTACCACTTAGCATATAAAAACATGGGTCATGACCATATTGACTGAAATGTGCATATATACAAATTCTAAAGGTGATGATCATAGTACAACCAAGGCTTTTTCCTCAGATCTGGCTACTTCCAATCTTGCATAGCATAATCAGTTAAGTAAATGGAGATCAGAATAAAGATGGTCATGTTTAAAATTTTAAATGGATGTAGTCTGAATTACTAAATAGGGAAAAAATGTAGTGAGGATCATTTTTGGATCGAAAGTTTTCTTTGTCTCTTAAAGAACAACTGAATCTGTTAAGTATAAGAAGATTGGTGACAGTTTGGTTTAAACCAAACAGGCAGACAATCTCAAATCCTTTGATGAGTGAACGTCCCTTGAAGTACAAAACTGATGTCTAATCCCGTCAGCTGTGCTAGTGTGCATCTACCCCACAGATGTCTGTCAGCTGATTTTACAGATCACATTGCTATTGACAGACACCTAGGACAGACCTAAAATTTATAGACCTATCCTTTGTCCTGCAGGAGAGGAAATAAAATACTCCTTCTGGGACTACAGCCGTTTTCCTGTCTTCTTTCCTCTTTTGCTCCATGCTAAAAAGCCGAATGATAGGAATTAATGCTTAATACATGTTCATAGTGCTGCTCTGGTGTTGCCTAGCGACCATCTGGCTGGATGTTGAGCAGTGAAAGTGGCCAGAATTTCAGAAAACCAAAAGGTCAGGTTGAGTTCCAGAGAATGAAAAGATTCTTGCCTCCAAGCTAAAAAATATATAATCATAATAATTGCCTTATGCCGTTTTATTTAAAAGCAGTCTGATCTCATGAAAACACTTTCTCAAGCTTTTCAGGAAAAATATTATTGTAATGCATATGAGTTGTACTAAGCCTCTCCTATTCCATTCCTGCCCTTTCCTGGGTACAGTAGGAATTCAAGTCTATTCAGAACAACTTTGTATTTTAGTCCTTATGCTCTTCTGGTCACATATTAAGTGAAGACATCCCTCCTAAACTCAAATTCTGCCCCACTCCACAGTCTTTCCTGAAGGTACCAGTGCCTCCTGAGCTGCACCTGAGCTGGAATACTCTGGTTAC